>NC_072407.2:60056071-60387142 GCF_028858775.2 Pan troglodytes | reverse complement strand
TCTTCTGCTTCTACTCTCACTTGGAGGTAATTTTAGACAAATTAGTCTCCCAAAGATTTAAATTCCTCATTGGTAAAAATAAGGTCATAATATCTGCTTAAAGGGCTGCTTTCAGAATTAAATAATATATGCAAAGCACTCACAGTCTCTAGTAGAACTGATAAGTAAAATATGTTATAAGCATACCAAGCAAGACCATAACAAAATCAGAAAAAAAAAAACAAAATTTACCACAATTACATAAACAAATCACAAAAATACGGTGTATGCTAAAAAATGAGATTTATGTCACAATATCATGTACACAAATTTTAAAACACACCACAGCCACTATATTTTAATATACATATATTTCTAAATAAATATGAAAAGAATAAACATAGAAGGATATGTATTTTGAATACACTAGAGTGCACACTTAAGAGGAACAGGGGAAGGAGTAAGAATGAGGCAGGACTAACAAAAATAATAAAATAAAATAACATGAAGAAGAGACTTGCCCTGACCAATGATGATGGTTTATCAGGAACTGAGGAGTAAAGGCCATTCAATTTTCTACCTAAGACCCCAAAATATTATGTTTCAGTAACTATAAATCACTTGAAATAGTGCCTGCATTGCTTTATATACTCAGTATTTAGTAGCTAAAGAGCCTAAATACCTAGACATATAAATCATGGATTGTGAGAAACAAAAGATTTAGTGGTCATATAACCTAGCTCTGCCATTTCATAGAATAGAAAGCGAAGTCCATGTTGAAGGGAAAATAAACGTTTGAAGTTTACTCAGCTAGTGAGTGCCTGTCATAGAGGTGACAACCACAGAGCTTGAACCATACCATGAAGGCCTTCCAAAGAAGCTGACTCGTCCCCAGACCCTGCTGCTGGAGCAAGGTGGATGGAATAGCCCTGGGACATGTTTGACGTGATCTGTCAATGTCTCTCTCCCACTAGGACCCTGATTAGAGCTGAAGTAAGCTCCAGACCCAAGAACAGCTACCATGAGCCCTTTCATGAAAGTGTGTGCTGCTTGTCTCTCTCTACCCATGTAGTGAATAAACCAGTCACAATGATTCTAGAGATAGGGCCTCATCACAAGTTCAAAACCTCTTCCTGGCAGGTCCCAGTGGAATTAGACCTTAGGTGAAAGGGAAGTAAAAAAAGGGATCCCATGGAAGCCAGAGGACCTGCCTGTTATCCCCAAGTCTGCAAACAGCTAATTATTTGACTTTTGGACAAGTCATTAACCTCTCTGTCAGTTGTCTCAATGCCAAAATAATGACAATATCAATCATGTCAACTTTACAGGGGTGTGGAGGCAATCACAGACATTTATGGATATAAAATGTATGAAAGAAGGTAGAAAGAGGTATTATGATGAGTTTTTACTACTATGGATTTTATCAAAAATAGCAATCCCCATGTTGCCACAGCAAAGAAAATTCCCAGTTGTGCTATATGGAAAAGAGTTTCTTAACAATCTAATTTCTATATTCATGGCTTCATCAAACATAGTTCTAGATTCAAGGACTCTGAATTGGCAGATTCCAACCTGAGGAAATTGGGGGTGTAAGATTAAGGAGGCCAGGCAAATGGTTCAAGGGGAGCAGTGTAGGATAATGGAATCTGGAGACTTGGGTGTGGATCCTGGCTCCTCTACATGTGGGTCAACGGATGGTTTCATTTCTCCAATCTCCATTTCTCAAACACAAACAAACTAATGTCACCTGTCCAGTAGGATTGTTGCCAGGTTTCTGGCAGGTCCTGGGAGAGTAGAGATGACTTTGGGAAAAAAAAGAGATGGGAACCTAGGCTTCCATGCACACTCTCCCAAGGAAGGCTTTAGTCATTTTAATGAGTATCCTGGATGGACTTGGAACATGGTATTATGCAGTATTACGAGGTGACTCAAATCTGTACCATACGGCAACAGGAAATCTTAGGAAATGCAAAATTTCCATGACTCAAATATAAAGCAAACTAAACATAATTATTTTAACCAATTTGGTAGATCAAAAGAAAGGAGCATTTATTTGACTTGATGTTTGAAAGATTCTCCCAGAAGCAGAAGTTTAATGACATTTCCTTTTCTGTGTATCCAATCACAATATTTAGTCTTTTTGTGTATGGCATGTACGTAGTCATAATAGAGAAACACAAATTACTGATAGTAGAATCAACCCGTAGTCAAAATATAGAGAATACTTAAATTAGCAAGCATTCTCATATGAATGGGATAAAAGACTGATTTTTTTGTTAAGGGGGTGGAAGGGAGAAGAGAGAAAAGAACAAGGGAATAATTTCTTCATCTTACTAAGTGAGGGTCAAATTTACTCAGTCAAAAAACAAGAATATATATATATATATATATATAGTATTGAAATAAAGATACAAATATATTACACAAAGATAGCAATATTAACAAAGTTCATGTGGGTTAAATGGATTATGTTTCAGTACAGAAAATCAATAGCTACCAACTAAAATTGATGATAATAGCAACAACAAAAGTAGCCAACATTATTTAGCTTTATGTGCTGGGTACTGATCTACACCTCTTACAGGTATTAACTTATTAATACTTAAAAGGCTACAAATTGAGTTCAGTGTATACTGCTCGGGTGATGGATATACCAAAAATCTCACAAATCACCACTAAAGAACTCATTCATGAACCAAATATCAACTGTTCCCCAAAAACCTATGAAAATAAAAAATAAAAACATATTCAAATTCAAAAAAAGATAATAAATTTTCTTTTCCTTAAAAAAATTAAAAGACCCCTATGACATAGGCATATTTTTCTATGTTACAAATAGGTGAATACATTATTTTATGAATGTATGAACTTTGATTTTGGACAATGTATGAACTCTACCCAACTTTGATTTTATGAAAAGTTGAGGCACAAAGGGGTTAGTTAACTTACCCAAGGTCATAAAAAGGTAGCAAGTCCACGAGTTTGAACATATTATTTATAATCATGATGTATAAGTAACTAAAAAATATAAAATGCAATATGTTGAAGATGATGGCCCCTGAGCTGGGGTGGTGATGATTAAAGTAGAAAGAAAGACTTTTTGTTATCAGCTAATACTATTCGACAAGGCAATTTTTTTACTGCCCATTGAATAATTATATAATAAGATGGAAAATATATCAATGTGTACTATAAGGGAATGGTGGGCAGGAAGAGCAGATTCATCAGTTCCAACTTGTGAAAGGCTTTCATAAGAAGAAGTGATTAAAATTGCTGTATCTAGAAGGGGTAAAACTAAGGCCAGTGTGTGAAAGGTACAGAAGGAGAAACCCTAGGTCCAAAAAGAGAATCAACAGGTGGAACTGTTTGCAGATGGAGGCTCATACGGCAACTGAGTGACCGTGTGGTGGGTATATGGTAAGTGAGACTCCAGCCCCAGATGGGATTGGAACAGATACTGTCTAGGTCTCTTCCAAACCTGAGAATTGTATGCCTCTTATCTTTACAGAAATTTCCAAATGTAAACTAGAATTAATTTGAATCAGAAATACCAGCTTAAGGCTCAGTTCCATAAAATGCAACAGATGCCCAAGGAAAATCAGCCGGTTTCAGAATTTCTTAAAAACAAACTCTACAAATAGATCCAGAATTAAAACCAAAACTTCCACCATAGAGGAAAAGATTCTGTCCTTCAATTCTGAGATTTTTTTTATTTCATTCTCATCCTCAGACCAACAGTCCACATTGTCTCCATGGCCAAGAATAATCTCACCACAGT
Source organism: Pan troglodytes (assembly GCF_028858775.2). Taxonomy (NCBI): domain Eukaryota; kingdom Metazoa; phylum Chordata; class Mammalia; order Primates; family Hominidae; genus Pan; species Pan troglodytes. The sequence goes on along the minus strand of NC_072407.2, from coordinate 60,383,385 downwards.
AACTGAATTCATTCTCATGGGCTTTATGGACCACCCCAAATTGGAGATTCCCCTCTTTCTGGTGTTTCTGAGTTTCTACCTAGTCACCCTTCTTGGGAATGTGGGGATGATTATGTTAATCCAAGTAGATGTCAAACTCTACACCCCAATGTACTTCTTCCTGAGCCACCTCTCCCTGCTGGATGCCTGTTACACCTCAGTCATCACCCCTCAGATCCTAGCCACATTGGCCACAGGCAAAACGGTCATCTCCTACGGCCACTGTGCTGCCCAGTTCTTTTTATTCACCATCTGTGCAGGCACAGAGTGCTTCCTGCTGGCAGTGATGGCCTATGATCGCTATGCTGCCATTCGCAACCCACTGCTCTATACCGTGGCCATGAATCCCAGGCTCTGCTGGAGCCTGGTGGTAGGAGCCTATGTCTGTGGGGTGTCAGGAGCCATCCTGCGTACCACGTGCACCTTCACCCTCTCCTTCTGTAAGGACAATCAAATAAACTTCTTCTTCTGTGACCTCCCACCCCTGCTGAAGCTTGCCTGCAGTGACACAGCAAACATCGAGATTGTCATCATCTTCTTTGGCAATTTTGTGATTTTGGCCAATGCCTCAGTCATCCTGATTTCCTATCTGCTCATCATCAAGACCATTTTGAAAGTGAAGTCTTCAGGTGGCAGGGCCAAGACTTTCTCCACATGTGCCTCTCACATCACTGCTGTGGCCCTTTTCTTTGGAGCCCTTATCTTCATGTATCTGCAAAGTGGCTCAGGCAAATCTCTGGAGGAAGACAAAGTCGTGTCTGTCTTCTATACAGTGGTCATCCCCATGCTGAACCCTCTGATCTACAGCTTAAGAAACAAAGATGTAAAAGACGCCTTCAGAAAGGTTGCTAGGAGACTCCAGGTGTCCCTGAGTGTGTAGATCTAAGTAAGAGGAATTCTTGTTTTAGTCCACTTTCTTCCCATATGAATATATCCTAATAGGCACCATTACTATATGCAACCTATACCCACAAACAGAGAAGATAGAAGATAGGTACCACCAGGCACACAGGAAAAACTACAATTGTGGTGAAATTAGTTTCTAGCAATTCCATGTTCTTTCTTCTTGTCCCCTTCTTCCACTTTCAATCCATTCCTTAGCACTGGGCAATCTCTTAATATTCTCTAATGTCACAACTTATAGAATCTCAGATCCCAGGAGTCTTGAGTTTATTTCATTCCAACCCAATACTCTCTGAACTCATGCCTGGGCTTGCCATCCTTTCCCTCTTGTTTTTGCTCCCATCAATCCCACTTTTATCTCTGTGTCAAAGATTATATCTGGGGACCTCTGTGAATTGCACAAATTGGCCTTTTTTCCTTTTAATATGAAGGACTGATCACCTCACTAAGCAGGGAGTATTGTATAAGGAAAAACTCAGTCTCCAACTGGCCAAGGGAAGGAAGTTTGAGAAATGAACTTCTCTCTTCAGAAGAGACTTGTGTCACCCGCTTAGAGTGTCTTCCTTCTTGCTCAGGCCAGAACAATAGAACTTGAAATTTTCCTTATCACTTGGTACCTTACTGGTTTTGTTGTTCCTTTTTTTTTAATGTTACTTTGGTATCTTCAAGATGAAATGAACCATCCTACCTTTGGGAATGTCTCCTCAAGCTCTCTCACTTCTGAAGGCCATGGTACATTGCTTCTCCTCCTCACCCTATTGCGTGTCTCAGGAACAGTTCTCTCCTACCAAGCAACCCATTTCCAGGAAGAGCAAATCAGAGAGCACCAACGGATAAATAGAAAGACAACTGAACCCCATATTACCTTCTCTAATGAAGATCTGGTGAGAGGGGAAGTAATCATGACTCCTGTACCAGACTGTAAAACCCTTGAGAACAGAATGTTTTCTTCACTGTTGAGTCCAAAGCCTTTTGAAAGAATTTGTATGGTACATGCTTGTTCCTATTTGAGCCTTCTGGCAACTCTATGGCAAATGGGAAAAACATAGTTTAATGTAAAATTCCCATTTTGCAATTAAGGAAGTACTTCCTCATGAGTCAAAGAGTACTCGGAGTATACAGCAGTAGACAAGGGATGGAGTCAGGCTTGAATCAGAATCCTGATTCCACCACTGATTTATTATGAGACTTTGGGTAAATGATTTAATTTTGCAGACCTAAAACAAGTATAACAATTCCCAATTCAAGAGGATATTGTAAAAATTAAATAAAATGATGAATAAGAAATAGCCAAGCACTAATCAGATGTTCAATATAGATTGCTCTCTTATCTTCTCTTCCCTTTCCCTCACTTTCTGATGTCAACCCTGGACCCTTGCTAGAATTTAATGGCCACTGACAAAAGCAAAATAGATCACCAACCAATGATGGTAAAAGTCAATGAAAGCAATGAACTGAGGAAGATGTATAACTCAATCCTTTGCACCAAGGAATAAAACAAACGAGTACTTACCTGGAAAGGTGGAGTGCATGTATCTATATCCCACGTAGTCAAGAATAATAAAAGGATGTATTTGTAAGTGAATATGTTATTTTATGAATATATGAACTCCTCTACCCAGCTTTGATTTTATGAAAAGTTGATCCTCATTGCCTCTCCATATGGGAACAACAATTTTATTAAAATAGTTCACCAAATATCTTGTAGTTGACTGATTCAGAAATAAGCACCTGACCCATGTTGAGCTAATAAAAATTTTCCATCAACATTGTGAAGCTGAACATGTAAAAGAGATTCAGAATAGAAAACCAGGTTGACCAAGGTGAAGAATATCCAAATAGCTACTAAATGTATGAAGAGCTGCTTATTCTCATTAGGAAATGAGAATAATAAGCATCATTCTCGTAAGAATTTTATCAGGAAATGCACACTTAAAACCATAATAAGTTCACTAAGTTAGCAAGAATTTAAAACTATGATACCACTGTGTTGACAAGGATACGAAAAATGAGTAGTATAAATGGGTTTAACAACTTTATAAAACAATTTGGCAATCCTTTAGAAATAAAAAATATATAACCAGTGACCCAGCTATTCCAGTGGCCTAGCTATACACACTGGAGAAACTCTTGCCCATGCACACTAGGATATGGGTACAGAATGTTCATGAAGCATTGTTGTAATAGCACAAAACTCAAAACACTTTCCTTTGGTTTTTCTTTCTTCTGGCCTGGGGAATGAATGTGATGGCTGGAGCCCTGGCAGCTATTGTGGACCATAAGTTGACCTTAAAGATGAAAGCAATGCATAGAAAACAGCAGAGCAGGGAAAAAGAGAAGCCTAAGTCCCTGATGACATTTTTAATCCACCCTATGGGCCCTGGGCTGCCTATCCTCGGGCTTCTTTTATGTGAGAAGGAAACATTCATCTTATTAAAGAAAGTAATTAGAAACAATATAATTTTTAAAATAGGCTAAACAAAGTCACAATATAGGGATATATACACATATGACAAAGCTTTAAATCACACAAGTAAATGGTTATAACCACAGCCAAGATATAGAAGCAAGAGGAGTTGTGAAAGGGGAGAACTTCATAGGAACTTCTGGAGAGAGGAAGCATTCTATTTATCTTTGTCTGATAGCAATTGCCTGAGTATTTGTTTTTAAAGATTTTTATTAAACTGTATTCATTTTAAGGTACTTCTTTGTATATGTATTATATTTCATTTAAAAATACAAACAGATATGCAGACCCCCACTGCACCCCTAAACTAGCATGGAAGCCTGAGTCATGGGTTCGACGCCCATGTCAGACAGTGGCATACACCCCTCTTTCCTTGGCAACAACATAGTGGGATTCAAGGGAAGTTAGGAGACTCCTCCTCAGTTATGGCTTTTCCCTGCTCTGTTGTTTTGACTGATTTTCCACCATTAAAGCAGCCTTCCTTTTCTTTATTTTTAATTGACAAAAACTGTACGCACCTGTGGTGTACAACATCATGCTTTGATATATGTATGCACTGTAGAACTACTAAATCCAGCTAATTATTAATAACATGCATATACCAGATGAGTGCTTGGCTACATCTTATTCATTTTATTTAATTTGTACAATATCCTCTTGAATTAGGAATTGCTTTATTTGCTTTAGATCTGAGAAATTAAATTATTTACCCAAAGTCTCACAATAAGTAACATTTTTGTTATTGCAAGTAAATTAGCTTGATTTAGCAGTTCTACAGTTCATACGTATATCAATACATATGTTATTGTTAATTACGATAAATATTTTTGTGGTGAGAATATTTAAAACTACTCTCTTAGCTATTTTCAAGTTTCAATTCTCAAAGCAGCTTTTCTTTATGTCAAAGTTAAATATCCTGTACAACTGAACGCTTATCCCAGGGAATATTTAGAAGGCAGGTGATTAAACGGAAGAATGCCTGGTGCTTAAGGCTCCGCACAGAATAGTATGGACAGGTAAGCCATGTGGAAAGGCAAGCCTATGAGGAGTTCAGCCAGGCTTCCTAGAATCCAGGCTAATAGATGAGACCAACCTGCTCAAACCCATTGCAGCCGAAAGTCCCAGTTTCCTCCTCCTGACTGCCTTCACCACCCCTCTGACCATCCCACACAACCTCTAGCTGGCATTGGAGAAGCTGTGTGACCTCAAGCAAGACATACAACACAACCCCCCTGGGTCTGCTTCCTCATCTGTAATGTGTCAAAGTATTAAGCCACAATTAATTTTGCACCAATCTAATAGATCTGGATCATCTCATTTCTTTCTAACTCTGAAGGAAGTGGCATGAAGGTGACAGTGCTCATTCCCCAAAGAGCAACAGAGAAGCATGGGAAAGTATATCATTCAGGGTCTGCCACTTACCCTCCTGAGCCTTTTCATCCCCAGACCCAATGTTTGCCTACCTAGATGAAGAGAAAGGAGGATTTAATATCCCTGCAGTCAGCTCTAACTGAAGGTAACAGGCTTCTCCCAGAAGTTGGAAGCCCTGTCATACTCACTAATTTATGGTTTGCAGGCAAGACTGGGCTCACACAACCCCCACTAAGGGCAGGTAAATCATCACAGTGACTTGCAGAGAAAAGGAGAGAGTCTCTCTTTCATTTATCATTATCAATTTCGGACATAAGCATCATCTTAGGTGATGTAGACAAAATGATAAAACCACCCAAGGATACAATTGGATCAGAAAACTCAGTGATTCAGAAACAAGATGGTCTTAATTGGGTTGTTTGGGAAAGAAGGCAAAACAGCTGGGCACCTGGAGGACCTATGAGGTCCAAGGCTCTGAATTTTACCCAGCAATGCTGTGTAAAACTAGGCGTACTGTCGGCCCTGCTACCTGCTGGGGTGTGTTCAAAGGTGGGTTTCTAGCATATGCATAAAATTGGCCAGAAGAAGATTTGGTGATTGCATTTTTTGTGGGTTTCAGATTCTCACAGCAGCAATCTCATTCTCCTTGGACCTGCTCAGAAACAGAAGAAATATTAACAGTGCTTCACAGAAGCTCCTCACAGGAGCACAAGGACCAGCTCTTTCCCTATGAGGTAATGTAAATTCTATAATTATATTATGCTTGGAAATAAAATACATTCCAGAGACTATTCAATGTGCTTTCCAATTTTTGAACATAATTTAAACATTATCTGTGTGACCTTTTAGATAAGTTATTTATCTTCCCCAGCCTTCAGTTCTGTCTTCCATAAAACAGGCACAGAAAGGTACACTTTGCAGAGGCTATAATCAGGAACAAATATGTCAAGTGCAGGGGACAATAGTTGGCATAGAGTTATATTATTACCCCCCTATACAACACCATCACCAACTGCTCAAAGCATGAACTGCGAATGAGCTAGCCAGCTCTGAGTAGGTTGTCCCCACTGGTGATATTTGTAAGAAAGCTATTTGCAACAAGAACCTTTTGAGAAGATAATGTGGAAATGGTTGTTAGAGGAAGAGAGAGTACAATGAGGGGGGTAATGAGTTGGGAAGTGTCTCCTAGCCTCTGAGTATACTGGCTGTCCTGCAGCAGTCCTCCCACCCCCATGGTCCCATCCTGGACTTGTTAGTTCTGGTTTGTACTTTCATGAATCTGTTGCCTTTCCTGAGGCACCAAATGGGACACTAGTGTTGAGGTCCCATCAAGATTGATTTGGGAGGGAATGTTTTCTGACTTACTGGGTGAAAGTCACTTCTCTGGACTTCATTGTTCTCTTTTGCAAAATGAAGAAAATATAGTAGACCAGGTGCATTAAAATTTTCTTTAACAGTACAGCCCTGCTTCTAAGCAAAATGAAATGAAGCACCTCATTGTTTATAAGAATTCTGAGGCTGAAATGGCAGCACCCACCTGCTGAGCCTTCCCTTCACATCCCACTGCTGTGTCTCCTTGAGACAGCTCTTCCAGAGCTGAGGCTGAGGAACATAGCTAGAAAACCACAGAACCACATCACCAAGGTCCTTTCCAACTCTAGGGTTCTGTGTGTCCATAAGTCCTGGGTCTCTGAGGGTGATCGTGGGTATTTTCAACAAGTGTTGAGAGGAGAATAGTGAGCCACCACTACCAGTGTGTCAGGATTTGCTGAGCCCACTCTGACAGCCATGTGCACAATGAGTGATCTCTAAACACTGGAAAAACAAGTCACTCAGATGCTTGCCTGACATAATGCCACATCCAAATGTAGGGCAACAGATATATATGGGCACAGAAACTAACGGATAAGCTTGGGGTTTCCAGGAATGTTCTTATTGTGTAGGTTTTCCCATTGAGAAAATCATTGACGTTCATGGTTGAGACATTGCAAGTTGTAGCTACCACTCTCCAGGAGAAAGCTGACAGATGAATGCATCCCTCTAGGCAAAAGAGGTCAATCAGAGAGAGTATGACAGCATCTATTCTCAGGCTGCATAAACAAAGTTATGCAAGTCCAACGGGACATGTCCAGGGCTGGACTAAAAGGTATGGCCCTTCTAGGAAAAAAAGGTACTGTGGTTGGCCAATCATAACAACATAAATCCTAATAGGTAGTGAGACATAGCTATCAGTTTGTAAAGCATATGATTATTTAGAAATCTGAATCTGTGGTTTATTTAGTTCCCATATTGAATCACTTAAAGTAATCTTCTAAGCGCCTCAAAGAAACATATTTATAATCTTTTTTTTTTTTTTGGAGACGAAGTCTCACTCTGTCACCTAGGCTAGAGGGCAGTGGTGTGGCCTCAGCTCACTGCAACCTCCACCTCCCGGGTTCAAGAAATTCTCCTGCCTCAGCCTCCCAAGTAATTGGGATTACAAGCACAGGCCACCACACCTGGCTAATTTTTTGTGTGTGTTTTTAGTAGAGACAGAGTTTCACCATGGTGGCCAGGCTGGTCTCAAACTCCTGACCTCAGGTGATCCACCTGCCTCTGCCTCCAAAAGTGCTGGGATTACAGGCATGAGCCACCACACCTGGCCCATATTTATAATCTTATGATTCAGAGACAGACACAGCAGAAACAGTCCTGGAAGATCATCTAGTCAAGCATGTCCTGAAGCATAGATTACCTACCTCAAAATTTCCATGCCCACCCCCCCAAAAAGGACTCTGTGGCTAAATAATCATGTAAAATGCTACCTCAAGAAGAGTTATTAAGTCATAGAATAGGATAGTAGATTGGAGTGAGAATTCAAGATGTCTATACTAGAAAGTTCCAAAATGAGTCATGGTCACAATAAGGACAAGTCCAGAAGAGATGCCATTGTGTCAGCCCCAACTGCAACCCAGGCTGAAGGCATGAGCCATGTTTTGTGTCATATATGGTCCCTTTGAACACAGTAGAGAGTTAATATGTAGGATGGCTACATACCTTCAACGTTCTAATTTATGTACTGGCCACTCCAAAAAAGCAGCTGGATAAATCAAAATCTCTTTTGAAGAGATTTGAATTAAGAAACCCTGAAATAATTTTTCTATTTCAACAGAACTAAAGGCGATGGACCTCCATGAGGTGATGAGCCACAGCAATGTATAAGTCAAATTCATGAGAAAGCAGAGAAGGTTTTAAAACAATAGGAAACGCCTTTGACAGAGGATTAGAAAGGAGCAGACAGTTAAAGCACAGAATAATCACAGTAAAAGCAGTGCTCTGGAGTAAAGATGCATAAACTCCTGCTCTTAAGGTCCTGAGCATCTCCTTAAATTCAGTACTCTAGGACTCCCTTCCATTCTCAGTTTCCATTAGACCCACCTCCATTAGGCTAAAGGAGGTGGGAGCAATAGGTGAAACCAGGGTTGTCCTTGCCCATGCTAACACTAATCAGTAGATTTTATATGCATCAATTTCCACACATTAGTGGAGTTGTTAATTATTAGGAATTTGGTGAATCTGGTATTCTTTCCAAGTCTGGAATACCAGAACTTTGGGTTTGCCTCATGAGCCATGAAATCCCTAGGCTCAAAATCAGCAGGCAGCCCTGAAGGATTCTGTGGAAGTTCTGTGACTGGTAGGACCCCATATTTCACAAACAAGTCCCTAAACCTGAATCCAGCCAGCCTCCCAGTGAGTCTTGCAATTGCTGATGGAGGAGACTCCACCCACTCTCCAGGGACTTCATCCTGGAGATCACAGTCCAGAACAATCAGTAGCTGACAAAGGAACTTCCACTACCAGAAAGGGAAGAATCAGCCTGATTTCTATAGAAAACTGATTTTACCAAACACTATGAACCCTTTCCATGAACTACCTCTAGAGTACAGAGGTAACAATTAAAGTAGAAGGCGTACTGTCAAGAAGGACCAGTGTAGGATAGCAAAACAAGAAATGTCTTGCTGTTATGACACAATGGTTTAAATCTTGGCTTCAGCACTTGCAATTTATTCTTTGACAAGTCACCTTAACTTCCTGAACCTCAGATAATTCATTTCAAGAGTGAAACTCATAAGAGCTATTCCAGGATTATTGGGAGGAATCACTAAATTAATGTGGAAATGTCTAACACAGAATAAAGGCTCCATAAACCTAATGGTTTCACAGAATCACTGTCTTTCATGGTCCCTCAAGAAAAGAAACTCAAGGCAGGTGATGACATAGTTCATAGGAGAGCAAAAATAGATTACAAAAGTACTCACAAGGAATTGTTGGGATAACTGGGAATGTTTGACTTGGAGAAGAAGAAACTATATAAAAGTGGGCATTACCACTATTTGTCTTAGAAGAGAGTTGGTTTTACCCAACACACAGAGCCAAGCATAATACTAATGTGTAGGAGGTATAGAAAGAGCAATCTAGCTTGCTCAACAAGTAGATTTTCCAAAGGCAGAGTGGACAGAAAGCCTCCATCACATAAAGAGCTCTGCCACTGACAACCCTGGAGGCACAATTCACATGACATCTGTATGAATGGCCCTGCCTGGAGTCATGCAGCCACAGCCTAAGAAGCCACACAGAGGCAGCCCTCATGCACACCTGAGCTAGATAACAATTTGGGGAGATTATTCTAGCACAGAGGGACCCCATATTGGTCCCTTCCAGTCTTGATGGTCTAACATTCTCTGGTCTTAAAGAAAACATCCCAGACAATAAGCAAGTGAATTTGAAGAAAAACTGCACCAAGGTCCAATTTCAGGTGGTATGCAGAAAGAGATAAAAGCTCTCCATAGTAACTGCCAGTTGTGGACTCCAGATGGTAAATACTTTTTTTCTCTCTGAGCAGAGGCTGGGACATTTACTTAACATCTGACGCTGAAGAAAGCAAAGACCTTTAGTTCTGGAATCTCAATTTCATTATCTTCTTCAGGTGAACCAGCTATATTGAGCCTATGGCCAAAAGAAATCTCAGCACTGTGACAGAGTTCATTCTTGTAGTCTTCACAGATCACCCTGAACTGGCAGTTCCACTCTTCCTAGTGTTTCTCAGCTTCTATCTTGTCACTTTTCTGGGGAATGGGGGGATGATCATTCTAATCCAAGTGGATGCCCAACTCCACACCCCCATGTACTTCTTCCTGAGCCACCTTGCTTTCCTGGATGCCTGCTGTGCCTCAGTAATCACCCCTCAGATTCTGGCCACACTGGCCACAGACAAGATAGTTATCTCCTATGGCTGCCGTGCTGTGCAGTTCTCTTTCTTCACCATCTGTGCAGGCACAGAGTGTTACCTGCTGTCAGTGATGGCCTATGACTGCTTTGTTGCCATTAGCAATCCACTGCACTATAACATGACCATGACTCCAGGTACCTGCAGGGTCTTTTTGGCCAGTGCCTTCATCTGTGGGGTGTCAGGGGCCATTTTGCATACCATGTGCACCTTCACCCTCTCCTTCTGTTGTGACAATCAGATCAACTTCTTCTTCTGTGACCTCTCACCCCTGCTGAAGCTCGCCTGCAGTAGCATGACACAAACTGAGATTGTCATTCTCCTTTGTGCAAAATGCATGTTCCTAGCCAATGTCATGGTTATCCTGATCTCCTACATGCTCATTATCAGAGCCATTTTGAGGGTGAAGTTGGCAGGTGGGTAAGCCAAGACCTTCTCCACCTGCACCTCCCATCTCACCACTGTTGTCCTCTTCTTTGGGACACTTGCCTTCATGTACCAGAGAAGTAACTCCGACAAATCCTCAGAGGAAGACAAGATGGTGTCTGTCTTTTACACTGTAATCATCCCTATGTTGAACCCCTTGATCTACAGTCTGAGGAACAAAGATGTAAAAGCTGCATTTGGAAAACTCATTGGTAAATTCCAATTTCCAACGAATGTAGCTTTTGATGAGGGTCCTTCATCATGACCCATCTTTTCTCCAGGTCTTCATATTCTGGTGGGCATCATCACCAGATGGTGATTTCCCTCAACAATGTACAGTAGGTAGTTTTCTTCAATGCCTGTAAGTGGGCAGGAACTACCTGTCCTGTAGAGGAAAATGCAAGGTTCATGATGTTGGTTTGGATGACTTCCTCTACCTCCATTTTTCTTCCCCGCTCTCTCCTTAGCCCTCCCAAACTTTCTGGATTCTAGGGCTACTCTCTGGCATCACAGAGATAAAAAGTAGCATAGTCATAAGCAAACTGATTACCATATCCAACCTCCCACTCCCCAACTCAGCCATGCTTGGGTTTCTTAGTTGCCCTTACTTATTCTTCTGTTACTGTGCTCATTGACACTGACTTTACTCTTTGTAGAAAATTATAGCTATAAATTGTACTAATTGGAGAATAAGGGTTTTTTGTGGTATGGATAACCTACCAACTCACTATAAAGTGAATGAAAAGAACCTATGAACCCAGTGAAATTTCTAATCAGAAAAAATTAGAATAGATAGGGAAAGGGTGCTTTCTTTTGGCTACTCTTCCTCTAATGTCTTCCTAAATGGTTTCCAATATCTGCAGGACTATAATATCTTCTTCTTAAGTGACAGTTCTCTAGATTCTGAATCTCCAATTTCTTTTTTTCTCCTCCTAAACACAGTGCCTGCCTCATGACAATTACTGCTCTCAGGCTTGTTCCCAGGGTCTGCAAAGTCAACAATGATAGACCTGTAGCAAGTAGTCTCAATTGATACTACTTTCTCAGGTAAAAATAGCCTCCATGATTATAGAAGTAATTATTGTCCACATCAGATGGTGAACTCCTGAGGACAGGGTCATAATGCTTCATTTAATACTCTCTTCTATATTGCTGCTTCTGGTACACTGAAAACTACTATACATTTATGAAAGAAATTAAAGAAGAGACAAATAAATAGAAAGACATCCCACATTCGAGTGTAAACTAGTTCAACCATTATGGAAGACAGTGTGGTGATTCCTCAAGGATCTAGAACCAGAAATACCAACTGACCCAGCGATCCCATTGCTAGGTATATACCCAAAGGATTACAAATCATGCTACCATAAAGACACATGCACACGTAAGTTTATTGCGGCACTATTCACAATAGCAAAGACTTGGAACCTACCCAAATGTCCATCAATGATAGACTGGATTAAGAAAATGTGGCACATATACACCATGGAATACTATGCCGCCATAAAAAAGGATGAGTTCATGTCCTTTGTAGGTACATGGATGAAGCTGGAAACCATCATTCTGAGCAAACTATCACAAGGACAGAAAACCAAACACCGCATGTTCTCACTCATACTGGGAATTGAACAATAAGAACACTTGGACACAATGTGGGGAACATCACACCCCAGAGCCTGTCATTGGGTGGGGGTATGGGGAAGGGATAGCATTAGGAGAAATACCTAATGTAAATGACGAGTTAATGGGCGCAGCAAACCAACATGGCACATGTATACATATATAACAAACCTGCACGTTCTGCGCATGTACCCTAGAACTTAAAGTATAATTTAAAAAGAAAGAAAGATATCCCACATTCATTAATTGGAAAACTTAATATTACTAAAATATTCATTTTATCCAAAGCAATCTACAAATTTAGTGCCACTCCCATCAAAATCCCAATGGCATTTCTTAGAGAAATAGAAATTGTATATGGAACAATAAAATACCTAGAATAGCTAAGGCAATCTTGATAAAGAAGAATAAGCCAGAGGCATCACATTTCCTGATTTCAAAATATAGTAATTCAAACAGTATTGTACTGACATAAAAATAGACATATACATCAATGGAACAGAATAGGCAGCCCAGAAATAAACTCACACATATATGGTCAACTGATCTTTGACAAAGGTGCCAAGAACACACAATGAGGGAAAAGACAGTCTCTTCGATAACTGGTGTTAAGAAAACTGCATGTCACTATGCAAAAGAATGACACTGGACCCTATGTTATGCACACACAAAAATTAACTCTAAACAGATTAAAAACTTAAATGTAAGACCTGAAACTGTAAAACTCCTAAACAAAATAGGAGAAAAGCTTCATGACATTGGTCTTCCCAATAATTTCATAGATAATGACACCAAAAACACAAACAAAAAAATCCAAAATTGATGAGTGGAACTACATCAAACCAAATATCTTCAGCACAGCAAAGGAAACAATCATCAGAGTGAAAAAGCTACCCAAAGAATGGGAAAAAATATTTGCAAGCCATCTGTTTAATAAGAAGTTAATTGCTAAAATATATATGGAACTCCGGCAACTCAATTGTAATAAAATAAATAATACAATTAAAAAATGGACAAAGGAACTGAATATATATCTCTACAAAGAAGACCTACAAACAGCCAACAGGTATATTAAAAGGTGCTCAGCATCACTAAATCATAAGGGAAATGCAAATCAAAACTACAATGAGATACCACTTCACACCTATTTTGAAGACCATTATTAAAAAAAAAAAAGATAGCAAATGTTGGTGAGAAAGTACAAAAATTGGAACCCTTGGATGTGTTCCAGTGTCCAAGGGGGTGGAACATGTTTGTGGGGATGTTAAATGGTACAGCCACTATGGGAAACAGTAGAGAGTTTCCTCAAAAAATTAAAAATAGAATTATCAAATGATCCAGCAGTCCCACTCCTGGACATATATCCAAAAGAGTTTAAATTAGGATCTCGAAGAAAGATCTGCACTCCCACATTCGTTGCATCATTACTCACAATAGCCTAGATATGGAAACAATCCAAGCATCCATCAACAGAATGGGTAAACCAAATGTGGTATAGACAAAAAACAGAATATTAGTCAGCCTTAAACTGGAAATTTTACCATTTGCTACAAGATGATGAACCTGGAAGACATATGCTTAGTCAAATAAGTCACAGACAGAAAATACTGTATAATTCCACTTTTATGAGGGATCTAAAATATTTAATCTTATAGAAGCGGAAAATACAATGGTGGTTGCCAAGGCATGAAGGGAAGGGAAAATGGATATGAAGTTACACTTAAAAAAGATGAATAAGTCCCAGAGATCTACTGCACAACCTAGAGCCTATAGTTAACAATAAAGTTTTGTAAACTTAAAAGTTTATGAAGAGGGTAGATCTCATGTAATTGTTCTTCCCACAAAAAAAGGAAAAGGGACAAAAGGAAACTTTTGAAGGTGGCGAATATTTTTGTTATTTTGATTTTGGTCATGGTTTTATATGTAAGCATATGACCAAATTCATCACATTTTATATATTAAATATGTACAGTTTTTGGTATATCAATTATACCTCAATAAAAGTATAAATTAATTGCTGCTTCAGAATAAATCTTACAGAGCATTGTCGTCATTTCATTTGCATGTCATGGCAACTCAAATGGTTGAGTAACAAAGTATTATTAGTGTCTATCTTACCTTCTCTACACAATTTCTTAAAGATAATATCTGGTTAACCAGGGGTGTAGATGCAGAAATGCATAGAACTTATAATAAAAGTGGACTTGTATCCTCTCTGCTATTTAATAACTCTGTAAACTACAAAAAAAAAAATCTACCTTCTCAGAACATCAGTTTCCTCAAATCAAAAAAGAATAATATTTCCTACTTGAAAGAATTGTTATAAAAATTAAAGATGATGAAAATTAATTTGTAAGTTTGGATTAGTCCGAATTGGTTAGGTTTTCTGCAGCAACAATCGACTCCAAAAAAATATGTTATTTATTGTTCACAATGCTTGACTCAGGCAAATTGACAGGGGGCTCTGCTTCATGTAGCCATTCAGGCACCCAGGATTAAAGAAGCCCCACCATTTTAATAGCTATACTGTCTGGAACATGCAATCTCCTCAATCACCAGAGCAGAGGATAAAAAACTACAAATTCACACATGAACATTTACTGCTTCAGTGCATTGGTTAAAACTAGTCACATAGTCCTGCCTCACTAAAAGGAGCCCATCAAAGATAAAAGAAAAGTGTTGCATTGGCTAAGCAATACTGACTCTCCTAGAGATTATCTGCGGTTACAATTATTAACATTCCAAAAAATCATGAATAATCAGATTACTTTTTTATTGTTCATTTTATTTCCTACAAATCACTCCTCCCATATTTGGGGAAATTATTATGTTTTGCCTGTACAAAAGCTTATTTTGTATAGGCAAAATACACTTATTTTTGGATACCTCAGATGGTACTGGAGAAGATTTGGGAAAAAGCAATTTTAGGGGTAGGGAATAAAGACTTCTGTTCTGGGAATGTTTTACATTAAAAAAAAAAAAAAAAACTACCATCCAACTGAGAATTGGCCTTTCTCTCTCTCTTATCCTTCTTCCTCTTTATCCATGGGCTTCTTTCTTTTCTTTCTTCTCCACTCCTTCAGTTCATATGGCAGGTCATGGCCTTGTACAAAATACAAGCTTCATATATTTTAGTTTTACTCAGTATATATTTTTTCATATTTTTGGCTTCAGATAGTAAAGTGTTTTAGGCTACATTGTATTTCACTAATAATATTCCCAGAGAAGGATTCTGATTAATTGAGTTTGGCTTAGATGCCAATGCATGTTTGAATGAAATCTGGCCTGGTAGAAAAGAATATTTTGTACAAAATGACTACTCCAAAAGTATCCATGCTACTGATGCAGTGCATGCCCATGCACACCCTTGGTCTGAGAACCAGTCCAGTGAGCCCACCCCCAGCAAAGCCACACCTCTGCTACTACAAATTCCCAAAGTCTAACCCACTGAGACACTCACAAACACTACTAATATGGATTATAGCTGAAGAAGCTGCTAAAACACACTACTGTGCTTACCCAGAATCAAAGCCAATGCACTCTGCCCAATTGACATCCTAGGTCCCATCTATGGTAATAATTCTTTCCTTATGAAAGCTACTCCAGTAAATTGAAAGAGGTGACTATTCCACCAGATGCACTGATAATGTAGCAGCATGAGAAACATTAAAAAGTAAAAAACAAAAAAACATGACACTTCTAAAGGAACACAATAATTTTCCCTTAGCAGATCTCAAAAAATGAAATTTATGAAATGTCAAAAAAACAAAATATTAATCTGTGAAATTCAGTGAGATACAAGAAAATATAAATATATAATTCAACAAAATCAGGAAAATAATTCATGATCTGAGTGAAAAATTTAACAGAGAGATAGATGTCATAAAAAACAATGAAAAAGAAATATTGGATACTGATATGATTTGCCTATATCCCCACCCAAATCTCATCTTGAACTTGTAATTCCCATAATCACCGCATGTTGTGGGAGGGACCCAGTAGGAAATAATTGAATCACAGGGGCGGTTACCTCCATACTATTCTCATGATGGTGAGTGAATTATCATGAGATCAGATAGTTTTATAAGGGGCTTCCTCCTCTTCACTCTGCACTTCTCCTTGCTGCCGCCATGTGAAGCAGGACGTGTTTTCTTCCCTTTCTGCCATGATTGCAAGTTTCCTGAGGCCTCCCCAGCCCTGTGGAACTGTGAGTCAATTAAACCTCTTTCCCTTATAAATTATCCAGTCTCAGGTATGCCGTTATAGCAATGTGAGAATGGACTAATATAGATGCAAAGAATTCAGTGAATGAAATCAAATCAAATAAACAAGTGAGAGCTTCAACAACAGATTAGATCAAGCAGAAGAAAGAATTTATGAACTTGTGAAGAAAACTCACAGGGCTTATGGGCCACCGCTAAGTGAACAAATATACATGCTATGGATGCTAAAGAAGAAGAGATGGGGAAAAGTGCAGAAAACTTATTTAATGAAATAATAGCTGAAAATTTCCAAAGTCTTGAGAGAGATATGAACATCCAGATCCAGGAAGCTTAAAAGTCCCTAAATAAATTCAACCCAACCGATCCTCTCTGGAGCACATTTTAGTGAAACTTTAAAAAGTCAAAGAGAATTCTAAAAACAGGAAGAGAATATGTCAAGTCACATATAAGGGAATCCCCGTTCCACTAACAGAAGACTTCTCAGAAGAAACCTTGCAGGCCAAGAGAAAATGAAATGATATACTCAAAATGCTGAAAGAAAAAAAAAAAACCTGCCACCCAAGAATACTATACCCAGAAAAGCTTTGCTTCAGAAATGATAGAGAAAGAAAATATTTTCAAGAAAGGAAAGACTGAGGAAATTCATCAACACCAGGCTGGCCTTACAAGAGATACTTAAGGAGTCCTACATCTGGAAGTGAAAGGACAATGACTACCATCATGAAAACACATGAAAGTATAAAACTCACAGAAAGAGCAGAAAGAGAAAGGAATCAAACCTTATCAATACAGAAAAACACTAAACTGCAAAGATAAATAATGAGAGGAAAAAAGTTAAAAAGGGTATACAAAACAACTACAAAACAACCAGAAAGCAATTGACAAAATGACAGAAGTCCTCACTTACCAATAGTAAGCTTGAATGTAAATGAATTAAATTATCTAATTAAAAAGTATACACTAGCCAAATCAGAAGAAAAAAAACAAAAGACCTAACTATAGTCTATGGATCAAAGACTTAAATCTAAGATCCAAAACTGTAAAAATTCTGGAAGATGGCCAGGCGTGGTGGCTCACATCTGTAATCCCAGAACTTTGGGAAGCGAAGGGGGGTGGATCACCTGAGGTGGGGAGTTTGAGACCAGCCTCACCAACATGAAGAAACCCCGTCTGTACTAAAAATACAAAATTAGCCAGGTGTGGTGGTACACACCTGTAATCCCAGCTACTCGGGAGGCTGAGGCAGGAGAATCTCTTGAACCTGGGAGGCGGAGGTTGCAGTGAGCTGAGATTGTGCCATTGCACTCCAGCCTGGGCAACAAGAATGAAACTCTGTTACAAAAGAAAAAAAAATTTTGGAAGATAACTTAGGAAACCTGTTCTGGACATTGACCTAGGCAAAGAATTTATGACTAAGACCCCAAAACCAAATGCAACCAAAACAAGAATAGATAAATGGGACCTAATTAAACTAAAACGCTCTGTACAGCAAAAGAAATAATCATCAGAGTAAACAGACAACCCACAGAATGGGAGAAAATATTTACAAACTATGTATCCAACAAAGGACTAATAACTAGAATCTACACGGAACTCAAATCAGTAAGAAGTAAAAGTAAATAATCTCATCAAAAAGTGAGCAAATGACGTGAATAGACATTTCTCAAAAGAAGATATACAAATAGCCAACAAACATATGAAACAATGTTTATCACTAATCATTAGACAAATGCAAATTAAAACCACAATGAGATACCACCTTACCAGAGCCAGAATAGCCATTATTAAAAAGTCAAAAAACAATAAATGTTGGCATGGATGTGGCAAAAAAGGAATGCTTACACACTGCTGGTGAAAATGTAAATTAGTTCAACCTCTATCGAAAACAGTATAAAGATTTCTTAGGGAACAGAACAAGACTCTTTCTCATATATAAATACTATATATATGTTTATTTATTTATAAAAATATAAATATATGTATAGTCATTCTATTGTGTTATCAAAAACTAGGAGTTAATTATTCTATCTAACTGTATTTTTGTACCCATTAACCAACCCATCTTTTCCTTCCAACTCCACTACACTTCTCAGGTTCTGATAACCACCACCATTCAACTCACTACCTCCATGATATCAATTTTTTAGCTCCCACATATGAATGAGAAAATGTGATAGTTATCTTTCTGTGCCTGGCTTATTTCACTTGACACAACGTTCTCCAGTTCCATCCATGCTGCTGCAAATGAAAAAATTTCATTCTTTTATATGGATGAACAGCCATATAAAATTCCATTGTGTATATATGCCATGTTTTCTTCATCCATTTATCCATTGATGACCACCTAGAATTCTATACTCTGTAAAAATATAATTCAATAATGAATTCTAAATAGACATCTTCAGATAAATTGAAGCTGAAAGAAATAGTTTTCAGTAGACACAAACTATAAGAAATATTAAATATAAATATAAACATACAGAAAATAAATATAAATATAAAAGAAATAGTGGCAAATGAACACTTTTATCTATAGGAAGGGGAAAAACACCATAAAGCATAAACATGTGTAACATAAAATACTGCTTTTTCAAATTTTTAAGGAACTACTGACTGTCTAATTAAAATAACAATTTATGATAAAGTTTATAACACATACAAAAGCAACATATATGACAATTATAGCACAAAGGACAAAGGAAAAAAGTAAACGGAATTATACCATTGCAAGTTTTTACATTGAACATGAAATGGTATAAAATTAACTCAAGGCAATCTATAATAAATTAAGGGTATGTGTTGCCATTTTTAGAGCAGCCACTATGGGATGAACAAAAAAAAGCCATATGCGGTCTAGAGATCCTTCCATTGAGAGTTAGAGTCTACAACAAATGTGGCAAAGTGATGTTGTATGAGTTCTGAGCCAAGGTCTCAAGAAGACTTACAGCTTCTGCTCTCACTCTCTTGAAGTGCTGCTCCAAGGGTTAGCATTCTTAAGGATGAGAGACTACCTGGCGTGGGAGAGCCAGCCAACCCAGCCCACCTAGCTTTGTAACCAGCCTACACTATGTGGAACAGAAACTAAGGCACCCCATCTAATGTGATTTACAAAATATTACGAGTCAATAAGTGTATGTCATTTTAAGTAACTAAATTTGGGAGTAGTTGATAGTCACCAAAAGGATGTATGTTGTAACTTAAGCACAGCTATTTTAAAAAATGATTCAAACAAGTATGGCTAAAAAGCCAAAAGACAAGCTAAAACAAAATAGTAAGGAAAAAACATGATTGATTCAAAAGAAAGGAAAAGAGAAACAAGAAAACAAAGAGAAAATGTGACAAATAGAAAGGAAATTCCCAGATAAAAAACTTAAACTGGGTCACATCAGTAATTTCATTAGATGTAAATGGATGAAGCCGATCAACCAAAAGACAAAGACTGCCATACTATTAAAAATAAGATCCACCTATATGCTACTTGCAAGGGACACAGTTCAAGGAAAAGGACACAAATGGGTTGAAAATAAAAGAACGGAAAATTATATGCCACACAAACACTAAGCATAAGAAAGCCAGGGTGCCTATATTAATGTTAGACAAAAGAGACTTTGGAACAAATAATATAACCAGAGATAAAGAAAAACATTTCATAATGACAAGATGATGAATTTATCTGATGGACCATAACAACCTTACATATCTGTGCACCCAATAACATAGCTTCAAAATACAATAAGGTATAATGTACAGAAATAATGTTATATATATTATGTTATATATTATGTTTTATATATATTATGTTATATATTTTATATTATATTATTTTATATACTATATATAATGTATAGAAATATATAATTTATAGAAAGAGTAGGCAAAAAATCATTTAGGATAAATAAGATTTGAAAAACACTATTAAGCAACCTCACCTAATTGATATATAGGAAATGCTACATCCCAAACCAGCAGACTTCAAATTCCATTCAAGTGTATATAGAATATTCACCAAAATGGATCACATGTTGGTCAGGTTTAATAAATCACAAAGGATTGAAATCAAACCAAATATGTTATTTTACCACAATGGTATGAAACTAGTAATACAAGTAATTAATAACAAAAAGAAATTGAACAACACACTCCTAAATAACTCATGCATGGATGAATAAACCATGCATAGGAATAGGAAAATACTTTAAAATGAACACTAGTGAAATAAACATGAAACTTAATGGGATGATTCTAAAGTAGTGTTTAGAATTCTAAATGACTATAGTAGGAAAGAAAATTCTAGAATCAATGATCCAAGCTTCCGACTCAAGAAGCTAGAAAAAGAAAATCGAATTAAATCCAAAGAAAATCAAAGAAGAAATAAGAATGAGAAGACATCAATAAAACAGAAAACAGATGAATGTCACTTATACCTCAACAAAGCTGCTAATAAAATTAGATTATTTATTTATTTTTTATTTGTTTATTTTAGACGGAGTCTCGCTCTGTCGCCCAGGCTGGAGTGCAGTGACGTGATTTCGGCTCACTGCAAGATCCGCCTCCTGGGTTCATGCCATTCTCCTGCCTCAGCCTAAAAATAGATTTTTAAAACTCCAACAAAGTTAATTTTTGTCCCTTGAAAAGATTAGTAAAAGGCATAACTACCAATAATGTAAATGAAAAAGGGCATTACTACAGATTCTATTGATATCATAAAATATGAGATATTGTAACTAGCATGACAAAAAAATTTGACAAGTCGAAAGAAACCAATTCCTTAATAAAGTTAACTTTCATAAACTAAAACAAGAAGAAATAGAATCTGAATAGTCACATATCTGTTAAAGAGTCATATATCCTGTTAAAGAAATTGAATCTATAATTAAGAACACTTCACTCCCACTCCATCCCCACGACGGGATAAAAAACCCCGGGTGCAGATGATTTCTCTCAAACATTTAAGGAAGAAATGCCAGTTCTATACATATTTCTTCAAAAAATAGAAGAGGAAAGAGCAATGTTCAACTTGTTTTTTTAGTTAGCTTTATTGAGATTTAATTGATATAAAGAGTTTTGCCACATATATACACAATTACCGTAATCAACATAAAGGACATATCCATCACTCCAAAAAGTTTCTTCATGCAACTTGGTAACCCATCTCTCTCCCATGCTCCATTTCCTTACAAACGCTTATCTGCTTTGTGTCATTGTCGATCACTCTGCATTTTTTACAATTTTACACAAATTGAATCAAAAGTATTAACTCATCTTTGTTTGGCTTTATTCAGCATAATTATCTTGGGATTTATCCATGTTGTTGCATGCACCATTAGTTCTTTTTGATTGCTGAATGGAATTTCCTTAAATGGATATACCAGAATGTGTTTACTCATTCACCTGTTGATGAACATTTAGATTGTTTTACATTTTTGCCTGATACAAACATGGCTGCTATGAACATTCATGCAGAAGTCTTTGTGTGGATATATGATGCCATCTTATTTGTCTTGAGCAAATAGCTAGGAGTGGAATACCTAGGGTTTTATGGTAGAAAAATGTTTAAATGTTTAAGCAACTGCCAAACTATTTTCCAAAATGGTTTTACATTTGACATTACAACAACAATAGAGAGTTACAGTTTCTTCGTATGGCTTCCAACACTTGGCATGGTCCGTATAAAATTGTATGACATTGGAAAGTATTTGCCAGTTTCTTATAATGTTAAATACACATCTAACCTATGCCCCACTAATTCCCTTTCCTTAGTATATATGCAAGAGAAATGAATGCACATACTCATTCAAAAAGGCTTTTATAAGAATGTCCTCAGAAGCTTGATTCACAACAGCTCAACACTGAAGACAACCCAAATGTGTATGGACAGAATAATGGATAAACAAACTGTAGAATATTCATATTTATACATACAATGACATGGGCAAATCTCAAAAAATATTATGTTGAATGAAAGAAGCCAAGGCCGGGTGCAGTGACTCACACTTGTAATCCTAGCACTTTAGAAGGCCAAGTTTGAGACCAACCTGAGCAACATGGTGAGACCCCCATCTCTACAAAAAATATTTAAAAATTAGGCAGGGCACATTGGCTCACACCTCTAATCCCAGCACTTTGGGAGGCCAAGGCAGATGGATCACTTGAGGTCAGGAGTTCGAGACGAGCCTGGCTAACATGGTAAATCCCTGTCTCTAGTACAAATACATAAATTAGCCAGCCATGGTAATGGGAAACTGGAATCTCATCTACTCAGGAGGCTGAGGCAGGAGAATTGCTTGAACCCGGAAGATGCAGGTTGTAGTGAGCCGAGATTGCGCCACTGCACTCCAGCCTGGGTGACAGAGCAAGACACCACCTCAAAAAAAAAAAAAAAAAAAAAGAGACTGTCTCAAAAAAATAAAATTAGCCCGGTGTGTATGGTGCAGGCCTATAGTCCCAGCTACTCAGGAGGCTGAGGTGAGAGGATCACTTAAGCCCAGGAGGTAGAGGCTGCAGTGAGCTGATAGTGCCACTGCACTCCAGCCTGGGTGACACAGCAAGACTCCATCTCTAAAAATTAAAACATTATATATTACCAAAAGAAGAAAGAATCCAAACACAAGAGAACATACTCCATGATTTCATTTATACGAAGCTTAAGTAGGCAAACTAATTTATAGTCATAGATGTCAGAATAGCGGTTGTCTGTGGAGGGTGGAGGAAGAATGATTGTCTGGACAGGGACAGGAAGGGATTTTCTGGAGTGCAGAAATCTTTAATATTTTGATCTGTGTGGTGGTGATATGCATGCATACATATTTTTTAAATTCATTCAGCTATACATGTAAGATGAATGTATTTTACTGTATGTAAATTATACCTCAATAAAGTGCTGTCAGCGTAAAACAGAAAACCTGTATTTGGTAGTCGGTTCTCCTGAAAAAAAAAAAAAAGGAAAGGAAGAGGGAGAAGAGAGAGAGAGAGAAAATGAGGGAGAAAGAAAGAGAGGGAGGGAAAAGCATATTTACAATTTCATGGCTTTCCAGAATAGTCTTTAAATACATATGTTGTCCAGGCATTCCAGTCAATATAACATTTGTCCCAAATTTTTCATTTTTTTTATTATTAGTTTTGTAACTTTCAGTTTATACCTCCAGCTTCTACCATGCTGAGACCTAGTATGGTGTGAGACATGTATGCATGGAACAGAGTTGTCACTTTGATGCGTATTTAAGTCTAAAAGACAAATCAATCATATCTTATCTTGATTTTCCTGATTCTTTCCAGACTAAAATCTCTTGTCTTAAGAGAGCACTGATATGGTTTGGCTTTGTGTCCCCATTCAAATCTCATTTTGAATTGTAGTTCCCATAATCCCCACTCGCCATGGGAGGGACAAGGTGGAGATCATTGAATCATGGTGGTGATTTCACCCATCCTGTTCTCATGATAGTGAGCTAGTTCTCATGAGATCTGATGGTTTTATAAGGGGTTTCTCCCTTCATGCAGCACTCACTCTCTCTCCTGCTGCCATATGAAAAAAGACATGTTTGCTTCCCCTTCCACCATGATTATAAGTTTACGAGGCCTCCCCAGCCATGCAGAACTGTGAGTCAATTAAACCTCTTTCCTTTATAAATTACCCAGTCTCGAATATTTCTTCATAGCCACAGGAGAACGAACTAATACAAGCACACAAGATGCTCTCTATTAAAAATATGTATATATCAGACACAAGGATCTAGGGAGGGCTAATTTCTGTGGTCTAGGGTGGCAGTAAGAGAATATCTATGCTGCTGCTCCTAGCAGCCACCTGGTGTACCAGCCAGTTGTATTATGGCCCATGCCGTAGCATGGAAGATGCACAAAGCTGACAGGTTTTCCATTGGCAGGCTTTTAGGTATAAATGAAAAATGTGCAGAAAACAAGAACTAAAAAGCCCTGCTGTAGAAAATCTAGAGGGTAGTTTGAAAGCTCTTGCTACAGTGGTTTGGTCAGTTTTTGTATGATACAAAGCCACAGCAATATATTTTGTTTGGTAACCTTTTGTAATTTTGCAATAAATACTCTCAATAGCAGTAAACTCAAGAGATAGAAGTGCATGTTCTATCAATACAAAATTGACGAACATGTATTTTGCACAAAATGTTTGTCAGAGTCTATCATCCCTTGTGGAAGTAATAGTAATGTCCATGAGGATTTGAAAACTAGAAGATAAAAATCTGTTGAAGATGCATGAGGATTTGCTTTCAAAGACTGTGCCTGATGATAATGATTTAAAACACAACTATAGCAGATGTGTTTACACGTCATTCTGTGAACCATGACTTTTCATTGAAATCAAAGGCAATTTTGTTCATTTTTTAATTTCAATTTTTTGTGTACAAAAAGAATAAAGCAATACTTAGTAAAATATTGGTTCTAATAGCAAAAATAATATTTTGGACACAGTGAAATGGTGACAGTCATATAACATATCACTAAACGTTTCAAACAGAAAATCATTTAAGTTATTCCAATAATTTGATTTTTGCATTCATTTCAAAGTAAAGTGGTTGAAAGTTCATTCTGCCAAAGATAAAATATCTGACATTATTGTGAGTATTTATATTCAGCTGAAAAACATCAACCTTAGAAACAACACTGTTTTGTTGTAGATGTATTTTGAGGGCGGTATTATATAAACTTAAAAGGTACATGTGTAATTTTTGTTATGTGGATAGATTGTGTAGCAGTGAAATTGGGGCTTTTAGAGTATATATCACCTGAATAATTTGTACTAAGTAATTTTCAATCATCCATTCTGCTCTCACCACACCCACCCTTCCAAGTCCCCAATGTCTATCATTCCACAGTCTATGTCTATGTGTACACATTATTTATCTCCCATTTATAAGTAAGAACATTCAGTATTTGTCTTTCTGTGACAGACTTGCTTAGTTTAAGATAATGGCCTCCAGTTCCATCCACGTCACTGCAAAAGACATGACTTCATCCTTTTTATGGCTGAGTAGTATTCCTTTGTATATATATACCACATTTTTAGTTCAGTCATATGTCAATGAACACTTAGGTTTATTCCATAGCTTTGTTTTTGTGAATAGTGCTGTGATAAACATATGAGTGCAGGCATATTTTTGATGTAAATATTTCTTTTCCTTTGGGTAGATATCCAGTAGTGGGATTGCTAGATCAAATGATAGTGCTATTTTTAGTTCTTTGAGAAATCTTCATATATTTTTCTAGAGGTTGTGCTAATTTACATTCACACTAATAGTGTATAAGCATTTCCTTTTCTCTGCACCCTTGCCAATATCTGTTATTTTTTGTCTTTTTTTTTTTTTTTTTTTTTTTTTGAGATGAAGTCTCGCTCTGTCATCCAGGCTGGAGTGCAATGGTGTGATCTTGGCTCACTGCAACCTCCACCTCCCGGGTTCAAGCAATTCTCCTGCCTCAGCCTTCTGAGTAGCTGGGACTACAGGCACCCACCACCATGCCCAGCAAATTTTTTGTATTTTAAGTAGAGACAAGGTTTCACCGTGTTAGCCAGTACAGTCTCAATCTCCTGACCTCGTGATCTGCCTGCCTCGGTCTCCCAAAGTGTGCCTTTTTAATAGTGGCCATTCATACTGGTATGAGACAATATTTGACTGTGGTTTTAATTTGCATTTCTCTGAAGATTAGTGATGTTGAACATTTTTTCACATGTTTGTTGGTCATTTGTATGTTTTCCTTTGAAAAATGTCTGTTCAGGCTTTTAGCCCACTTTTTAATGGAATTGTTTGGTATTTTTGTTGTTGTTGAGTTGTTTGAGACCCTTGTAAATTCTGGATATTAGTCCTCTGTCAGATGCATAGTTTGTAAATATTTTAAATTCAAATTTCAGTGAAATATAACATCATGATAAAAAATATTTTTATTGAATTATGAAATCTATGAAATATATATATTTGGAATCAGTGCGGTATGCATAATTTTGAAGTGCATCTAAACAAGTTATGATTGTCTTTCCATCAAAATAGAAGCTATAATTGCTCAAATTTACAAACATTTTTAGAATAGACAGAGTTAGAGAAGTTGAGTTACCAAATTTTTTTATCAACATGAAATTAGATACAAAAAAATAAAAAATAAACAATAAACCCTTCTGCAGGGCAGTGCTGCAACTCATTGTTGCTTTCCTGCCTCTAATCCACAGGACCGGAGAAGTGTTTAAGCCTTTAAAATATGACTCTGTAACTAACCTACAATAGTATAGAATCCACTCGTGAACATTTTCTCAAAATTCTAGTTGTATTTTCTTCAAAATCAGTTAGAAATCTTTAGTCTTTTGTCACAAATTGTGGTAAATAAAGCACAAAAACATTCAAATTTTGAAGACATTAGCAAACTCCAAATATTGAAAACTGATCTTGCAAACTGGAAAGCATCGAAATTTATCCCCTGTATAAAAAGGAGAAACAAAAAAAGAAGCAAAAGCAGTGCATAACATGTAATTCTGAAAATGCATAATTGTGGCTTAGAATATATTGACTTGTAGCAAGAAAACTGTATCTTTTGATATAGTTCCCAATTTTAATTGAATGAACTTATATTTTGAATTAAAATAAAATAGTTGATAGCAACAATCATTTTTTCACATCTAAATTTGATGAAACATTCAAAATATATATTATTATTTTGTCTTATAAAATTAATGAAAAACATTCTAACTGGAAAGCAAAAAAATTGCACATCAAAAATACAGAAGCTGAAAATTTTTTACAGTTCAGTGTAAAAAAAAATTAGAATTAAGAATATCCTTCATTTAAAAAGCACTAAATGTGGAAAGGAACAACTGGTACCAGCCACTCTAAAAAACACACAAAAATATACGACACTATGAAGAAACTGCATCAACTAATGTGCAAAATAACCAGCTAGCATCATGATGACAGGGTCAAATTCACACATAACAATATTAACCTTAAATGTAAATGGTCTAAATGCCCCAATTAAGAGACACAGACTGGCAAATTGGATAAAGAGGCAAGACCCATTGGTGTGCTGTATTCAGGAGACCCATCTCACATGCAAAGAAACACATAGGCTCAAAATAAAGGGATGGAGGAATATTTACCAAGCAAATGGAAAGCAAAAAAAAAAAAAGGCAAGGGTTGCAATCCTAGTCTCTGATAGAACAGACTTTAAACCAAGAAAGATCAAAAAAGACAAAGAAGGGTATTACATAATGGTAAAGGGATCAATGCAACAAGAAGAGCTAACTATCCTAAATACATATATGCACCCAATACAGGAGTACACAGATTCATAAAACAAGTCTTAGAGACATACAAAGAGACTTAGACTCTCATACAGTAATACTGGGAAACTTTAACACCTCACTGTCAATATTAGATCAATAAGACAGAAAATTAACAAGGATACTTAGGACTTGAACTCAGCTCTGCACCAAGAGGGCCTAATAGACATCTACAGAACTCTCCACCCCAAATCAACAGAATATACATTCTTCTCAGCATCACATTGCACATATTCAAAAATTGACCACATAATTAGAAGTAAAACACTCCTCAGTAAATGCAAAAGTGCAGAAATCATAACAAACAGTCTCTCAGACCACAGTACAACCAAATTAGAATTCAGGATTAAGAAAATCACTCAAAACCACACAACTACATGGAAATTGAACAACCTGCTCCTGAATGACTACTGGGGAAATAACAAAATTAAGGCAGAAACAAATAAGTTCTTTGAGACCAGTGAGAACAAAGAGACAACATACCAGAATCTCTGGAACACAGCTAAATTAGTGTTAAGAAGCGAATTTATAGCACTAAATGCCTACAACAGAAAGCTGGAAAGATCTAAAATCAATAGCCTAACATCACGATTAAAAGAACTAGAGAAGCAAGAGCAAACACATTCAAAAGCTAGCAGAAGGCAAGAAATAACTTAGATCAGAGCAGAACTGAAGGACACAGAGAAACAAAAAACCCTTCAAAAAATCAATGAATCCTGGAGCTTGTTTTTTTAAAAAAAATTAACAAAATAGATGGACTACTCACTAGACTAATAAAGAAGAAAAAAGAAGAATCGAATAGACACAATGTAAAATGATAAAGGGGATATCACCACTGATCCCACAGAAATACAAACTACCATCAGAGAATGCTATAAATACCTCTATGCAAATAAACTAGAAAATCTAGAAGAAATGGATAAATTCCTGGACACATACACCCTCCAAAGACTAAACCAGAAAGAAGTTGAATCCCTGAATAGACCAATAACAAGTTCCGAAATTCAGGCAGTAATTAATAGCCTACCAACGAAAAAATGCCCAGGACCAGATGGATTCACAACCAAATTCTACTAGAGGTACAAAAAGGAGCTGGTACCATTCCTTCTAAAACTATTCCAAACAATAGAAAAACAGGGACTCCTCCCTAACTCATTTTATGAGACCAACATCATCCTGATAACCAAAATCTGGACACACCACAAAAAAAGAAAATTTCAGGGCAATGTACCTGGTGAATATTGATGCAAAAATCTGCAATAAAATACTGGCAAACCAAATCCAGCAGCACATCAAAAAGCTTATCCACCACGATCAAGTCGACTTCATACCTGGGATGCAAGGCTGGTTCAACATATGCAAATCAATAAATGTAATCCATCACATAAACAGAACCAATGACAAAAACCAAATTATTACCTCAATAGAAGCAGATAAGGTCTTTGATAAAATTCAACACCCTTTAGGCTAAAACACTCAATAAACTAGGTATTGATGGAACCTATCTCAAAATAATAAGAGCTATTTATGACAAAACCACAGCCAATATCATACTGAATGGGCAAAAGCTGGAAGCATTCCCTTTGAAAACCGGCACAAGACAAGGATGCCCTCTCTCACCACTCCTATTCAACATAGTATTGAAAGTTCTGACCAGTGCAATCAGACAAGAGAAAGAAATAAGGGGTATTGAAATAGGAAGAGAGGAAGTTGAATTGTCTCTGTTTGCAGATGACATGATTGTATATTTAGAAAATCCCATCATCTCAGCCCAAAATCTCCTTAAGCTGATAAGTAACTTCAGCAAAGTCTCAGGATACAAAATCAATGTGCAAAAATCACAAACAATCCTATGCACGAATAATAGACAAACAGCCAAATCATAACTGAACTCCCATTCACAATTGCAACAAAGAGAATCAAATACCTAGGAACCCAACTTACAAAGGATGTGAAGGACTTTTTCAAGAACTACAAACCACTGCTCAAGGAAATAAGAGAGGACACAAACAAATGTAAAAACATTCCATGATCATGGATAGGAAGAATCAATATCACAACAATAGTCATACTGCCCAAAGTAATTTATAGATTCAGTGCTATCCCCATCAAGCAACAGTTGACTTTCTTCACAGAATTAGAAAAAAACTACTTTAAATTTCATATGGAACCAAAAAAGAGCCCACATAGCAAAGACAATCCTAAGCAAAAAGAACAAATCTGGAGGCATCATGCTACCTGACTTCAAACTATACTACAAGGCTACAGTAATCAAAAAGCATGGTACTGGTACCAAAACAATATAGACCAATGGAACAGAACAGAGACCTTAGAATTAACACCATACATACACATCTACAGCCATCTGACCTTCGACAAACTCGACAAAAATCAAGCAATGGGGAAAGGATTCCCTATGTAATAAATGGTGCTGGGAAAACTGGCTAGCCATATGCAAAAAACTGAAATTGGATCCCTTTCTTACACCTTGTACAAAAATTAACTCAAGATAGATTAAAGACTTAAATGTAAAACCCAAAACCATAAAAACCCTAGAAGAAAACCTAGGCAATATTATTGAAGACATAGGCATGGGAAAAGACTTCAATGACTAAAACACTAAATGCAATTGCAACGGCTGGGCATGGTGGCTCACGCTTGTAATCCCAACACTTTGGGAAGCCGAGGTGGGTGAATCACCTGAGGTCAGGATTTCGAGATCAGTCTGGCCAACATGATGAAACCTCATCTCTACTAAAAATAAAAAAAATTAGCTGGGCCTGGTGACGGGCACCTGTAATCCCAGCTACTCAGGAGGATGAGGCAGGAGAATCGCTTGAACCCATGAGGTGGAGGTTGCAGTGAGCCAAGATCATGACATTGCATTCCAACCTGAGCAACAAGAGCGAAACTCCGTCTCAAAAAAAAAAAAAAAAAGAAGCAATTGCAACAAAAGCCAAAATTGACAAATTGACAAATGGGATTTAATTAAACTAAAGAGCTTCTGCACAGCAAAAGAAAATATCATCAGAGTGAACAGGCAACCTACAGAATGAGAGAAAATTTTAGCAAGCTACCCTTCTGACAAAAGTCTGATATCCAGAATCCACAAGGAACATAAACAAATTTACAAGAAAAAAAACAAACAATCCCAGCAAAAAGTGGGTGAAGGATATGAACAGACACTTCTCCAAAGAAGACACTTATGTGGCCAACAAACCTATAAACAAAAGCTCATCATCATTGGTCATTGGAGAAATGCAAATCAAAACCACAATGAGATACCATCTCATGCCAGTTAGAATGGCAATTATTAAAAAGTCAGGAAACAACAGATGCTGGTGAGGCTGTGGAGAAATAGGAATGCTTTTACACTATTGATGGGACTGTAAATTAATTCACCTATTATGGAAGACAGTGTGGCAATTCCTCAAGGATCTAGAACCAGAAATACCATTTGACCCAGCAATCCCATTACTGGGTATATACCCAAAGGATTATAAATCATTCTACTATAAAGACACATGCACACATATGTTTATTGCAGCACTATTTACAATAGGAAAGACTTGGAACCAACCCAAATGCTCATCAATGATAGACTGCATTAAGAAAATGTGGCACATATACCCCATGGAATACTTGCAGCCATCAAAAAGAATGAGTTCATGTCAGGCCGGGTGCGGTGGCTCATGCCTGTACTCCCAGCACTTTGGGAGGCCAAGGCAGGTGGATCATTTGAGGTCAGGAGTTCGAAACCAGCCTGGCCAACATGGTAAAACCCTGTCTCTACAGGTGTGCCCCTGTAATCCCAGATACTCGGGAGGCTGAGGCACAAGAATTGCATGAACCCAGGAGGCAGAGGTTGCAGTGAACGAGATCACACCACTACACTCCAACCTAGGTAACAGAGTGAGACTCCATCTCAAAAAAAAAAAGAATGACTTCATGTCCTTTGTAGGGACATGGATGAAGCTGGAAGCTATCATTCTCAGCAAACACAGGAACAGAAAACCAAACAACACGTGTTCTCACTCATAAGTGGGAGTTGAACAATGAGAACATATGGACACAGGGAGGGGAACCTCACACACCGGGGCCTGTCAGGGGGTGGGGGGCAAGGGGAGGGAGAGCATTAGGACAAATAGCTAATGCATGCTGGGCTTAAAATCTAGATGACGAGTTGATGGGTGCAGCAAACCACCATGGCACATGTATACCTATGTAACAAACCTGCACGTTCTGCACATGTATCCCAGAACTTAAAGTAAGATAAAAATTAATTAAGAAGAATATCCTTCATTTCATTTAACAAAATATACTTAGAGCTTATTAAATACCTCTATGATGAGAAAGTAGTGCTTCCATTTTAAAATATAATAGTTTACTACAATCATCTGAATGAATCTCACTAACATAACATTGAGTGAGAGGAATTAGACACAAATGACTTCATACTGTATGATTCCAGGTATATAAAGGAAAAAAAGCAAGTAAACTAATCAATGCTATTAGTATTGGGGGAATAATCAGTGGAAGGGTGCACAAGAGAGGTTTCAGAGATTGATGATGTATTGAGTCTTCATTTAGATGCATTAAATTTGTAAAAATTCATATAGATATGAATTTTTCTGAATGTTATACTTCAAAAATGACATTTTTTATTTTTCTTGTCTGATAGTCTTTATTTTCAATTGATTAACAATAATTTATATATTATATATTTCTGGAGTACAATGTGGTGTTTTGATACATGTTTATGCTGCAGAATTATTAAACCAATCTAATGAACGAATTCATTCCCTCACATATTTTTCATCTTTGTGGTGAAATTTAAAATCTATTGTTAAAGCAATTTTGAAATCTATAATGCATTATTATTCATTATAGTCACCATTCTGTGCAATAGGTCACTAAATCTTATTCCTCCTAACTGAAATTTTGTACTCTTAAATCAATATCTCCCTTTTCCCCATTTACTCCCTTCTCCCAGCCTCTGATAATCACTATTCTACTCTCTATTTCTATGAATTTTACCTTTTTAGATTCCACATACAAATGTGGTATTTTTGTTTCTGTGCCTAGCTTATTTCACTTAGCATAAACGTCCTCAAGTTTCACTCATGTCGTCACAAATTTTAAATTATTTTTCTTTTTTAGGGCTGTATAGTATTCCATTGTATATATGTACCATATTTTCTTTATCCATTTATTTGATGATGGACACTTAGGTTGTTTCCATATCTGAGCTATTGTGAAGAATGATTCAATGAACATGGGATGGTAGATTTTTTTTTAAGATACTGATTTCAATTCCTTTGGTTATATATCCAGAAATGAGATTACTGGATTACATAGCAATTCTATTCTTCATTTTCTGAGAAACTTCTGATACTGTTTTCCATAATGGCTGTATTCATTTACGTTACCACCAACAGTGCACAAGGGGTCCCTTTCTCCAAACCCTCACCAAAACTCATCTTTTATCTTTTTAATATCTTTTCTAACAGGTGCGAGGTGATATTCCATTGTGGTTTCACTTTTTATTTACCTAATGATTAGCGATGATGAATATTTTTTCACATTTCTGTTGGTCATTTGTATGTCTTCTTTTGAGAAATGTATATTTCGGCCCTTTGTCCATGTTTTAATTGGGTTATTTGGTTTTTTGCTATTGAGTTGAGTTCCTTATGTTTTTGGATATTATCTAGCCCTTGATATGATGTATGATTTGCAAATATTTTCTCCCAGTCTGTGTGTTGTCTGTCTGCCAAGGCATTAGTGTGCATGATTCCTCCTGAAGCTCTTGGTAAATTGTTTCAGTAGCAGGTTCAAGACCAAACAGAGCTGTAGCCAAGCAAGTCTGCAACCTGGGTGTTGGTCTCCACTCAGACCATCCTAGGATCCACCAGGGCTTTATAACCTCCTACCTAAATTCCAAGGCTCCCACAGAAACACTTTTGCCTGTGGATGGGTGCGGGGTTCTTGTTATTGTGGGGGATACATGTGTTTGACCATCTATTCTTCCATCTTACTGATGTCATCCCAATGTCAATGACATTTTTAAAAATATTATGGTCTATAGTAAAGAGCCCATTGAAGATTATTAGTTTTATATTTATCAAACATAAAATCCAAATTTGAGGGAGAGTGCACATAATTTTTTTAAAAAGAATAAAAATAATACTACGTGATTTCACTTATATAAGATATCCAAAGTAGTCAAATTTATAGAAGCATAGAATAGAAAGGTATTTGCCCAGGTTTTGGGGGAGAGGAAATAAGGAGTTTTTGCTCAACGGGCGTAAAGTTTCAGAAACAAGATGAATAACTTATAGAAGTCTGCTGTACAAGAGAGTGCCTACAACTTAAAATATGATACTGGATATTTAAAATTTTGTTAAAAGAGTAGATTTTATGTTAAAGATTTTTACCATCAAAAAACAAAAAACTCTCACCAAGAGACAAAAGGAACTTTTGGAGATGATTAATACATTGATTGCCTTGATTGTGGTGATGGTCTCACAGGTATGTATATGTCAAACTCATCATATACATTAAATAGTTTTTATTGTCTATTAATTATACCTCAACAAAGCTGTTTTCAGAAATAAGGCCATATAGAAAAATGTGTTATTCTGAAAAATTCTAACACAATATTAGAAGCAGGTGACTAAGAAACTGATTAAATAATTAAATTATAATTATGCTTAATAATCAGAGAATCAATACAAGGTGATTTGCTTTAACGTACATGGACTTATGTTGTTTTATTTTTGAAAATAGTTTTTAGGGTTTTCTAAGTATAGAATCATATCATCAGTGAAGAGAGATAGTTTTACTTCTTCTTTTCCTGTTTGGATGCCTTTTACCTCTTTCTCTTGCCTGATTGCTCTGGCTAGGAATTCCAGTGCTGTGTTGAATAGGAATGGTGACAGTGGGCATCCTTATCTTGTTCCAGTTCTCAAGGGGAATGGTTCCAGCTTTTTCCCATTCAGTGTGATGTTGGCTGTGGGTTTGTTAAAGATGGCTCTTATTATTTTGAGGTATGTTCCTTTGATGCCTAGTCTGTCGAGGGTTTCTATCATGAAAGGATGTTGCATTTTATAGAAAGCTTTTTCTGCATCTATTGAGATGATCATATGATTTTTGCCTTTCATTCTGTTTATGTGATGAATCACATTTATTGATTTGTGTATGTTGAACCAGCCTTGCAATCCAGGAATAAAGCCTACTTGATCATGGTGTATTAACTTTTTGATGTGCTGCTGAATTCAGTTTGCTAGTATTTGCTTGAGGATTTATGCATGCATATTCATAGGGGATACTGGCCTGAAGTTTTCTTTTTCCCTTTAGTCTCTGTCAGATTTTGATATTAGGCTGATGCCAGCTTCATATAATCAGTTATGGAGGAGTCCCTCCTCCTCAATTTTTTAGAATAGCTTCAGCAGGATTGGTACCAGTTCTTTGCACATCTAAAGATGTACAAATGCTAATAGGACTGATAAACTATTTTAACAATGTTTCAAGATACAAAATGGATATATAAAAATCAGTAGCATGTCTAATAATATCCAGGCTAGGAGTCAAATTAAGAACAAAATCCCATTTATAATAACCACAAAGAAAAGGAAATACCAAGGAATACCGCTAATAAAGGAGGTGAAAGAGCTCTACAAATAGAACTACAAAACACTCCTGAAAGAAATTATAGATGACACAAATAAATGGAAAAACATTCTATGCTCATTGATTGGGAGAATCAATATCATTAAAGTGGCCATACAGCCCAAAGCGATCTACAGATTCAATGCTATTCTTATCAAACTATCAACATCATTCTTCACAGAATTAGAAAAACCTATTCTAAAATTCATATGGAAGAAAAAAAGAGACCAAATGGTCAAAGCAATCATATGTAAAATGAAAAAAGCTGGAGACATAACACTACCCAACTTCAAACTATGCCATTAGGCTATAGTAACCAAAACAGCATGGTACTGGTACAAAACCAGACACATAGACCAGTGGAACAGAATAGTGAACCCAGAAGTAAATCCACACACCTACAACCATGTGATCTTCAACAAAGTCGACAGAAACAAGCAATGAGGAAAAGATTCCCTGTTCGATAAATGGTGCTGGGATAACTGGCTAGCCACATGCAGAAGAATGAAACTGGACCCTTACCTTTCAGCATATACAAAATTAACTCAAGATGGATTAAAGACTTAAATGTAAGACCTTAAATTTAAGAAAAAAAATCTAGAAGAGAACCTAGGAAATACCCTCTGGACATTGGCCTTGGGAAAGAATTTATGACTCAGTCCTCAAAACAACTGCAATTAAACCAAAAATTGACAAGTGGGACCTAATTAAATGAAAGAGCTTCTGCGCAGCAAAAGAAACTATCTACACAGTAAACAGACAATCTACAGAATGGGAGAAACACTCACAAATATACATCGACAAAGGGCTAATATTTAGAATTTATAAGGAACAGAAATCAACAAGCAGAAAACAAATAACCCCATTAAAAAATGGTCAAAGGCAAAAACAAGCAATGGGGAAAGGATTCCCTATTTAATAAATGGTGCTGGGAAAACTGGCTAGCCATATGCAGAAAACTGAAACTGGATCCCTTCCTTACACCATATACAAAAATTAAAGATGGATTAAAGACTTAAATGTAAGACTTAACTCCATAAAAACTCTAGAAGAAAACCTAGGCGATACCATTCAGGACATAAGCATGGGCAAAGGCTTCATGACTAAAACACCAAAAGCAATGGCAACAAAAGCCAAAATAGACAAATGGGATCTAATTAAACTAAAGAGCTTCTGCATAGCAAAAGAAACTATCATTACACTCTGGGGACTGTTGTGGGGTGGGGGAAGTGGGGAGGGATAGCTTTAGGAGATATACCTAATGCTAAATGACGAGTTAATGGGTGCAGCACACCAGCATGGCACATGTACACATATATAACTAACCTGCACATTGTGCACATATACCCTAAAACTTAAAGTATAATAATAATAAAATTAAAAAAAAAGAAGACCTAACTTTTTATTATTATTATTATTATACTTTAAGTTTTAGGGTACATGTGCACAATGTGCAGGTTAGTTACATATGCATAAATGTGCCATGCTGGTGTGCTGCACCCATTAACTCGTCATTTAGCATTAGGTATATCTCCTAAAGCTATCCCTCCCCCCTCCCCCCACCCCACAACAGGCCCCAGAGTGTGATGATCCCCTTCCTGTGTCCATGTGTTCTCATTGTTCAATTCCCATCTGTGAGTGAGAACATGAGGTATTTGTTTTTTTGTCCTTGCGATAGTTTACTGAGGATGATGATTTCCAATTTCATCCATGTCCCTACAAAGGACATGAACTCATCATTTTTTATGGCTGCATAGTATTCCATGGTGTATATGTGCCTCATTTTCTTAATCCAGTCTATCATTGTTGGACATTTGGGTTGGCTCCAAGTCTTTGCTATTGTAAATAGTGCCACAATAAACATACGTGTGCATGTGTCTTTATAGCAGCATGACTTATAGTCCTTTGGGTATATTCCCAGTAATGGGATGGCTGGGTCAAATGCTATTTCTAGTTCTAGATCCCTGAGGAATCACCACACTGACTTCTGCAATGGTTGAACTAGTTTACAGTCCCACCAACAGTGTAAAAGTGTTCCTATTTCTCCACATCCTCTCCAGCACCTGTTGTTTCCTGACTTTTTAAGATTGCCATTCTAACTGGTGTGAGATGGTATCTCATTGTGGTTTTGATTTGCATTTCTCTGATGGCCAGTGATGATGAGCATTTTTTCATGTGTCTTTTGGCTGCACAAATGAAGAAGACCTAACTTAACAATACAAAATGTTTCTTAAAAATGCCCTGATCATTTTATCTGACAGAAAGGTCAATTTAAGTCAACACTGTAACTAATATCTTAAGAAAGCCAATGTAAATGTTGACTACATTAATAGCATATTATTTAGGTCAATAAAGTCAACAAAAGTTAAAAAAAAAAAAAAGAAACTATCATCAGAGTGAACAGGCAACCTACAGAATGGGAAAAAAATCTTTGCAATCTACCCATCTGACAAAGGGCTAATATCCAGAATCTACAAAGAACTTAGGCAAATTTACAAGAAAAAAACAAACAACCCCATCAAAAAGTAGGCAAAGGATATGAACAGACACTGCTCAAAAGAAGACATTTATGCAGCCAACAAACATATGAAAACAAGCTCATCATCACTGGTCATTAGAGAAATGCAAATCAAAACCACAATGAGATAACATCTCACACCAGTTAGAATGGTGATCATTAAAAACTCAAGGAACAACAGATGCTGGAGAGGACATGGAGAAATAGGAACACTTTTACACTGCTGGTGGGAGTGTAAATTAGTTCAATCACTGTGGAAGACAGTGTGGCGATTCCTCAAGGATCTAGAAGTAGAAATACCATTTGACCCAGCAATCCCATTACTGAGTATATACCCAAAGGATGATAAATCATGCTACTATAAAGACACATGCACATGTATGTTAATTGCAGCACTATTCACAATAGCAAAGACTTGGAACCAACCCAAATGTCTTTCAGTGATAGACTGGATTAAGAAAATGTGGCACATATACACCATGGAATACTATGCAGCCACAAAAAAGGATGAGTTCATGTCCTTTGTAGGGACATGGATGCAGCTGGAAACCATCATTCTAAGCAAACTATCACAAGGACAGAAAACCAAACACCACATGTTCTCATTCATAGGTGGGAGATGAACAACGAGAACACATGGACACAGGACGGGGAACATCACACACCGGGTCCTGTCGGGGGGTGGGGGACAAGGGAAGGGATAGCATTAGGAGAAATACCTAATGTAAATGACAAGTTGATGGGTGCAGCAAACCAACATGGCACATGTATACCTATGTGACAAACCTGCAGGTGGTGCACGTGTACCCGAACTTAAAGTATAATTTTAAAAAATGGTCAAAGGACATAAGGAGACATTTCTCAGATGGATACATACGAGCAGTCAACAAACGTATGGAAAAATGCTAATCATCACTAATCATCAGAGAAATGCAAATCAAAAACCTCAATGTGATACCATCACACACCAGTCAGAATAGTTATTATTAAAAAGTCAAAAAACAACAAATGCCGGTGAGGCTGTGGAAAAAGGGAATGCTTATATGCGTTGGTGGAAATGTAAATTAGTTCAGCCACAGTGGAAAGCAGTTTGGAGATTTCTTAAGGAACTAAAAATAGAACTACCATTCAAGCCAGCAATCCCACTATAAGGTATCTACCCAAAAGAATATAAATTGTCCTACCAAAAAGACACATACACTCATAAGTTCATTACAGCACTATGCACGATACAAAGACAGGAAATCAATGTGGGTGCCCATCAACAGTGAAGTGGATTTTTTTAATGTGGTACATATGCACCATGGAATCCTATGCAGCCCTAAGAAAGAATAAAATCATGTCCCTTGCCGCAACATGGATGCAGCAGGCAGCCATGATCCTAAGCAAATTAACACAGGAACAAAAAACTGAATACCACATATTCTCATGCATAAATGGGAGCTAAACACTGAGCACACATGGACATAAACAATGGAACAATAGACACTGCAGACTACTAGTGGTGGAAGGGAGGAGAGGGTGTGGGTTGAAAAACTACCTATTGGGTGCTATGCTCACTACCTGGGTGCAATATACCCAGGTAACAAGCCTGCACATGTACCCCCGTATCTAAAATAAAAGTTGACATTTTAGAAAAAGAAAATCGTTTTTGTAGAACTAGGTATTTATTACTCTTTGCTGTGTAACTTAAAACTTAAAAAACAGTGGGTTTAACCAACAACCATTCACTTAACTCACTATTCTACAAGTCAGCAGTTTGTGTTGGCTCAGCTGGGCAGTTCTGGTCTGAGTGGGACTTGGCTGATATTGGTTGGATATGCTCATTTGCCTGTAGTTCTCTGCCAGGTATGAGCCTGAATTGTCAATATGTATGAGCCTGAATGGTCAATAATGACT
Source organism: Pan troglodytes (assembly GCF_028858775.2). Taxonomy (NCBI): domain Eukaryota; kingdom Metazoa; phylum Chordata; class Mammalia; order Primates; family Hominidae; genus Pan; species Pan troglodytes. Next base: position 60,343,695 of record NC_072407.2, on the reverse strand, counting down.
TCATCTGGTACAACTGAGGCAACTGGGGCGCCTTTTCTCATGGTTTCCTGTTCTCCAGTAAGCTATCCAGGCTCATTCACATGGCATTCTCATGATTCCAAAAATGCAAAAACAGCAGGCTCAAAGCCTTTTGAGGCCTAGAGCTACAACTGGCATGACATCACTTCCACCACACTCTATCAAAGTAAGTCATGAGACCATACAGTTTCAAGAAATGGAGAGATAAATTCAGTCTTTCGATGAGAGTTGCTTCGAGGTATTGTGGCCACTTTTGCAATCTCCTACAAACTATTTTAGAGCTCTACCAATATAAAAATTCAATTTACTGATTAATGAATACTCTAAAAAGTATATAATTTTAATTTATTTTAGAACGCTTTTCATTCACTCACTACTTGGATAATAATGGATCTCCTCAAGCCATTCCATAACTCCTTCAGGAGCCCAAGGAATCTTTTTGCAAAGCCCTAAAATTGAGAGAAATGACACCAGCAAGATAAAAAAAAAAAAAGACTCAGAACTCAGAGTACAACTGAGTGATGGTTGCGGTGGTACACCAAAGCAAAGATCCTTGACTTCCTTCTGCTGTAGTCTCTAGGGCCTTCCTGATGTAGGACCTACCCTGCATCTTCAACCTCTGTGAAGCTGAACTTTTCACATGCATTGACATAGAATAAACACCCTTTACTTGAGTTCCTTGGGAAGTCTTTCCTCGAGTTCTCTATCACAAAACAGTCAAATGGTCTACAAGGATCAGTGCTGTCTCCTGGAAGAAGAAATGGGATTGAGTTAAAAGAATTCTGTTTCTGTCCTTGCTTCAACACTTGTAAGGCGAATGTCTTTGCCAAGTCTTTTCCAATTCTGAGATTCTCAGAGTCTGTCATCTTTGTGGAAGACTCCAGTTATGAGCCAACAGGTGGATTTTAACCAGGAACAATGCTCCATATCAGCTCCATTCGATGTTTTCAAAGAGAGGAGATGCTCAAGAGAAAATACCAATGATGGGTCTTCTAGAGGGCAACCATTTACTTTCTCGTTGAGATATGCCTAGGACATCCTCACAATAACTACTGTAGAAGAATAATACCTTGTCCACAGTTCTAGAGGTAATATTCTATTTCCAATCTCAGAGAGCAAGCAATAGTGAACCTACAACTGAAAAGAATCTCATCTCTATGAATGGGTTTATGAACTTCACTGATTACCCAGAGTTGGAAATGCCCTTGTTCTTAGTGTTTCTCAGTTGCTTCCTGGCCATTATTTTGAGAAATATGGAATGGGTCATTCTGACCCAAGTGAATGTGCATCTCTTCACCCTATATACTTCTTCCTAACAAATGTCACCCTTTGGGATACCTCAGTCATCATGCCTCAGATCCTGGCCATTCTGGCCACAGGCAAGACAACCATTTCCTATGGCCGCTAATAAAAGCAATGAGGTCCTTTTTCTTCATTTGTGTAGGAACTTAGTGTTTCCTGCCAACAGCAATGACCATAAGCAGCCCACTGCCCCACACTACAAGCCATGAACTTCAAGACATGTTGGGGTTTTTTTTTTTGGTGGGGATTTGTTGTTGTCATCGTTGTTGTTTTTCTTTTTCAGAGTCTCATTCCATCACCCAGGCTGGAGTGCAGTGGCACGATCTCAGCTCACTGCAACCTCCACCTCCTGGGTTCAAGCAATTCTCGTTTCTCATGCCTCAGCCACCCAGGTAGCTGGAATTACAGGCATGCACCACCATGCCTGGCTAATTTTTGTATTTTCAGTAAAGATGAGGTTTTGCCATGTTGACCAGGCTGATCTCAAACTCCTGGCCTCAAATGATCTGCCCACCTCAGCCTCCTAAAGTCCTGGGATTACAGGCATGAGCCACCATGCCTGGCTGACATGCTGGGTTTTGATGGTGAACGTGGTGAATGCCTACACCTGAGGACTATCAGGAGCCACTTTCAACACCATCTGCACATTTGCCCGCTTCTTCTGTGATGACAATTAGATCAAATTCTGTCACATCTTGCCCCTGCTGAAGCTCATTTGAAATACTTCAGGAAACAGCAAGATAATTATTGTGATCTTTGACAACTTTTATGATTATAGCTGGCACTAGGGTCATCCTGATCTCTTACCTGCTAATCATCAGGGCTTTGAGGATGAAATCATCGAGTGGCAAAGCCAAGATTTTATCCATCCACTTGTGCCTCCCACCTAACTGCTATGACCTTAGTTTGGGATCCCCATCTTCAGACATGTGAAGTATCTCAGATAAATCACTGACAGAAGACAAGTTGGCATCATGACTTGCACCATCTTTATTCCTATGCTAGAACTTTTGATCCAAAGTCTAAAGAAGGATATACAAGTTGCCTTCAAAAAGGCCATAGGTAACTTCTGGGTTTTTGAGAGGCTGTAACTCTAGCTGAAACTTCTTGACCAGTCTCCTCTTAAAGTCCTTAAGCTATTGAAGGAGGAGCAGGATGTGACTTCCCCAGTAGCTCCTTGACAAACTTGCAAGATCAGTTGTTTCCCATTTGTGAACATCCTGCTTCTCCACCTGATTCATGTCTGCCTTTTTTAATCTATTCTCTATCCCAAGCCTCTCAGAACCTTCCTGGAACCTGTTTTCCAAGAGTTATAGAAATCTCAACATTGGAAGTGACTTTTAAAGTCATCTTGTCCACCCTACTCCACCACTCCTCTCCAAGTCCAAACATCCTTACCTAATGTTTCCAGAACTACTGTTTTTCCCTTCCCATCTCTTCTCTTGTCAGAACTGTCATTCTCTTTATCCTGAAAATTTTCACTAAGTGTTAAATGGGGAAGATTTCAATTATTTTATTTGCATAACTCAAGATTTGGGATCTGTAGGGATTCACATATATTCATTTATTCTATAGTGAAAAAGTCAGTTTAGTAAGCTAAAATTATAACATTTCCTAAAATTATTGTTTCGTTGATTTTAAAACTGTTCTTAGGCTAGGCATTGTGTCTCATGCCTGTAATCCCAGCACTTTGGGAGGCCAAGGGAGGAGAATCACTTGAGCCCAAGAGTTCAAGACCAGCCTTGGCAATAAAGTGAGACCTCGTCTCTATAAAAAAGAAATAATAATAATTAAAAACTGTTCTAAAGTTATATATTGGGTAGGTATCTCAAAGTTCTGTCATTATCTCACCTTTAGAATATAAGCCAAAAGTCAGTGAGCCCATAAAAGAGATTTGAAGCAGAAGACACATTCTCCTGCTTGTCTTGAAGGAGTAAGCTGCCTTGTTGTGAGAGATGTGGCCACATGGCAAGGACCTAATGGTGGCTTCTAAGTCAGTCCCTGGCTGACAGCTAGCCAGGAAATGGGCACCACAGCTATGCAAACAGCAGGCAAATGAATTCAACCAACAACCTGAAAGAGTTTGGAGGAGGACCTTGAGCCTCAGATGAGATTGAAGCCCCACACAACAACTTGATTTCAGTCATGAAAGACCATGAGCAGATAACCTCTATGCTGACTCTTGACTCATGGAAATTATAAGATTTGTGTTGCTTTGAGCTGCTAAATGTAGTAATTTGTTATTCAGCAACAAAAAATTACTTGTAAACTAAAAGTTAGGTTTAAAGCAGAGGCCAAAAAGTTTTCTCCATAAAGGGCCAGAAAGTAAACATTTTAGGCTTTTCAGGCCAAATGATCTTTCTCACAGGTACTCATGTCTGCCATTCTAGTGAGAAAGCAGCCATGGGGCAATACATAAACAAACAAGTGTGACTGTATTGCAATAGACTTATAACAGGCAGCAGGCTAGATTTGTACTATGGGTCATAGATTGTTGATCCCTGAGTTAATGCATATCCAGTACTTGGTACAGAGGTTGGCACATAGTAAGTGATGATTCCTTTAGTAATCATAATTATTAAAAGAAGAGACTGGATCACACTGATTCTGGCCCATAATCATTGGATGCAATTACCTGCATCCCATGCCATCACTTGTCTTAGCCTCTTTAGGCTGCTGTAACAAAATGCCATAAACTGGGTGGCTTTTAAACAACAGAAGTTTACTTCTAATAGTTCTGAAGTCTAGGAAGTCAAAGATCAAGGTGCTAGCAGATTCCATGTCTGGTGAAGGCCCACTTTCTTGTTCATAGGTGGCACCTTCTCGCTGTGCCTTCAAGTCAAAGAAAGGGACCAGCAGCTCCCTGAAGCCTCTTTCAGAAAGGAACTAATTCCATTCATCAAGGTTCTGCTATCATGACCTAAGCCCCTCCCAGTTTCCACCTCCTAACACCATCACGTTGGTGATCAGGTTTCAATGTATGGATTTGGGGGGCACAGCTGCCATGCACCCTAAACAGGTGTCTGCTGCTCATGGCAGCTCCTGAAGTTCTGTCTGCTTTAATAAAGTCTTCGCTAGAGAATAAAATCCCTAGGAATACAACTTACAAGGGACACAAAGGACCTCTTCAAGGAGAACTAAAAACCACTGCTCAAGGAAATGACAGAGGACACAAACAAATGGAAAAACATTCCATGCTCCGGGATAGGAGGAATCAATATCATGAAAATGGCCATACTGCCCAAGGTAATTTATAGATTCATTGCTACTCCCATCAAGCTACCATTGACTTTCTTCACAGAATTAGAAAAAAACTACTTTAAATTTCGTATGGAAGCAAAAAATATCCCGTAGAGCCAAGACAATCTTAAGCAAAAAGAACAAAGCCAGAGGCATCATGCTACCTGACTTCAAACTATACTACAAGGCTACAGTAACCAAAACAGCATGGTACTGGTACCAAAACAGATATACAGACCAAAGGAACAGAACAGAGGCCTCAGAAATAACACCACACATCTAAAACCATCTGATCTTTGACAAACCTGACAAAAACAAGAAATGGAGAAAGGATTCCCTATTAAATAAATAGTGTTGGGAAAACTGGTTAACCATATGCAGAAAACTGAAACTGGACCCCTTCCTTACACCTTATACAAAAATTAACTCAAGATGGATTAAAGACTTCAATGCAAAACCTAAAACCATAAAAATCCTAGAAGAAAACCTAGGCAATACCACTCAGGACATAGGCATGGGCAAAGACTTCATGACTAAAACACCGAAAGCAATTGTAACAAAAGCCAAAATTGACAAATGGGATCTAATTAAACTAAAGAACTTCTGCACGGCAAAGGAAAATATCATCAGAGTGAAAAGGCAAACTACAGAATGGGAGAAAATTGTCGCAATCTATCCATCCGACAAAAGTCTAATATCCAGAATCTACAAGGAACTTAAACAAATTTACAAGAAAAAGAAACAATTCCATCAAAAAGTGGGCAAAGGATATGAACACACTTCTCAAAAGAAGACATTTATATGGCCAGCAAACATATGAAAACAAGCTCATCATCACTGGTCATTAGAGAAATGCAAATCAAAACCACAATGAGATACCATCTCACACCAATTAGAATGGTAATCATTAAAAAGTCAGGAAACAACAGATGCTGGAGAGGAAGTGGAGAGTGTGGTGATTCCTCAAGGATCTAGAACTAGAAATACCATTTGACTCAACAATCCCATTACTGAGTATATACCCAAAGGATGATAAATCATTCTACTTTAAAGATACATGCACACATATGTTTATTGCAGCACTATTTATAATAGCAAAGACTATTGCAACACAATTTACAATAGCAAACCCAAATGCCCATCAATGATAGACTAGATAAAGAAAATGTGGCACATATACACCATAGACTACTATGTGGCCATAAAAAAGAATGAGTTCATGTCCTTTGCAAGGACATGGATGAAGCTGGAAGACATCATTCTCAGCAAACTAACACAGGAATAGAAAACCAAACACTGTATGTTCTCACTCATAAGTGGGTGTTGAACAATGAGAACACATGGACACAGGGAGGGGAACATCACACACCAGGGCCTGTAGGGGCATGGGGGGCAAGGGGAGGGATAGCATTAGGAGAAATACCTAATATATGAGGGGCTTAAAATCTAGATGACAGGTTGTTGGGTGCAGCAAACCACCATGGCACATGTACACCTATGTAACAAACCTGCATGTCCTGCACATGTATCCCAGAACTTAAAGTATAATAAAAAATAAAATAAAAATAAAGTCTTTGCTATCATTTTTTGGAGGTCAGTTCACCTGCAGACAGGAAACTTACAGAAAGTCGCCATTTTGGATTCTTAGCATTCTTTCTGAAGGTATTGCAAGAAATGTAACGAAACGGACAGTGTGTGCTAAGTTCTATTTGTACATTCATACTCTATGTATAAAATAAAGATTCACACATGTAATAAAACATTGACATAAGAAGAAAAAGTCAAATGAATAAAGCAGTTGGATTTCTGCCATTTAAATTCTGTAAATTTAAAGATGCCACAACATATATTCTATATTTTGGAGAATTACGGTTTGGACCCAAACTGCATCCCTAAGAATTCACATAATATTTATTTTAGTAGATAGATCACAGATGGACAGAGAGAGCTTATTGAGTCATACACTGTCAAAATGAGACACTTTATTGGAAATACAAGCATGGATGCCGGTTTGTCATTCATTGTGACTAATTATGTAAAAGAGAAAGTGATATTGATTTTGATCCATTTGCTGGAACAGGAGGCCTCCTGATAGCATCTGCTCATTTCAATGAATATGTATATGAGACAGGCATCAACTACAACACAGTTTATGGCTCAGGAAAGGCAGGTAAGAAAAACCAGAAATGGAGAGGACCAGATGAAAACATTAGGGCAAATCTTTGTCAGTATGGTTTAGAGAAGGTAATACTTTCTCTAATACATTTTGACAAATATGATTGACCATATTAAATGTCCTGGTTTCAGATACATCTAAACTTTCCTGGAGAATGGCACATATTTTAATGCAGTAATCACTGATCCTCCATATGGTATTAAAGCATCTACAAGAAGAATAGGTTCACAGAAGGAAATATCAAAGGGGATAGAAAAATGTCCAGGAAGCCACATTCCTGTTTCCTTGAGTTATCATCCGAGTAATATGCTTTTTGACCTGCTAAACTTTGCAGCTGAGACTCTCATGTTATTTGGAAGACTAATCTATTGGTTACCAGTATATACAGCAGAATACACTGAAGAGATGACAACCCCACACCCGTCTGAAGCTCATTAGCAACTGTAAGCAGAAGCTTTTCAGCCACACATCAAGGTGCTTGATTACAACAGAAAATGTGAAGAAATGTGAAAACCGGGACCAGCATTCACATCTGCTAAGTGATCATTTTCTGACATACTAAGGTCATAATTTCTTCCATGAGAAATATAGTAAAGGGGTAACAAAAAGTATTGCTAAAGAAGAAAAATCCAGCCAGAAATGAAAATTAAGATTTGACACTGAAGAAAGAATAATGATTTAATAGAATAGACATCTAGATGTGAATTTCATGTATGATCCAAAAATATATGGATACAAATACTATTTTAAAATGTGTTATATGAAAAAAATAAACACTACGAAGTAAATTGAGCAATTCTTTTAAAGTTGTCTTTGTTTTATAGATGTTTTTGTTGTATTATAAGTCTTTTGAACCTCATTTAATAAATATTTGTACTTTAAGTATTAATGGAGATTGACTCAAAACTGTTATATTTTTACAATTAACCTACAAGAAAAGTAATTTTTTTAACTTTTATTTTAAGTGCAATGGTACATGCGAAGTTTTGTTACATAGGTAAACTCATGTCATAAGGGTCTGTTGTACTGATTATTTCATCACCCAGGAATTAGACCCAGTACCCAATAGTTATCTTTTCTGCTTCTCTCCCTCCTCCTACCCTCCACCCTCAAAAAATTAATATTGTTGACATTTTAAACATCTCTGCCAGATATGTTATAAGCAAGTAATAATGGTTATGAATTTATTTATTAGATAGATTTGTCTAATTTTGTTTTGGATTGTAATTTATTTACATTGCCACTAGTGAATCTTACTAAAAATCTCTAAATAAATAAGTAAATAAATTTGGGTGGCATGCAAACATTCAGACCATAACACCACTCATATCTGGAGAAGTTTGTTCTCGTAGTATGTTGTTGTGAGGCTCATCCACAGCCCTTGGTCATTTCCCTCTTCTTATCCCAGTCCTTTTACGCCATTGGCCCTTTGCAGGGTAGATTTAATCAAAGGAATGCAAACTCTACTTCGCTAGGCTCTTTTCCCTAGGAGAAACACAAGTCTGGCTGGCTTCTTTATTTTTATTTTTTTTTAATGCTCTGTCTTCTTCCAGGCTGGAGTGCAGTGGCGTCATCTCTGCTCACTGCAACCTCTGCCTCCCAGATTCAAGCAATTCTCCTGCCTCAGCCTCTGAAGTAGCAGGGACTACAGGCATGCACCACCACGCCTGGCTAATTTTTGTATTTTTAGTAGAGATGGGGTTTTACCATGTTGGCCAGGCTGGTCTCAAACTCCTGGCCTCAAGTGATCTGCCTGCCTTGGCCTCCAAAAGTGCTGGGATTACAGGCGTGAGCCAACAGGCCCAGCCCCTGTCTGGCTTCTTGAAAAATTAAGTGTCTTAGGAAATACATATGCAGCCCATTTGGGAACAAGGCAAGGGCAGACCTTAGAGAGAGAAGAGTTTCTCTTCTCCCAATTGCTGCTGGATATAAAGCATCTTAGGCCCCTGGAAATAAAAGAAGTTCACTTCTCCTTGTTTGGATCAGAAAGTCTGTGGAGCTGAACTGAGGAAACCCTGTGATCCCTGCCTGACAAGATCAACCCATGACTTCTAGGCCAGCGTCAGCCATGAGACTAGGGACATCTGTGGGTAGCAGAAGGGAATGGGCTGGACTGGTTCTTTTACACAGAGGGAACTGGTTAGCATTCTTCTCTCAAGAGGCCCAGAGGACAAACAAAGTAACCTACTGTCCACCCAGATGGAATGTGAGGCAGGCACATCCTGTCTCTTAGCCCCTCGACTAACCCAGTGCCCAATCATCTATGGCTAGAGCTTGATAGTGAAGACACTGTGGCCATGGCTCAGTGCCTGTACAGGGCAAGAGATGACTCATGTGCTCTACTATCTGTGTTGAGTGGTTCAAGAGCCACCATGTCCACAGAATTTATGCCATTGAAGTCTGAAGTTCCAATGTTAGTGCTGCCTTTCTTTGTTAAATAGTAGGGTGGTCCTGGAGGAGCCTGTGGGAAACCAACCACATGGGACCAGTGAGTTCCAATTTGCATAAATTGATGTGCATGAGCATTGGGACCTCAAGGTAGGATGGGGGAGATTTTTGCTCAGACACCTAGGAGTGTGTGGGGTGGTGGGTGACACGGTGTACACGCCAGGACTACTTTTGAGCTTCTATTAGAGGGGGGAAAAGTATAATGTACATCTGAAGTGATTGTTTTCAAGAGTTTTAAGAGTCATACTGGAGCCGGGCATGGTGGTTCACACCTGTAATCCCAGCACTTTGGGAGGCCAAGGCGAGCAGATCACTTGAGGTCAGGAGTTCAAGACCAGCCTGGCCAACATGGTGAAACCCCCACCCATCACCGCTAAAAAAAAAAAATATATACAAAAAGTATGCAGGCATGGTGGCGTACACCTGTAGCCCCAGCTACTCGGGAGGCTGAGGCAGGAGAATAGTTTGAACCTGGGAGGTGGAGGTTGCAGTGAGCCGAGATGGCACCACTGCACTCCAGCCTGGGTGACAGAGCAAGATGCCATCTCAAATCAAAATAAAAATAATAATAAAAAAAAGAGTGATGCTGGGACACACAGCTCTGCTGCAAGGCCCAGCTAATAAAACAAGACCCAGAGTTTGGAGAGAGAGGTGTTTTGTTTTGTTTTGGTTTGGTTTGGTTTTGTTTTTTGTTGTTTGAGATAGGGTCTCACTCTGTCACACAGGCTGGAATGCAGTGGAGCCATCTTGACTCACTGCAGCCTCAACCTCCTGGGCTCAAGCGATCTCCCACCTCAGCTTCCCCCGTAGCTAGGACTACAGGCATGTACCACTGCACCCTAATTTTTTAGTTTTTCACAGAGACAAGATCTCACCATGTTGCCAAGGCTGGTCTCAAACTCCTGGGCTCAAGCAATTCTCCTGCTTCAGCCTCCCAAAGTGCTGGGATTATAAGCATGAGCCATGGCGCCCAGCCTGAGGAGAAAGTTTGTATAGCCCTTTCTTCAGGGGACGTAGCAGAGCCCAAATGCAGTGAGGACTGAAACTAAGAAAAGATCCTTCTCACATCTTGCGGATTTGGGTAGCCTTGTACTCAGGGCAAGGAACCAGTACTCAGGGCAAGAGAGCCACAATCCAAGCAGAACCAGCCTCCTCAGGTGTAGCTGAGAAAGAGAATATGCCTCCTTCCAGAGGTTTGCACACTGCAGGTGTGACAGGCAGAGAGGAAGGGGACAGTGAACTCATTCCATCCACGTATGAAACACCCACTGGGGCCTCCCAGACAGTTTAGAGGCTACGAGACTGGCCCTCAAGTCTGCTCTGAAGCTGGCAAGGACAATAGGGCCACGAATCCAGGGTGTTAACTTCAGGTGAGGCATGGAGTCTCCCATGTGTGAGGCATGGACTCACTTGAGTAACAGTCACAAAGCAAATCCCTGTGAGTGGACACCCCCAGGTAACCTTCAAGCAGCCATTAGAGGCACTGGACTGTCACTCACAGGCGGAGACAGTCCCCACATGGCTGAACTAACAAGCAGAATTTCCCCTGGGCCATTTGCTCTCCCTTTCTGAGGTTCCTGAGCATGCTCTCGGGGCTGGCATGGGCAGAATCATGTGTTGGACAATTTATATTCATGGACGCGAATCTCCAGCGCTGCACTTTTCCCGCTCACTGGTGCTCCCTTCAGGCCAACCAGTGTATAGTCCCTGCCCATAATCTCCCCACTTGCCTCCCACCAAACTGCTCTCTGGAGTGCCCCTGAGAGCCGCTATTCACACCACTATGCTGTCGTTACTGAATTACCAATCCTGGAATAACCACCTCTTATTTTTCACAGCACTTGAAAATTGGAAAAGCTCTTTTGATGACCTAAATGATCACACTGAAGCTTCTCAACAGCCAAGTGGGCAGGGAAGGCAATCATTCCCATTTTATGTGAGATAAAGGTGGGACCCACAGATGTTAAATGTCTGGCCCTGGGTCAGGATTTGAATCCTGGGGACTATTTTTGGTGTCACTTGGGAAGTGTCTGAGGGTTCATGCTAAGACGATCTTCCTACATGGCATGGGCTCATTCCCGTGGGCTGTTGGAGGGTTGCTGTGTAACAGAGGAATTTCAGGCTTCAGCCACCAACCTGGCATGGAAACCATGGCATTGGGTGTCCTGGGCCTTTTTTTTTTCTTTTTTTTTTTTCTTTTTGAGACAGAGTCTCACTCTGTCACCCAGACTGGAGTGCAATGACAACCTCAGCTCACTACAACCTCCACCTCCCAGGTTCAAGTGATTCTCCTGCCTCAGTCTCCTGAGTAGCTGGATTTACAGGCACCTGCCATCATGTCCAGCTAATTTTTTGTGTGTGTGTATTTTTGTAGAGACAGGGTTTAACATGTTGATCAGGCTGGTCTTGAACTCCTGAACTCAGGTGATCCACCCACCTCGGCCTCCCAAAGTCCTGGGATTACAGGCGTGAGCCACCATGCCCGGCTGGGTGTCCTGGGCTTTACTGGAGCTCATGGCAGGTTGTCTCTCTTGCTCTGTGAGGCAGCGTGGGTGAGAAAGGACATGGTGCATGGTCCTCCTACCCTCCCCCATAGGGAAATACTTCAAAACACTCAGCAGCCCAGCTGCATCAATGCCTAATCCAGCAAGTCGGCAGGTGGCCCTTGCAGAGCATGCCCTTCCCCGTTTCTGCAGGGCCACCTTATAAGTCAGTGCAGGTCTGGGGCAGGATCCGGGAGACTCGAGTCCTTTTTACTGCCTGTGTGACCTGGAACAAATCACCCCACCTCTCCACACTTCCATTTCCCACTTGTAAAATGAGAAAGAGCATTCCTGCTGTATGTGGACTATCATGAGGACCAAATAGGAAAGTAGGTTGGAGGAGGCTTTGTACACTGTACCACTGTTACAATCCCAATACTGGCCTTCTGAGGCCCTGGCACCAGCCCTCCTCTTACTGCCCTCAGGTGCTCAACTGGACCTTTCTGGAACCTTGACTGTGTTTGTCTCAGAGTCCATTATTTCAATCCACACTGTACAGTATGTTATGAAAGGGTTTTGCCATTGAAATAGAGTTTGCAAACAGTTGAATCCAATATTTTCCCATCACAGAGAGGGAAACTGAGGCCCAAAAAGAGAAGGTGATTTGCCCAAGATCACTCCGAGAATTCGCAGCAGAGTTGGGAATAGAATTCAAGCCAAAAACAGGACCGGGCTTGGTGGCTCATGCCTATAATCCCAACACTTTGGGAGGCCGAGGTGGGCGGATCACGAGGTCAGGAGATGGAGACCACCCGGGCTAACACGGTGAAACCCTGTCTCTACTAAAAACACACACAAAAAAATTAGCCAGGCATGGTGGCAGGCGCCTGTAGTCCCAGCTACTCGGGAGGCTGAGGCAGGAGAATGGCGTGAACCCAGGAGATGGAACTTGCAGTGAGCTTGGATCACGCCACTGCACTCCAGCCTGGGCAACAGAACGAGACTCTGTCTCAAAAAAAAAAAAAAAAAAAAAAGAATTCAAGCCAAAAACAAATTACAGCTGAACCCTGCAGCCAGCCCTCCCTTAGCCTGTGCCCCACTGTGGACACGATGGACAGCACACACTCCCCAGTGCCGGTGAGACTGAGAGGGGGCCTTCAGCCACAGACTCAGGAAAGCTGCTTTGCTGGCTTGTTTTGCAGCCTCTCCCTGGAGACCCCCGGCCTCTCCTGTGCATCACCGGATTATTTCTGACTTTGAAGATGATGGGGTGTGGGCCCAGGAGGCCCAGGGACAGGATGTCTGACTTCTTCATAAACACAGACCCTGGTGCAGGGTCACCAGAAGAACAGAGGTGTGGATGGGAAGGGCATCCTTCCCACTCCTATACCCTGGGGCTGTCTCTGCCAGTCAACTTCGGCCTGAAAGTAAGGAAAATTAGTAGTTGACAGGGTGCTAGAGGCAAGGATGGGGGCTGCTGGGGGTCCAGGGAAATAAGAAAGTCTCGGAGACCTGGAGAACACTGAAGATATCACCATGTAAGGCAAAGGCTGAGAGCTCAACTACAGTCAATTTCCTTCTTTTTGGGGTCCCATGGAAGCCCCAGCAGGTGTGCCTAGATCCTCGTAAACGAAGCAGGCGCAGATGCTCTGACAACAAAGGACCCCCAGCCAAAGGCCCACAGAGAAGGACAATCCACATGTCCTATCCTGCGGTCCTTGTGGTCTTGCTCTCACAGTGTCCATGGTGGACACTATCTGGACCCCCAGCTACCTACCAACGTCCAGACCTGCAGACACCTTCTCCACCAAAGGAGATATGTTCATTGGGGCTGCGACCCCTTACACACAGCCCTGGACCAGACAGAAGTCAAGTTCCAGCAGCCTCCGGAGTAGCCACTATGCTGACAGTGGGTCATGCTTTTTATCCCTGGAGAGGGAGAGAGGGAGAGAAGGAAGGAGGGAGGGAGGGAGGGAGGGAGGGGAGGGAGCCACCTTCCCAATCACTGTAGGCAGCTGGGGACTCCAGACCTGTCATACCCACTACAGGGCTCCTGACAGGGAGACCCTTGGCCAGGACAGCGCCCCTCTCCGTGAGTTCCCTCAGAGTCTTTGGGGGTTGGGTGAGAAGTAAGTTGGTGGAAGCCACAGTGAGGGACTGAATCCACACTAGGCTGTGTGTCTTCAAGACATTGTCACAGGCGCCAAGACCCGGCAGTAGGAACACGCACCTGAGCATTAAAGGGTCTGTTCTAGTCCTAGTTCTCTCTGAGCAGCTGAGCAACTGCAAGCAAGTCCTTTTCTCTCTCTGGGTCTCAATGCCCCCCTTTGCACAATGCTAACACTCCTTAAATTTGCTGGACAGCAGAGCCCAGCAACTTCTGCCTGGGCGTGTTTTCAAAATCACGGCAACTAAAGCCATGAGAGGCAAGATGTATCTTCATGGGCACATTCACAGAGAAGGTAGCCCCAGACCCACCCTTGTCAGCAACATGAGCCCACAAATTCAGCTTTCATGCATATCTGAACTGTTTCCAAGGCTTAACTGGTTTTGAACCAGACTTCAATCTGTGAGCCGGCAGTTCCTCTCCAAAAAGATGCCCAGGAAGTATTTAGCTAGACTCCAACATCACCTGCCCCAGGTCTGTCTTATTTCTTCCTGAGTTTTTGTCAAAGGCATGTGCTGTGTGTCTTTTGCCTCTACTCATCACTCTCTGCTTCTGTCTGTCTATGCAGATATCTGCCTGTCTGCCTAGGCCTGCGCCCATCTGTCTGCCTGTGTATGTGACTACCAGTCTCTCTATGTGTCTGTGTCACCTGTGTCCTTATCTCTTCTACATCAGAGTGCCTGTCTCTGTGTGTATCTGACTGTTTCTGCATCTGAATAACCTATCCCAGTCCATGTGTCTTCCTGTTTACGTGTCCCGTCCACTCCATAGCCCCTCTGTCAGGTGTCTGCCTGAGTTTGTAGAGCCGATGCTGTTTATGTGCCTCCATTGCTGTCAGCCTCTCTTTGCACTACAATGAGTCTGTGTGTGTCTATCTGCCCACCTGTCACTCTGTGTGTCTCCTTGTCCATCTCTAGGAAACTGCAGCCTTTCTCTAAGTCTATCTGCTTGTGTGTGTGTGTGTTGTGTGTGTGTATGTGTCTAAATCTCTAGAATTCTCCCCTCCCCCAATGCTTCTTTAAGCAAATGTACATCTACATTCAGTCCCACCTCTCCTTTGCTCCTCCCAAGGAGGGACTCCCTGGGGCTGTTTTTTGTGGCTCTTTAGAATGCTACTGGCCAAATCTAACTCCTTCTGTCCTTGACCCTCTCTAAGATTCAAAGTTCTCCTTTTCCTGAATGCCCTGAGTCCCCTCTCTTTGCTGTGGCTGAGGCAGAAGGGGCTGCCCGACATCACTGTGGGACTGCAGATTTATGACTCCTGCATCTCAGGGATCCAGGCTCTGGGGAGCACCCTGGCCCTGCTGTCCAATCAGCTTCCACCCACAACCAACTATGCTTATGGCTCCCAGCAACATCTCCTGGGCGTGGTTGGAGGGATGACCTTCCTGGAGTCAGAGCCCATGTCTGAGCTGCTCTCCATCTATAGAGTCCCTCAGGTGAGAGACATGCCTGGAAAGAGAAAACCACTTCAATACTCTGGCTGGGCACACAATGACAAAGTGCAGCCTGGTAGAAAGATCAGAGCTATGACCTCAAAAAGGTTACTTCCCTGGGCCTGGGATTCTCCCTTTCTACAAAACAGGAGACGAGTATTGGACTAGAACATTTCTGAATGCTGGTCCATGGACTAGTGCTGGTTTGCGGCTATCTTTCTCTGATTTGCAACAGAATGACAAAGAAATGACACAGTGTATGCGCATGTTGGTGTGAGGTCACCAACCCTCCTTAGATGGTGGTTTTATCACTAACTTTTTGTGGCAAAATAAAAATTTGGCAAACTTAGGCTAAACTCCCATAATTGTCCTATCGATGTCTTAAACAGGCTGGAATCCCCAGGATTAATAATCCCTGGAGGCCCTGCACTCGCCAACCAACCATGATCTGAGGGCTGATGACAGCATCTAAGATTTATAACCCAGGCTAGGATCATCTCATTCCTCCTTTGCAGCCTTCCCAGAAATTTGGAAAGTTGAACAAGTGACAAACCATTCCACTGGAATTCTTGATGTTTCTTTGAAACATTTGCCTAGATTTCAGTATGATCTTCAGTATATATTAAATCTGTTAGGCAGGGAGGCAATGTTTATGAAATTATTTCCCAGGTGAAGAATATTTATTTCCCTTGGCATGCCTGAACGGTACCTGACTGCCTGATTGTGACCTTTAAAACTCACCCCCCCAAAAATTAAATATCTTCCCTTGTAAATTCCACTGAGGCTTCAAATGCCACAATTAAAAATATCCAGTTAGATGCAAACACTTTTTTCTCTAGGAGGAGTGATATGTACATATCGTCAGTCAGTCACACCCTAGTAGAAATGAGTTTATCACATGCTTTTTTTCTTCTGCAATATTGGCTGAGAGTAACTCTAATAATAACTATATCTATCATTTACTGGATATTTACTAGTAGAAAGGTGATTTTTAGATCCTTTGCATGTGTTCAAATCCTTAAGATTAAATAAATTAATACATGTAAAACATTTAGAAAAATGCCTGGCTTATAGTAAGTGCAATATCAGTATTTCCTATTGCTATTATCTTCTTTTATTATCTCATTTAATCTTCACAACCCTATGAAATAGATACTATAATTAGTCCCATTTTGCAGATGATGACATTGAACCTGAGAAGAAATGTTACTTGTCCAAAGTCACATAGCTAATAAATAGTATTTTGAGTTTAAAACCCAGGGACCTTGATTCCAGGGGAAAAAGAAAGTGCAGAAGCAAATAGTAGGGAAACTGCCCTATATGAAACTGCTCCCTCTTTTTGTACTGGTTACTATTTCTAAATGTTTACTGAGCACACCACCACCAGTGGTGTAGAGAATTGTGCTATAGCCACATGTACCATGAGGCACGTGTGAGGCCATAGCCCTATCCTCAGGGATGCTCGCACTCTGGAAGAGAAGGCAAGCATGAACTCATATAACCATAACTCCAGGGCACCCACATGGCTCTCAAAAGGCCTATCTTGAGAGAACTCAGGGCAGAACAACGCAGCCTCAAGCCTCCAAATTAGAATGTTAGGTTACAGTGGCTTAGAATGATGTCTTCTAAGTCAAACCTCAAGACATCTAATTGACAGGATTGCTTTTTCTAGTTTTTTGTTTACATGAAAAGTCTTACAAAGGCATGAAAATAAGTTACTTTTTTAAGATCTTGATTGCCTTAACTAAAAAAGTTGAAGTGCATGAAATTAGTACAATCCCCATGCCTGCAGGCTGCTTTGAGTTCTCATTCAGCACAGCAGGTAGTATTAGACCCAAGACCATTCTCCCCACAGTGCTAGAGAGAAGATGCCTACATCCTAAGTGAGTTCAATTTTTAGGGGATCTAGACCTAGGAGTGAGTGACCTCCAAGGCTGATCCTTAGGAAAACGAATTTAGATTGCCTGAGGTTAACCTCTTCACAAAGGACCCTTGGGCTTGATGCTGGGGAGATGTGGGAGGTGAGCCAGGCATATCCTTAGGACTGGAATGTAACTAAGGGAGTCTCTCTCCTAGATAGGTGATAACCCAATCAACTAAAAAGTGGCTCAACCTACGTGGGTGTTTCCGTCCTTTATAAGGGAGAGGATGTCTCAGCCGAGCTAAACTCTGTTTGTCTAGGCAGGTCTGACTTCAGAGCCACAATGGTCCAGTTATTTCTTTGTGCCACAATGCTAGGCTTATGGATAATCCTTCTGAGAATAATTTGGCTTCAGATAGACACTTTCTGTAGGGAGAGAATACACTGACCAGCCAACACAATGTTGGTCACGTTGAAAGTTACATTTCTCACTCTTAGTAAGTGGTGTCTGGTCTTGGCAATGATTTTGGGAAGCCTGCACCATTCCTACCTATACTAGTCATTTCTGGGTGAGTTCCCCTTTCTTGAAACTATGACATCATCTTGTTGCTCACGTACCACTCACCAGGAGATCTTTGAGATTGGCAAGTAGGTTTTGCTCATATTAGTATATGAACTGGCATGTAGCTGTTGTTCAGATCGCATCTGTTGAATGGGTGTGAACCGAGACATTTCTGAAGCTACAAAGCAGATTGTAACCACCACTGGCACCTCAATGCTTAACATATGCTAAGTGCTACCTTTAACTTGCTAAAAATCCAAGGGAACTCCAAATGTGTTACATCTTAAGAAATTCTTGAGCATTTTGCAATAGCCCTTGCTGTTGCCGACTCTGGTTTTCCAAAACCCCAGAGTCCCTAAAAATCAAAGGACCCACCTCATTTCATACAACTCACCAACAGAGAGCACTGGACAGAGGTGGGCTGGGAAGCCGAAGAGCTAGAAACAATGAAGGGCACTGGCTTGACAGTCAGCAAACCTGGATCTTACAAATGCTAGTTACTGATTATGTGACCTTGACAAATTGAGTCATCTGTCTGAGCTTCACATTCCTCATCTACAAAACGAAGGTAACAAAGGTTAATGATAATGTATTTGCCTCTTAGAGTCATTGTGGATATTAACAATGGAATAACCAGGGCCTGGTACTTAAACCCTCAATGACTGTTAGTTGGAATTGCTATTAGTGATAATGATGATACAATGCAAGCCTGGAAGGAGCAGTTAACTTTGGAGAAAAGCTGGCTCCCACATCCTCTGTGTAATTTTGCCCAATATAGGGCCAAAGACTCACCAAAAACTTTGAAGTAAAAGAACTCGTCTGCACATATCTGGTAGGACAGCTTCCTTATGGTAGGCTGGGAAAAGTCTGACAGTGAGCCCCTGCACTGACCTGAGGAGCCTGTAGGGGAAGGAAAGCAGGAAGAAGATGAGCAGGAGAGAAGAGAAAAGAACAGGCATTCACTCATGCACTCAACAACTAAGATAAATTGAATGGATCCTGCTTAGAATCTGATTGGAGAGGAAAAGGCATGAACTCGAACAGTCTGAAGTAGAAAGAGTTCAGCAATGATGTGACAAAGGCGATGATCCCAGGGCTGGCATGAACCAAGAATTAAGAACTAGATCTCAGCTTGAGGAGCAGGGATCAGGGAAGGCTGTACGGCAGGTGTGGGACTCCTCAATAAACAGGCCACACTGTGTTTTGTTCTTATCCTCCTCTATCAAAAAAAAAAAAAGTGCTCTCTTAATTTCATGACTCTTTCTTAAGTTTAATATTCAACTGACCATAGCACAGCCTTCCAAGTAACTGGAATTACAAGCATGAGCCACCACACCCCCCTACTTTTTGTACTTTTAGTAGAGACAGGGTTTCGCCATGCTGGCCAGGCTAGTCTCGAACTCCTGACCATAGCTCCTGAAAATTTTTTTGCTGATAAACAGGTTAAAGAAAACTTAATACATCATATGGGCACCCGCTAGGTCTGCCCACCAGAAATCACACTCTACACTGACAACCCCTTCCCCTCTGCTCCAAAAGCCTCCCAGCTTTCCTTAGGCAGGAGGGCTGGAGAGCCTCCAGGTCAAGTGGACTCACCTAAGATTTTTATGTTACCCAACCCCTGATATTAGATTTTCTTGTTATTTTGCTTTACTTGTGTTTCTTCTAAATAGCAAATAACCGGCTTGATTTTTATCCAGTTTGAAAATTTCCCATCTATTATAGTCAAAATCTTTACTCAGCTGCCCCATGACAGGAGAGCTCAATTCTCCCCTCTTTACCTTTGAAAAGGAAAAACCCAGATGAAGGGGCTGCTTTCAAAGGAGTGGGAAGGGATAATGGTGAAACACCTGAAGGACAGCCACAGTCGGAAGCTGTTTCCATCCTTGGGAGAGGAAGCAGAGCTGAGGAAGGCAGCCACTGCCCACCCATGGCTAAGCAGGGAGAAATGAATACCTCAACCTCACTTTCCCCCTACCCCGAGTCTCCCAGCAAGCCTCCTACCAGAAGGCAGAGGGCAGGGCAGCTCTTTGACACAATCCACAAAGATCAGCCCTTCTGGAGCTCAGAGCTATTACAGAGAAGCCTGGAGAGTGTGTCAAGACAGGCAAGTAGAGAATACAGCACACTCTTCATAAGTAGGGTAATGTAACCTATCATCTAAGCTGACTGCTGATATGGTTTGATGGTATTCTGCCATCTTATATAATTTCTATTTATTATGCTGGGTCATTGCTTTCTGTTAATAAAACTATAATAATAGAAATAATAGAGATTTTTATTTAGTTTTCTAGTTCTTATGCTTTCTCCTTTTCCTTTTTTTTTTTTTTTTTTTTTTTTGAGACAGAGCCTTACTCAGTCACCCAGGCAGGAGTGCAGTGGTGCAATCTTGACTCACTGCAACCTCTGTCTCCCGGGTTCAAGCAATTCTTCTGCCTCAAGTAACTGGAATTACAGGCATGCGCCACCACACCTGGCTAATTTTTGTACTTTTAGTAGAGACAGGGTTTCACCATGCTGGCCAGGCTGGTCTCGAACTCCTGACCTCAATTGATCTGCCCGCCTCAGCCTCCCAAAGTGCTGGGATTACAGGCATGAGCCACTGTGCCCGGCCCTGAATTTTTTTTAATTTGATCATTTTTTCCAATTGTTTTCCTTCTGCTGCTTTGGAATTTATATATCTTGTTTTTATTCTATTAACAATTATACAGCTTTTAATTCACTTGAGCCTTTATCTTTCAAATAATGCCAAGAATTATACAATGTATAGAGAGAAACAAAGCCGTTAGCACATCTTTACCTCTCTGCTTCTCCCACCCCCACTGGAAGATATGTTGGCATTCTTTAGTCCGCTGCATTCCTTTCTAAAAACGTCAGTTGGTTTCTCAGGCCTGAGCCCACAGGCTTTTGAAGGACCTGGAAACAGCATATATCAAAGGCCAGTGAGATAATAATTAGAAATAAAAGCCAGAGAGGGAAAAATGAGGCCAAGTTACAAGGCTGGTGAGAACATTTGTGGATCCTGAGCAAGTGTGTTCAGGCCAGGAATGTACAGCTCTGTTCCTTTCCCCCAGATCAGCCATGGATCTCAGCGCCCCCAGTTCTCCAACTGTTTCCAGTTCCCATCCTTCCTCCACACAGTGCCCAGCAGCACCCACCAGCCTTGAGTCCTGGCCAAGCTCTTGAGTTACTTTAACTGGACCTGAGTAGGCCTGGTCAGTTCTGACAACAGCAACTTTGAGTGGCTGGATCAGCAGCTGCAGAAGCAGATCGGGGGCGAGGGTGGCTGCATGGCCTTCTCAAAGATCAGCAGTGTAGATGACAGCATCAACAGCATGGCCACCGTCATTGCCTAAACCCCTGCTGCCACAGTCATTGTCTGTGACTGCTACCATTTTCACTTCAGACTCCTGGCAGGGGCCCTTCAGGAGAACAATGTGAATGGGAGGATGTGGATCTTTTCCCCCTCCTTCGCATATAACCCCGCGGTGCTGGGTCCCAAAGCCCACGAGTTGCTGAATGGCAGCTTGAGCCTGACCATACACTTAGGAATAATACCTGCCTTTAAGGACTTCCTGTTGGCGCTGCGCCCAGCCGTGTACCCAGGCAACAGTCTGATGAGGAAGCTGTGGGAGGAGTGCAGGGATACAGGTGGTCTGGATTAGGGGCTTCCATCCAAAGTGCCAGAGAAGGGGCTTGGCATCGCACAGGGCTGGAGAACATGACCACTGCCCACCTGTCTGCCTTCAAACTTCCTGATCTAACTGCCACTTACCAAGCCTACCTGGCAGCCAAAGCCCTGTGGGTCGCCTATCAGAACTTGATGTCCTGCTCTCAGAGAGAGGGACCATTCCTGGGAGGCACGTATGCCAATGCATGGGAAGCCAGGCTTTCTCAGGTGAGTGGCCAAGAAGCCTTTCCCAGTCCCTGTCCATTCCAGCTTTCTGTGAGCTTTAGACTAGCAGAGAGGCAGTGTGGCCTAATGAAAGGAGCATCAAATTTAGAACAAAAGTGATATGGGCTCAAATCTCAATATGGGATTTCTCTGCGGCCTAGTCACTTACCTTTCCTGAGCTTCAGCTCTCTCCTATGTAGATTGAGTATAATAATATATACGTGGTGGCTTGTTATGAAAATAAGAGATCATGCATACAAATGCTGGCTGGTGATTAATGCATGCTATGGGCTACAGCTTTTCTCCAGGTGGTGTGACGCTGCTGTTAATAATGGTGATGACATCAAAACTGCCAAGGGCCTTAGAAATCTGCTGGTCCAGCATGAAGCAGGGAGATCACCAAAAAGGGGAGGCAGAGCTGGAAGAGAACACAGCTGTCCTGACATCCAGGTCACTACATGCCAATGCTGATATGCAACAAAAACCATATGAGATTCGCAGTAGGAAAGAGTTAACCACAAAGTTAGAAAACTGGTAAATCTGCAATGTAAAACATCCAATCCAGCACAGACACCCATTCTTCATGGGCTGCTCAGGGATAAGGACAGGAAGGGAAGGGAGGTGGTCTTTTCCTCGTAGTCAGAGAGGTAATGCTAGAACAAGCTCAAAGAGATGAAATAGAGTTCAGAGGACAAAGGCCTCAACCAACAACATCAAGAGAAGAACACTAGGTTTTCAGCTAGAGGAAGAGCTGAGTCTGAGTGCTTGGCCTAGTCATCAGCCTTCTCTGTGTTCGAGGTCTTTTTTCCTCTCTGGTCATTAGGTACTTTAATCAAAAAGACCTTGGGCTGGGCACAGTGGCTCATACCTGTAATCCCAGCACTTTGGGAAGCAGGTGGATCACTTAGGGTCAGGAGTTCAAGACTAGCCTGGCCAACATGGTAAAACTCTGTCTCTACTAAAAATACAAAAATTAACCAGGTGTAATGGCGTTGTCTATAGTCCCAGCTACTCAGGAGGCTGAGGCATGAGAATCACTTGAACCTGGGAGGCAGAGTTGCAGTGAGCCAAGATGGCACCACTGCACTGCAGCTTGGGTGACAGAGTGAGACTCCATCTCAAAAAAAAAAAAAAAAAAAAAAAACCTGAATTGTATAATCATGGAAGCCTTAGGAAAGTGGGTACAGATCAGTAATTTTTACAGTGTGCTTCTTGGATCCTTAGAGTTCTATAGGGAGCCTTAGGTGCCCCCACTGATGGAACACTTCTTCAGGCAGTGAGAGGCTTGGGGATGGGGCTCTGGACCCCATAGCTGCCTACACCAACCAGAGATGCTCTATTTTCTCTGCCTAATATATTAGTGTGAAGCATAAGATTTTACTTGGAAAAGAAGATTTTTCTTGAAAAGTAGCAACTAATGGACTAGATAAGGGGTCAAAAATTTTCTCAGTAAAGAGCCAGATAGTAAGTGTTTTCAGATTTTCAAACCATGCAGCCTCTATCACAACTACTCAACTCTGCTGTTGTAGTGCAAATGCAGCCATAGAAAATCCACAAAAAAATCAATCTGACTGTGTTCAATAAAACTTTATTTATGAACACTGAAATAGGAGTTTCATGTATTTTCCATACATCATAAAGTATTACTCTTCTTTTAATTTTTTTCAACTACTTAAAAATGTAAAAGTCATTATTAATTCACACATCACACAGAAAAACAGGTGCCAGACTAACTTTAGCCTACAGGCAGTAGTTTGCCTACCTGTGGACTAGAAAATCTCCAGCAGAAGGAAGGGAGATGATGACAGCTGCCTCTTCATAGCATTCATAAGACTCTTATTAAAGATACCAGAGGTCTAGGTCCAACAGAGAGAACTGGCTCTGACAGCGAAGGTCAACTGTTAAATTTTCAGGAATTGTGCAAGTCGTTGTTAAACCACTGGTAGCTTCAATCTAGCCATAGTGGGAGTATTTACACCAGGGAAATCTGCAAACACCAAAAAGACTGGCTTCCTTTCTTAGAGAGCCAGTTGTTAAACATTAAGTACATATTGCAAATAGCCATGCAAAGTTTTAGAAATAAAGTCAAAGTAGAGCAAAAATCCTTTTAATATTAAAAGAAGGTTGTCTTAGTCCATTTGTGCTGCTATAACAAAGTAGCACAGACTGGGTAACTTATAAATAATAGAAATATATTGCTTACAGTTCAGGAGGCTGGGAAGTCCAAGATCAAGGCACCAGCATGCAGTGTCTGGTAAGGGCCTTCTTGCTGCTTACATGGCTGAAGATAGAAGGTAGAAGGGCAAAAGGGGCCTAAGTTAGTAGTTGCCTCCAGCCTTTTTTTTTTTTTTTTTTTAGAGATAGAGTCTCGCTCTGTTGCCCAGGCTGGAGTACAGTGGTATGATCATGGCTCACTGCAGCCTCTACCTCCCAGGCTCAGGCAATCCTCCTACCTCAGCCTCCTGAGTAGCTGGGACTACAGGCACATGCCACCATGCCTGGCTACATTTTTGTATTTTCTGCAAACATGGGGTTTCACTATGGTGCCCAGACTAGTCTCAAACTCCTGGTCTCAAGCGATCCTTCTGCCTCAGCCTCCCAAAGTGCTGGGATTACAGACGTAAGCCACCACATCCAGCCTCCTCCAGCCCTTTTACAAAGAACTAATTCATTCATAAGGGTGATTTAATCACCTCTGAAACTGCCCCACCTCTTAGTACCACCACAATGATAATTAAGTTTCAACATGAATTTTAGAGGAGACACAAACATCCAAACCATAGCAAAGATCTTCAAACTAGGCTCAGCTTCTTTAAGAAGGCTTTTAGGTAATTTCATCGGTGCTTATGTAGTATAAGTTCTTAAGGGCTCTAAGAAAAATAACAGTAAACACCTTTTTAGTGTTTTTTATGTTGAGTTATATGCTAAGCACTTTTATGTATTAATGCATTTAATTTTCAAGATAATCCTATGGTGTAGGTCCCCTTTTTACAGATGAGAAGGTTAAGATCTACAAAGAGCGAGATCTACAAAGTCACTTCACTGATTCAGATAGAGTGAGGAATGTCACCAGGAATCTTGGCTCAGGACTCTAGAACCAGTTCCTCCCAACCAAGTCATTTGCTCAAACTTCATCCTCTAGTTCTTATGAATTTTCATAGCCCAGTTCAACACACACACATATATTTGATTGGTGCAAAAATAATTGTGTTTTGTTGTTCTTGTTGCTGTTTGAGACAAAGTCTTGCTCTGTCGCCCAGGCTGGAGTGCAGTGGTGCGATCTTGGCTCACTGCAACCTCCACCTCCTGGGTTCAAGTGATTCTTCTGCCTCAGCCTCCCAAGTAACTGGGACTTCAGGCACGCACCACCATGCCTGGCGAATTTTTGTATTTTTAGTAGAGATGGGGTTTTACCATGTTGCCCAGGCTGGTCTCAAACTTCTGACCTCAAGTGATCCGCCCACCTCGGCCTGGGATTACAGGCATGAGCCGCCACACCTGGCCTCAACGCATGCATTTTTATGCCACAAGTATTTACTAAGCACTTGTATTTTCATGCACTTTACATACTAAGCACAAGTATTTTCATGCACTTGGAGTAATGAGGGATACAGAAATGTACAAAATGTGTACTTGCCTCAAGATGTTTATATTGTAGTTGAAAGAGTAATAAATACGCAAAAATATTGGTATTGGTATTGGTAAAAATGGCACTTGCAGGAGTGGGAAAGTGATATAGCTAATTCAAAGCATGGGATGGCCAATGGAAAAGAACAGCAGAAGGAAAGGTTGGAAAGGCGGGTAGGAGCTCTATTATAAAGAACCTCAAATGTCTTCTTAAAGAGTTCCAGGTTTCTGGAAAAGATGACCACCTCTTTTCCTAATTAATTACAAAATCAAAGCCAATCCCACCTTTTCCAAAGATGTTTGAAGATCAAACCACTGGATCTAAAGTCACTAGAGGGATTCCTGAAGGCACTCTGCTTATCTTCCTTTTTCTACTGTTTCTTTTTCAGCTTTATTCAGGTATAATTAACAAATAAAAATTGTATGTATTCATGGGGCACAATGTGATGATTTGATAGGCATATACATTGTGTAATGGTTACCATAACAAAACTAATTAACACATCCATCACCACCCATAGTCACCATTTGTGTGGGAGGGTGAGGGGAAATAAGGACACTCAAAATCTGCTTTCTTATCAAATTTCAAGTAAACAATACTGTATTATTAACTACAGTCACTATGGTGGATGTTAGATCCCCAGAACTGGTGGTTGGGATGGGGGATGGAAGATGAAGGAGATGGGGAAATATTGGTGCAAACTCCCTTTTCTGCTTTTTAAGCTGTTCCCAAAAAGAATGTTGACAGGGTTTTGATAGTCACATAATCCAAGAGTGTCTCAGCCATGAAGAGTTTAGAATACACTGAAAAGATACTTCTTAGTTTATATCTGCTTTACTGTGAATTAAATATTTTTATTTTATATATATATATATATATATATATTTTTTTTTTTTTAAGATGGAGTCTTGCTCTATCGCCCAGGCTGGAGTGCAGTGGTGCGATCTCAGCTCACTGCAATCTCCACTTCCTGGGTTCAAGGGTTCAAGCAATTCTTCTGTCTCAGCCTCCCAAGTAGCTGGGGCTACAGGCATGTGCCACCATGCCCGGCTTTTTTTTTTTTTTTTTTTTTTGTATTTTTAGTAGAGGTGGGGTTTCACCATGTTGGCCACGCTGGTCTCGAACTCCTGATCTCGGCCTGCTAAAGTGCTGGGATTACAGGCGTGAGCCACCATGGCCAGCCTAATTGATATATTGAAATAATCATTCATATTCATGAGATACAGTGTGATATTTCAGTACATGTATACAATATGTAATGATCAAATCAGGGTAATTCGCAAATCCGTATCTGCTTTTAGTCAAAACACATTTTTTTATCAGCCACACTTCTTTGTGCCTTGAAGGCAGGACTGAGTTTTTCTATCCTAGGTACCAATCCTAACTGGCACAAAGAAGGATGCTAAGTAATTCGTATGGATGGATTGTAAAAAACTGGATAGGTTCCTATTCATAAGACCAGCCTATCTGTGAAGCAGTCTTAGGCAAGATCTAATGTTTCAGATCCCCATTATCTTGTCTTTCACTTCCCTACCCTGGCCCCTATAGATTAACACAAACTTGGAACATGAGAAAACAGAGCTCTTTTTTCATAAAGTGTGCAGAGATAAGATGCCTCCCTCCAAGGCACAAACAAGCATTGATATGGGAGAACTGTCCAGTGACGTGGAGGAAGGGCTCCTAATGTGAGACGGAGTCTCTCTCTGTCACCAGGCTGGGGTGCAGTGGTGAGATCTTGGCTCACCGCAACCTCCGCCTTCTGAGTTCAAGCGATTGTTCTTCCTCAGCCTCCTGAGTAGCTGAGATTACATGTGCCCACCACCACGGCAAGCTAATTTTTTTTTTTTTTTATATCATTAGTAGAGATGAGGTTTCACCATGTTGGCCAGGCTAGTCTGAAACTCCTGACCCCGTGATCTGCCTGCCTCTGCCTCCCAAAGTGCTGGGATTACAGGTATGAGCGACTGTGCCCAGCTGCTCTTAATCAATTTTTTACTGTTATCTTCCATCCCTCTTTCAGGTGCTCCATTATGCCTGAAAGGTTAACTTCACCACCAAAGCCCAAGAAGAGGTTTTCTTCACCAAAGATGGGGAAGTGCTGACAACGTTTGACATTAAAAACATCTGTGTTCTCCCAGACCTGTCAGGACAGACAGCCATTGTTGGACACTTTGACTTCAGAGCACCTTCTGGAAAAGAGCTTCGGTTGGATGACAGCGCAATTGTCTGGGCAGAAGGACTCTTAAAGATTAGAGCTGAGAGAACCCTAAGAACCAAGACCACACAGCACCTCTCACATCCCAAGCTCCAGGAGTATTTGTCATATTGAACTCACTTAGGATACTGGGTCAGAAAGGGGTGGATTATTGACTTACACAACTTTGAGGCTGTTCAGTAAATAAAACCTTCCAAACTCCCTGGCTCCCAAAATTAGGGACCTTGCTAAAGGCAAAGATAACTAATGAGCAAATGGGAAAACAAATTAGATACAATTGTCAATTCAAGTTTACCCTGAGATGGTCAACTCCAGATACCTTAGAGATACTACTGATTTAGCCTTGCAGACTTATGTCAAGAAATAGGCAATCGATGCTGAGCTTTTTTAAGCAGTGGAAAATAACCCATGGAATCCCATTAGTCCTTTCCCAGACCCCTAAGTATCTAAGGTCACCAGAGGGAGAAATTCTTTTTTTTTTCTTTTTAAGATGGGGTTTCCCTCTTGTTGCCCAGGCTGGAATGCAATGGCGTGATCTCGGCTCACTGCAACCTCTGCCTCCCAGGTTCAAGTGATTCTCCTGCCTCAGCCTCCAGAGTAGCTGGGATTACATGCACCCACTACCACGCCCAGCTAACTTTTTGTATTTTTAGTAGAGACGGGGTTTCACCATGTTGGCCAGGTCGGTCTCAAACTCCTGACCTCAGACGATCCACCCGCCTCAGCCTCCCAAAGTGCTGGAATTACAGGTGTGAGCCACCATGATCAGCTGAGAAATTCTAATTTAAGTGCAGTTACATCTCAACTATCATCATGCCTCCTACAGTTTCCTGTAACTCGTGTAGGCAGGGTTAAACACTCCCTTCACTGAGCAACAATAGCATTTTTCACATACCTCTATGATAAGAGTAAGAAAATGACTATAACTGGTATAATATGTTCTATAATACGTTCTATCTCTTTTCTCCGTGATTTCAAACTTGTTCCCACTGGTCTCACCTTAGTCAGGCATATGGTTTTTTATTCCCATGACTATCACACCTCAATGTCCAAATCATCCCACCCTGAGAGGAGGGAACAAAGTTGCTGATGAACAAGGAAGCAGAATAGAGTTCCAGGGAAGAAATTAGCATTGTCGCCCCACAGGCAAGGGGCTGACCCCACCTGTTGAGATCTTCACTCAGTACTGTTTCAGGTATCTCGCAGCCCAGGTACTTATCTTCTCTCTTGCTTCTCCTTCCTCAGACCACAGAATCCATGCATCAGACCTTTCTAAGGAAATTCATTCTGCAAGCATGATCTGAATCTCAGTTGCTCCCAACTTGGAGTGATTTTGCCTCTCATGGGACAATGACAATGTATGGAGACAGTTTTGGTTGTCACAACTTGAGGGAGTGCTGCTGGCATCCAGTGGGGCAGGGGCCAAGGTTGCTGCTAAATGCCCTAAGATGCACAGGACAGTTCTCCATAACAAAGAATTATCCAGCCCCTGTGTCAGTAGTGCTGAGGTTTAGACACCCTGGACTCAAGGAACCCTAGAGTGGTGCTGAGGCTTAGGTAGTGTGTGTAGTCTTTGTTTCTGATTCACTGTGGATGACCCAGTTCTGTTGGGGCTAGAGGAAAATTAGTCCTTTAAATATAAACAAAGGGATTTGATGAGCCCAGAGTGAAAGACAGACTCTTCAGTTAACACTTCGGAATATGATCCCAGCTCACTAGCACTTGTCATGCACTCATGATTCTGGTCACTATGATATGGACTTCACTTGCATTGTCTTATTTAATCCCAACACCACCTTCAAAGCACATATTATTATGGCCTGGTGTGGTGGCTCACGTCTGTGATCTCAGCACTTTTGGAGGCCAAGACAGGTGGATCATTTGAGGTCAGGAGTTCGAGACCAGCCTGGCCAATATGGTGAAACCCTGTCTCTACTAAAAATACAAAAATTGGCCCGGCGGTAGTGGCACGCATCTGTAATCCCAGCTACTCGGGAGGCTGAGGCAGGAGAATCGCTTGAACCCGGGAGGCGGAGGTTGCAGTGAGCCAAGATTGTGCCACTGAACTCCAGCCTGGGTGACAGAGTGAGGTCCTGTCTCAAAAAAACAAACAAACAAAAAATACATATTATTACTACAACTTGAGTATCCCTTATCTGAATTGCTTGGGACCAGAAGTGTTTTGGATTTCAGATTTTTTCAGATTTTGAAATATTTGCATATGCACAAGGAAATATCTTGGGGATAGGATCCAAGTCTAAATATGAAATTCATTTATGTTTCATATACCACTTATACACATAGTCTGAAGGTAATTTTTTACAATATTTTTAACTATATCATGCATGAAACAAAGTTTGTTATGTCAAGTCAGGTGTGGAATTTTCCACTTGAGGCATCATGTTGGCACTCAAAAAGTTTTGGATTTTGGAGCATTCCAGATTTCAGATTTTCAAATTAGGGATGCCCCATCTATATCTCCATTTTATTGAAGAGGAATCTGAAGCTTAGAGATGTTAAGCCCAAGGCACGCAAACCATAAAGGGCAGAACCAGAATTCCAACCATCAAGATGTCTTGTTTTCCCACCACACTCGAAATCTGGAAGAGCTTATTCTTACCTATCACTGTTTCCCTAACACCCTGTACAGTACCTGATATATGGAACACATTTTTAATTATCTGAGCAAGAAATGGAGAAAGAGGAAAATGAAAGAGAGTAGAAAAGGAAAACGTGATAAAGAGGGGTTTAATAAAGGAAGGAGTAAGAGAAAGGAAGAGAGAGAGGGACCTAGTAAGTGAAAACGATGAGGCTTATTCCTCCACGACCTGACTGCACAGATGTCGCTCAATTCCCCCTGCAGTCTCCCCAGCACTCTCTCCCCTCCACTCTCCCACCTCTTGTGTGTAGGTCCCTTCCTCTGTCTGCAACGAAAAATGTCCTGTGGAAACCAGGAAGTCAACCCTATATGAGAAGTCAAAATGCTGCTACAAAAGCCTTCCCTGCCCCAGAAGAGAAATCGCAATGTCACCAGGTAAGGAGGGAGGCTGGTTCTTGGTCAGAGGGTGGCCAGCCATCAGCCAGGGTAGACTTCAGATGAAAGCTGTGTCCACATCAAGGAAATTCCTTCAATGGAAAAGTCCAGGGAAGTGGAGACCAAAAAGAAGATGTCAATGTGACCTTCCTAGATGCTACATTAAAGCCATTTGAGGCTATTACATTCATTCTTTCTTTTATCAAACATGAGTTTGTTCAAATCCTGTACTTAGTTTAACATTTGTCATATGGTAGGCATTTCATAAATGTTTAAAAAGAATTACCCTAATGACATAATCTTTATTTTACTAAGATGTCATTCATTCAACAGATATCAACTGGCACCAACCATATACAACCACTGTGCTGGGTGCAAGGGTACCAACAACAAATAAGCCATGGTCCTGGACCCACAGAGCTCAGGATATATTAAAAGAGAATGATACTGGACCCCTACACCTAGCACAGCTCATCTCTCAATAAAGAAACTAGACTATAAAGTGAAGTCAATACTGTAATAAATAAATAAATATTCAAGCATCGAGCTGTGAAAGCACGTTGGAACAATTAATTCTAACAAATAGGCATGGAGACTTGGCAATGAAAGGGGTGGCATGTGACACAGGCCTTAAACAACAAGCAAGGTTTCAAAGGCAATGAAGCATAATAAGGATATTCCAGGCCAAGGAGGAAGTTATTATAGTAAAGGCATGAAAGCAATAAGGAGCCGAGAGTGGTTTCAGCATCAATTGTGATGCAAGATATAGGAAGCAGGTGGTCAGATCGTAGAGGACTTTACCTGCTGGACTCTGGATCATGGACTCTATTCTATAGAAAATGGGGAGGAGCCTCTGAACTACTTCAGTATAAAAGCAATGTGTATTTCAGTGTGTGTCTGGGGGAAATGAATAGACAAATAGACAAAGGAGGGAGATTGGAGCAGGAAGACCAGGTTCAGAATCCAGGTAATTGTTGAAGCCACAGGTTTGGATGAAGTCTCTTCAAAACTCTCCCTGGGAAAGTAGAGACTTTGGAAATACCTTTTGCCCTTTTGAAGAGAAAGTTTCCACCGAATGAAGCTGAGAAGGAACCACCAGATGCTGAAGAGAGGATGACACAAATGAGAAATCCTTGAACTTGGAGACTAGGAAGACATGGAATCAAAGTATCTAGGACCCTACAAATATATCCAAATCAAGGAAAGAGATCAAATTGTCCCTATTTGCAGAAGACATGATTGTATATCTAGAAAACCCCATTGTCTCAGCCCAAAATCTCCTTAAGCTGATAAGCAACTTCAGCAAAGTCTCAGGATATAAAATCAATGTACAAAAATCACAAGCATGCTCACACACCAATAACAGACAAACAGAGAGCCAAATCATGAGTGAACTCCCATTCACAATTGCTTCAAAGAGAATAAAATACCTAGGAATCCAACTTACAAGGGATGTGAAGGACCTCTTCAAGGAGAACTACAAACCACTGCTCAAGGAAATAAAAGAGGATACAAACGAATGGAAGAACATTCCATGCTAATGGGTAGGAAGAATCAATATCGTGAAAATGGCCGTACTGCCCAAGGTCATTTATAGATTCAATGGCATCCCCATCAAGCTACCAATGACTTTCTTCACAGAATTGGAAAAAACTACTTGAAAGTTCCTATGGAAACAAAAAAGAGCCCGCATCGCCAAGTCAATCCTAAGCCAAAAGAACAAAGCTGGAGGCATCACACTACCTGACTTCAAACTATACTACAAGGCTACAGTAACCAAAACAGCATGGTACTGGTACCAAAACAGTGATATAGATCAATGGAACAGAACAGAGCCATCAGAAATAACACCGCATATCTACAACTATCTGATCTTTGACAAACCTGAGAAAAACAAGAAATGGGGAAAGGATTCCCTATTTAATAAATGGTGCTGGGAAAACTGGCTAGCCATATGTAGAAAGCTGAACCTGGATCCCTTCCTTACACCTTATACAAAAATTAATTCAAGATGGATTAAAGACTTAAACGTTAGACCTAAAACCATAAAAACCCTAGAAGAAAACCTAGGCATTACCATTCAGGAAAGAGATCAAATAAGAATAAATGACTATTCCAGGGCTCAGGCCACAAAATACATCCTTAAAATCACTATGGAATACAAAACTGTTAAGTTTTGTTAATATTGTTATTTAGAGAAGGGTAGCACGGTTTAAAAAGAGAATCTGTGTACATACTAAGCACTCCATAAACATTCCTTAAACTAAATTGGCTGATGCATGAATAAATCTGTAAATTAATTAGCTGTGGCTATGAATTACAACATTACAAAATTGACCAATGGTTGGTCAATTTAAAGGGATCCTAGATAGGAGTTGGAGCTTCCATAGGTGGTTGTCTCAGTGTATTTCATGATAGTCTGATGCATGATAAGCAGCTGCTGTCAGGATTTCTGCCATCTGTGTCTTTGGCCCTGAATCCGAGGACATCAGACAATCTGGAAGGCCCATCCAATTGAGACTGAAATACACCAAAGCCTGCTAGATAAGCCATCACAAGTCGTAGAACTGCTTGACCATGGAAAAATTTCCAAAAGCTTCCCCACTCTGTTGTCTGACCCAGTTTCTCTTTCTCCCTTCAGATAGTGTTGCATGTCAGAAGTGCTCTGACAACCAGTGGCCCAATGTGCAGAAGGGCCAGCGCATCCCCAAAACCCTTGACTTCTTGTTCTATCACAAGCCCCTTGACACAGCGTTGGCTGTCTGCACAGCCCTGCTCTTTCTCCTTGCCCTGGCCATCTTAGGCATCTTCGTCTGACACCACCACACTCCCATCATCCAAGCCAACAACTGCCAGCTCAGCTATCTCCTGCTGTCCTCCTTGGCCCTCAGCTTCCTCTGCCCCTTCATGTTCATTGGCCACCCAGACCCCATCACTTGTGCTGTGCACCAGGCAGATTTTGGGGTCACCTTCATGGTCTGCACATCCACTGTGCTGGCCAAGACCATCGTGGTGGTGGCAGCCTTCCATGCCACCCAGGCAGACACCCAGCTTAGGGGGTGGGCAGGGACAGTCCTCCTCAGCACCATCCTCACTGTTCCCTGACCCAGGCAGCCTTGTGTGCACTCTGGGTGACCAGATGGCCCCCTCAGCCTGTGAAACTCTACAGAACCCTGGCCCACAGTGACTGTAAAGCGTGATAAAGGCTCCTTGGAACTTCTCTTGGAACTGGGCTACCTGAGTTTGCTAGATCTGGTCAGCTTGCTGGTGACCTTCCCCACCTGCCGGCTGCCTGACACCTTCAATGAAGCAAAGCATATCACTCTCAGCATGTTGTCTGCTCCTGTGTCTGGGTGTCCTTCATACCTGCCCACATGCATGCCCACAGCAAAGACACCATGGCCATGGAGGTCTTTGTCATCTTGGCATCAGCAGGAGGCCTCATGTCCTCCCCCTCTTCTTTTCCAAATGCTACATCATCCTTCTCCATCCTGAAAAGAACACAAAAGACCAAATGTTTGGCCGGCATCTTCGCAAGTGGGAAAAACTGAAGTGAACCATGGGGAGTGTGGCTTTCTCAGGGATGCCTTCCTGAACTCCCCACCAGGAGGACGAGCCTTCTTCTGAGCCCCATCATACAGGTCTGAACCCCTCCCTGTCCCTGAGCTGCTTCTATTTTATATTTCATTCTATCAAGGGGAGAGAAGACATGTTTGCAAATAATATTGTCCTTGATAGAAGCATCTGGTCTAATTCATTCTATGGCCTCTCAGCACCCAGCCAGCACCTCATACAGTGAGGAGACAGAATACGTGATTGGTAAATGAATGAATCAACTTATGCAAAATTAGCATTGGAAAAGGTCTTTGAGAGGAGACAGGTAGAGTGGTTGAGTGGAGCCAGCCAGACCTGGTTCATGTCCTCCTGCTGTCATAGCTATATAAACCTCAGCATGTTACCTCACCTCTCCGAGCCTCAGTTTGCTGCAATGTAAAATGAGACTAAGACTTCATCTTCGGGTTGGTGTGATAAAACAAGAAACTGTATGAAACATCTCAGCACATGATAAACATTCAAAAGGTAGATATTTAAAGTCACCCAGTCCACTCTGTCCTTTTACAGATAAGGGAACTGATGCCAGGAGAGGGAACCAATTTACTCAGGGTATCACTGTACAGAGGTTAAGAGTCAATGAACAGGTTTCAAGCCCTAGCTCTGCCACCTACTTTGCTGGGTGACTTTGGACAAGTTACTTAGCTTCTCTGTCCCTCAGTTTTCTCCTCTATAAAGAAGGATAATAATAGCACTGACTTCATGGTATTATCAATGAGGTGTTAATAAATTTAGGAGTAATAAATTTAGTAAAACATTTAGGAAAGTACCTGGCACAGAACAAACACTAAACAAGCATTTGTTAAATAAATCAATAAAATCATACCCAGTGGCAAAACCTTTACCTTGATTTATTGCCAAATAACTGAAACTTTTACAGGACACTTGCTCTAAGCTATGTCCTGGAAGGGACCTTCAGAGAGGCTAAACTATAATCCTTATTAGCAAAGAGTTTGTGATCTGCCATCACCAACCTAACCTGAGTGGAGTGGACTAAACATATCTATTGTGAAACTGTTTTATAAGTAAATAACCTGTAGCTGCTTGCCTTGGAGTAAATGAGGACAGGTGACTGTCACAGACCCAGTGAAGTGACCACCTATGCAAAGTCTGCTCTAAAGGAAGCCTCTCCACTTCCATGAGAGTGTGAGGATGCTAAAGAAGCCCACAAAATACTGGGCATCAACTGATTAAATGAAGGTGCTCCTGGGTTGCTCCCTGGGGAGAAACAGAGCTTTACTCTCGTTACACAAAATATCTCAATGTATCAAGGCAACCACATTTCTGGGCAATGAGATTCATTTTAAGTTCCTACCAAAAGGTGCTGAAAATCCTACCTTGCCAAGGCTGGCCAAAGATGTTATTGGAACCAATGAGAATGAAGCCACCAAAGAAAGCAAGGATATGAAGAAGATTCCATTTAGGCCGGGCGCAGTGGCTCACGCCAGTAATCCCAGAACTTTGGGAGGCCAAGGCGGGTGGATCACCTGAGGTCACAGGTTTGAGAGCAGCCTGGCCAAATGGTGAAAGCCCATCTCTACTAAAAATACAAAAATTAGGTGGGTGAGGTGGTGTGCTTCTATAGTCCCAGTTACTTGGGAGGCTGAGGCAGGAGAATCACTTGAAACTGGGAGGCAGAGATTGCAGTGAGCCAAGATTGTGCCACTGCACTCCAGCCTGGGCATCAGAGTGAGACCCTGTCTCAAAATAAATAAATAAATAAATTATTTAAAAATAAAGAATAAGATTCAATTTAGAGGAACAAAGCTGTAGCATTCCACAGCCAAAGCCAACATTTTGACAGACACACCCTAAAAATCAGTTGCTAAGGACTTGGCATGTAAAAATGGAAAAATAAGAGACTAACTAAAAAGACTAAGAACCCTGAAAAACAAAATAGAAATCCCAGCACAGGTACAAGGGACAAGAACAACATGGAGCCATAAAAGAGAGACCAGAAGAATGTCAGTGAAGGAGAGTTATACCAGAGCTTTTGACAATGGTGATGTAATGGCTCACAGAAAACTGTAGGGTTCTGATTTCAAAGTGTAGATCCAGTCATTCTCACCAAGTCCCAAGTCAAAGGACCTTCCCAAGGGTGGTTACCAGGTAGTTTCTACCTAACAAATCAGTATCCCAATACCCAGAATGGTCAGAGTAAGACAAGCATCACTCCTTACTGAATTCCATCTTAATAAGTCTTATTTGTCAAGAATTACTCCCTGTGACATTCTCTGAGTAACAATGGAGTAGTATCTATGCTAGGTTAATCCTTCATATGACAATGTTTCACTCTATAATAGATATATCCCCAAAGAAGAAACTATATTTTTAGAAACTCCCTATTTACAAAAATATGCATTTCCTACAACATGATTGTATAGCTTATCTCATTGCAGATTGATCTGCCATTAGTAGTGGCTTTAAAAATGTAGCTATCAATACCGGCACATATCATGCACCTCAAATTCTTGTAGGTAGGACTGGTTTTTAAGGGAGTTATTGTTTTAATTTGTAATGTAAATAATCACATTCACAAAACTGGGTTTTTCCCAGTTTCATTACTTGTATCAAGTTTTATTAAAGCAATATTCACGTTAATATGTTTAGGATCCTTTCTATGGGTATGCATCAGACTTTTTACCGTTTTATGTAATTTATCTCAAAAATATAGTTATTCTTGGCCGGGCGCGGTAGCTCATGCCTGTAATCCCAGCACTTTGGGAGGCCGAGGCAGGCGGATCATGAGGTCAGGAGTTCGAGACCATCCTGGCTAACACGGTAAAACCCCGTCTCTACTAAAAAAAAAAAAAAATACAAAAAAAATTAGCCAGGCGTGGTGGCAGCCACCTGTAGTCCCAGCTACTTGGGAGGCTGAGGCAGGAGAATGGCATGAACCCAGAAGGCAGAGCTTGCAGTGAGCCGAGATCGCGCCACTGCATCCCAGCCTGGGCGACTGAGTGAGACTCCGTCTCAAAAAAAAAAAAAAAAAAAAATATATATATATATATATATATATATATATATATATATATATATAGTTATTCTTTAAGAAGCTCAAAATGGTAAACTTTACTGACACTTCCCATATAGTTATCCTTAGAGTAGCTCTCAAAATTCAGAAAACATTCCCTGTGTTGGAATTTGAATTTTTTCTGCTACAATAAATGAAAACTACATAACCCAGTATGTTTTGCTTTCTTTTCATCTTTCCATTTTGTTCGGAAACCTAAAAGTCTAACTCATTTTGTGTTCATATCTACTCAGGTCAGGTGCCTGAAAGTCTACAGGCATACCCCAGACATACTGTGGGTTTGGTTTCAGATCACAGAAATAAGTGAATAAAGCAAGCTCTCACACAAATTTTTAGTTTCCCAGTGCATACAAAAGTATGTTTACACTATAGTGTAGTCTATTAAGTGTGCAATAGCATTATGTCTAAGAAAATGTACATACCTTAATTTTAAAAATACTTTATTGCTAAAAAAAATGCTAACAATAATCTGAGCCTTCAGAGAATCTTAATCTTTTTGCTTATAAAGGGACTTGCCTCAATATCGATGGCTGCTGTCCAGTCAGGGTGGTGGTTGCTGATGATTGAGGTGGCTTTATTAAAACAAGACAACAATGAAGTTTGCTGTATTGATTGACTCTTCCTTTTGTGAAAAATTTCTCTGTAACACATGATGCTAATTAACACTATTTTACCCACAGTAGAACTTTTAAAATTCAAGCCAATTCTTTCAAGCCCTGATGGTGCTTTATCAACTAAGTTTATGGAATATTCTAAATCCTTTTATTGTAATTTCAACAATGTTCACAGCATCTTCACCAGGAGTAGAGTCCATCTCAAGAAACTACTTTCTTTGCTCACCCATAAGAAGCAACTCTTCATCCATTCGTTTTGTCATGAGATTGCAGCAATTCAGTCACATCTTCAGGCTCCACTTCTAACTCTAATTCTCTTGATGTTTCCACCACATCTGCCATTACTTCCTCCACTAAAGTCTTGAACCCCTCAAAGTCATCCATAAGGGTTGGAATCAACTTATTCCAAACTCCTGATCATGTTGATATTTTGACCTCCTCCCATGAGTCATGAGTGCTCTTAATGGCACCTAGAATGATCAATCCTTTCCAGAAGATTTTGAATTTACTTTGTCCAGATCCATCAGAGAAATCACTATCTATGGCAGCTATAGCCTTACCAAATGTATGTCCTAAATAAGACTTGAAATCAAAAACTACTTGTACCATGGGCTATGGAATGGATGTTATGTTAGGAGGTATGAAAACAACATGAATCTCCTTGTACATTTCCATCAGAACTCTCGTGTCGTCAGGTGCATTGTCAATGAGCAGTAATATTTTGGAAGAACTATTCTTTCCCGAGCAGTAGGTCTCAATAGTAGGCTGAAAATATTCAGTAAACCATGCTGTAAACAGCATGAGACAGGAAAATGTTTACTCAGTGAAGCAGTCAGAACATACATATTTATCAGTTAAGTTCACTGTCCTATATGTGCACAGTTCATAGCTCCCAAAAACAATGACAATAGTGACATCAAAAATCACTACTCATAGATCATTATGACACATATAATAATAACAGTAAAGTTTAAAATGTTGCGAGAATTACTAAAATGTGACACAAAGAAGCAAAGTGAGCACATGCTATTGAAAAAATGGCACTGATAGACTTAACACAGAATTGCTACAAATCTTCAATTTGTAAAAAAAAAAAAAAAAAAAAACAGTACCAGTGAAGCACAATAACACAAAACATAATAAAATAAAGTATGTTCATATACTACTTGTATTTCATTCACATGGATTATTATATTTGATCTGGAAAGGTTCTCACCTCTGCATTGTTTTTGCATCTTGCTGTCATCCAAAAGAATCTAAAGCACATTCTTGATACAATAGTCAATAAATGAAATGATTTTCAAAATGTGCCCTTCCTGTTAACTTTGGAAAATGCGATAGGTCAGACCCTATTCAGGGAGACTGTGACAATGAGGGGCACCATATTGCAATATGCTCATTACTGGCCCCTAAGGAAAATATGTCTTTCCCCCAATTCAGTCCCAAGCTCAACGTTTTCCTCTTCCATATTCTATAGTTTCTGGAATCCACATTGAAATGATTATTATAAATGTCTTTTTAAGTGCATCTACCTACATGTAAAGAAATACCTGAATTATAATTGTCTTTTTAAGCCTTACTTCAAAAGAGTTGACACTGCCATAAAGAGCTCCTTCAATTTCCAAAATACCAACTGACATAGGGGAGCAGTCTATATATCAAATAAGCAAATATAGATACAAAAAATGATTAAGTGCATGGACCACATGAAAAATCAGCTTTTATTCTGGGGACTTAGTTTGTGCTAAAAACTGTGGATTGTCTACCACAATTTGTTTTTTTCTTTTTCTACAATAATTAAATGGTGACTGGGCATCTGGCTACCTAACTATGGACTATTTTTACTACCCTTGCAATTAGATTTGACCTAAGGCTCACTTCTCACCAAAGAGGTGAGTGGAAGTGATGACTGCTACATTTAATCAAGAAATCTTAATTCATTCCTGTAGTCCCAATACTTTGGGAGGCCAAGGTGGCAGATCGCTTGAGCCCAGGAGTTTGAGATCAGCCTGGAAAATAACCTGGCGAAACCCATCTCTACAAGAAATTTAAAAATTAGCCAGGTTTGATGCTGTGCACCTGTAGTCCCAGCTACTCAGGAGGCCGAGGTGGCAGGATTACCTAAGTCCAAGAGGTGGAGGTTGCAATGAGCCAAGATCGCGCCACCACACTCCAGCCTGGGTGACAGAGTGAGACCCTAAAAAAAAAAAATGAAGGAAAGAAGGAAAGAAGGAAGGAAGGAAGGAAGGAAGGAAGGAAGGAAGGAAGGAAGGAAGGGAGAAAGGAGGGAGGGAAGGAAGGAGGGAGGGAGGGAAGGAAGGAGGAAGGAAGGAAGGAAGGAAGGAAGAAAGAAAGGAAGGAAGGAAGGAAAGAAAGAAACCTTAAGACAGACAGTGTGTCTCCTCCATGCTCTATCTTCACCCTTCTTTCCCAATGGGACCCAGTATTGACCATGTAAATAACAAGAAGGCTCTAGACAAGGGTTGGCAAATGGTTTCTGCCACAACTACTGCCATTGTAGCACAAAAGCAACCACCGATGATACATATAGGTGTGACTATGTTCTAATTAAGCTTGATTTATGGGCGCTGAAATTTGAATTTTATAAAATTCAAATGTTTGTGTGTCATGAAATATTATTCTTCTTTCAATTTGTCTTCAACCATTTAAAAATGTAAAAATCATTATTAGTTCACAGGCAATTAAAAAAGCAAGTGCTGGCCGGGTGCAGTGGCTCAAGCCTATAATCCCAGCACTTTGGGAGGCCGAGGTGGGCAGATCACGAGGTCAGAAGATCGAGACCATCCTGGCTAATACGGTGACGCCTCATTTCTACTCAAAATATTTTAAAAATTAGCCAGGCATGGTGGCGGGCCCCTGTAGTCCTAGCTACTCGGGAGACTGAAGCAGGAGAATGGCATGAACCTGGGAGGCGGAGCTTGCAGTGAGCCGAGATCACGCCACCGCACTCCCTCTAGCCTGGGCGACAGAGCAAGACTCTGTCTAAAAAAAAAAAAAAAAAGCAAGTGCTGAGCTGGATTTGGCCAGCAGAACTTTCTTAGCCAACATCCTAGGGGATGTTGATCCTGCAAGATAGAATAAACTTGCATCCTTAAAGTTGAACAGAGCCACCACCAGCCTGGAACACTCACTGTGGACTCTTGCCAGAAAAAGAAAATCTCCTTCATTCTTTAAGCTACACTATAGTTAAGTCTCTCTTGTTATAGAGACTTAGCATTTTACTTTATCTAATATATAGTCCATAACTCCTGACTATTCAGACCATAGCTCCCTTCCATAGTCCTCACCACTGTCCTTTTATTTTTTTAATTTCCATTTTTATTTTAGATTCAGGGGGTACATGTGCAGATTTGTCACAAGGATATATTGTGGGATGGTAAGGTTTGGATTCTATTCATCCTGTCACCTAGATGGGAACATAGTACCCAATAGGCAGTTTTTCAGCCATTGCCCCCTCCCCTCTCTCCCTCCTTTTGAGGTCCCCAGTATCTCTTATTCCCATCTTTATGTTCATGTGTACCCAAGATTTAGCTCCTACTTACAAGTGAGAAAACAAAATATTTGATTTTCAGTTTCTGCATTAATTTGCTTAGGATAATGGCCTCCCACTACATCCATGTTGCTGCATATAATACAATTTCATTCTTTTTCATGTCTGCATAGTATTCCATGGTGTATATGTATTGCATTTTCTTTATCCAATCTACCAATGATAGACACCTAGACTGATTCCATCTCTTTGTTATTGCAAATAGTGTCATGATGAACATACAAGTGCATATGTCATTTTGATAGAACGATTATTTTACTTTGAGTATATACCTAGTAATGGGATTGCTGGCTTGAATAGCAGTTCTATTTTTCATTCTTTGAGAAATCTTCAAACTGCTTTCCATGTGGCTGAACTAATTTGCACTCTCACCAACAGTGCATAAGCATTCCCTTTTCTCTGCAACCTCTCCAACATCTGTTATTTTTTGACTCTTTGATAATAGCCATTCTAACTGGCATGAGATGATATCTCATTATGTTTTCATTTGCACTTCTCTGATGGTTAGTGATGATGAGAATTTTTTCATATGTTTGTTTACAACTTGGATATCTTCTTTTGATAAGTGTCTGTTCATGTCCTCTACCCACTTTTTAATGGGATTAATTGTTTTTTTCTTGTTGATTTAAGTCCCTTATAGATTCTGGATATTAAACCTTTGTCAGATGCATAGTTTGCGAATATTTTCTTTTATTTGGTAGTTTACCTGTTTGTCATGTCAACAGTTTATTTTACTGTGCAGAAGCTATTTAATTAAGTCCCACTTGTTAATTTTTGTTTTCATTGCAATTGCTTTTGAGAACTTAGTAATAAATTCTTTCCCAAGACCAGTGTCCAGAAGGGTATTTCCTAGGTCTTCTTCCAGGATTTTTTTATAGTTTGAGGTCTTATATGTAAGTCTTTAATCCATCTTAATTTTTGAATATGGTGATAAGTAGAGGTTCAGTTTCAGTCTTCTGCATATGGCTAGCCAGTTTTCCCAGCACCATTTATTGAGTAGGGAATCTTTTCTCCATTGTTTATTTTTGTCAGCTTTTTCAAAGATCAGTTGGTAGCAATGTACAGCTTTATTTCTGGGTTTTCTATTCTGTCCCATTGGTCTATGTGTCTGTTTTTGTACTAGTACCATGCTGTTTTGGTTACTGTAGCCTTATAGTATAGTTTCAAGTCAGATAATATAATGCCTCCAGATTTATTTTTTTGGTTTTTTTTTGCTTAGGATTGCTTTGGCAATTTGGGCTCCTTTTTTGCTTTCATATGAATTTTAGAATTGTTTTTTCTAATTCTGTGAAAAATGACATTGATAGTTTGATAGGAATAGCACTGAATCTGCGGATTGCTTTGGGCAGTGTGACCATTTTAATGATATTGATTCTTCCAATCTGTGAGCATGGGATGTTTTTTCATTTGTTTGTGTCATCTCTGATTTCTTTTAGCAGTGTTTTGTGGTTCCCCTTATAAATATCTTTCACTTCCTTGGTTAGTTGTATTCCTAGGTATTGTATTTTTTGTGGCTGTTATAAATGGAACTGCATTCTTGATTTGGTCTCAGCTTAAACGTTATTGACTAACCTGTTTTTAAATATCCAAGGCAAGGAAACTGGGTTCCCACCTGCCTCCTCACTGTCCCTTCCAAAAGTTGAGAGAAAAGACTCGACCCAGAGCTCCCTTCACTTCCTTGTTCCTAAGACTGTAGATGAGAGGATTGAGCATGGGCGTGACAATAGAGTAGAAGACAGATACCACCTTGTTGAAGTTGATGGAGGAGGTCACCTTGGTCCGGACATACATAAAGAAAAGAGTGCCATAGAAGAGGCTCACCACAGTCAGGTGAGCTGCACAGGTAGAGAAGGCCTTCCAGCGCTCAGCAGCTGAGCGGATGTGCAGCAGTGTCCAGACGATGTTGCCATAGGACACAGCAATGACCATAGAGGAGGCCAGTAGCACAGCCAGAGACACCAGGAAATCCACAGTCTCCTTCCAAGTGACATCTGAGCATGACAAGGCTAGCAAGGGTGAGGCATCACAGAAGAAGTGGTCAATGACATTTGGGCCACAAAATGTTAGCTGAGACATGAGGTAGATTGGCAAGATGGGTGTGAGGAAACCTACCAGCCAACAAGCAGCTGCCAGACGGATGCAGGTGCCCCAGGACACCAAAGCCCCATAGTGGAGAGGCATACAAATGGCCACATAACGATCATAGGCCATGGCAGCCAGTAGGAAACACTCAGTTGCCCCAAGAAAGGTGAAGATGAAGAGCTGGGATAGGCAGCCAGCATAAGAGATATTCTTGCCACCATCCACCCCAATAAAACCAGCCAGCATCTTGGGCACTGTAACAGAAGTGTACCAGATTTCAAGGCAGGACAAGTGTGTCAGGAAGAAATACATGGGTCTCCGTAGTCGGTGGTCCAAACCCACCACTAAAATGATGGCCAAATT
Source organism: Pan troglodytes (assembly GCF_028858775.2). Taxonomy (NCBI): domain Eukaryota; kingdom Metazoa; phylum Chordata; class Mammalia; order Primates; family Hominidae; genus Pan; species Pan troglodytes. The sequence continues at coordinate 60,299,954 of NC_072407.2, read as the reverse complement.
CTCCACCAAGGTGAACAGGTACATGGTGAGGGAGAGTATGAAGAAGAGGAGGTGTGCTTCATGGATGCCAGCAAAGCCCATCATGACAAATTCAGTTACCTGGGTCCAGTTTTTGGTATATGGTTGCATATGTGGCAGTGAGAGCTCAGCAAACTCATAGCCTCATAGACAATGAGAGCTCAAAGAGAACCTGTGAGGTTGGAGGATGTTGTACTAAAATGCCTTTCACTTCAGAAGAGAAACATGATGTCAACACACTGTTCTTACCCTCAAAGAATTCACAGTTCATGAGGGACATGAGAAAACAAATAATATTAGTACAAAATGAAATGCACTGGCTAAGAATAAGGCAGGATACTATGAGCAGAAATATCAGGGAAGCTCAACCAGTCTTGAGAAATCTTCCTGGAGGGAAGACTGTCTATAGCTGAACCTGAAAAGGAAGTATAAGTTAGTGAGACAAAAGGTAGAGATAGAGAGAAGACATCGCAAGTATAAAATTCCAGACATCAGAGAGGAGATTGTGCATTGGGGAAACTTCAAGTAGAGACAGTTTACCATGGAGTTCAAGAGCTTGATTTCCCAAGCAAGCATACCTAGATTCAAATAAAAGAGAACCTAACAGAGTTGTTGTGAAAATGTAAGTTAGATAATTCCTGTAAAACACTTAGCATCATGTTTGAGTCAATAAATGTCAAGGGGGAAATCTACATGTTGACATCTCCTGGAATAAGATACAGAGAGAAAATGACTGTTTCTGAGCCTGAGGAGTAGGCTGGGACACCATGAAGGGCTAGCAACCAAATTAAGGGAAAGGAAAAAGCTGAGCTTCAGTTTAAAGGTCACAGGGAGACTTTAAGAATTATAAGCAGAGAAGCAATGCTATTCTTTTTACCCCTTAGAAGGGGCAGGTTTGGAGGGGAACAAGATAAGAGCCAGAGGCCGGGCCCGGTGGCTCACGTGTGTAATCCCAGCACTTTGGGAGTCCAAGGCAGGCAGCTCACCTGAGGTTGGGTGTTCAAGATCAGCCTGGCCAACATGGTGAAACCCTGTCTCTATTAAAAGTACAAAAGTTAGCCCAGCGTGGTGGTGGGCACCTGTAATCCCAGCTACTCAAGAGGCTGAGGCAGGAGAATCACTTGAATCCAGGAGGCAGAGGTTGCAGTAAGCTGAGATTATGCCACTGCACTCTAGCCTGGGCAACAGAGCAAGACTTAATGTCAAAAAAAAAAAAAAAAAGGAGGAGGCAGGAAGGCTGGGTTAGGAGGTTGTTGCAAGTATAGCATGGGGTGATGGTGACTTTAACTGCGGAAATGCCAGTAGGAGACTGAATATGACTATTAAGAGATAGAATCAACATAATTGGGTTTGAATCCACACTGGGTTTGAATTTAAGCTCCAATATCAACTTGAAATATGTGACCATGAGTGAATCACTAAATAATCCCATTTTTAAAAAAACAGATAATACAAGAGTTCCAAAGAGATTACTTCCTATCTCATTTTAGAATTAAATGAGAAAATATAATATCTCCATTTTTGTGCCAGTTTTAAAATACAGCCCCAAATTCTTGAAAACTCTTCCCATCCAAAAGTGAGGTCTATGGCTATTCCCATTGAATCTGGGTTCTGTGACTGCTTAACAACAGAATAAGGGGGAAGTGATGCTGTGCCAGGTTCCAGGCCCAGGCCTTGGAAACCCCAGTTTCCTCTTCTTGCTTCTTGAAACCCAGTCACAGTAGTGTGAGGAAGCCTATCCAGCCTGTGGAAAGGCCTAGGTGGAGAGGAACTAAGTCCCTCAGCCCTCAGCCTGGCCAAGCTTCCACTGACAGCCAGCAGCAGCGTACCAGCCAGATGAATAAGCTGTCTGAGAAATAGATCATTCAGCCCCCAGTTGAGCTGGCCAAGCTGACACCAGCCTTCCCTTCTGAGCTCTCCCCAAATTAAAAATCTGTGAGCTAAATAACTGATTGCTGTTTAAACCACTAAGTTTTAGGCTGCTTTGTTATGCAGTAACATAAATAAAGCAGTTATACCCTAGTTGTGTAACTTGGGCAAATTATTCACTATTTCTGACCCTTTGGAGAAAAAGAAATAGTGTTTTTGCTACAGTCACAGATTCCTGAACTGGAATTTGAATCCAGGTTTGCCAAGGTCTAAAGCCCTTGCTCTTTCCCCTATAAATAATTAGCAAGTTCCTTCTGGCTTCAGAATTCCTGGCAATGAAAGCATGTAGAGATACAAAATGAGAAATAAACAAGTTCAAAGTTTTCAGATTTCTGCGTGCGTCTTCGCCATGCCTAACATCCCCACAGTGGGAAGTCTATAAACATTGGCTTCCTCTCACATAATTGCATTGCAGCCCCAGACACTTCATGCTTCTGTTGGCTCAAGGAAATTTCAGGATGCAATTTCCACCCATTTATCTCGTTTGCAACCTCACTTACAACGTAGCAGCCTCCAAACAATGATCACCCTTCCCAGTGGAGATACTGCACACAGATGCTCTAGAAGTTTGACTTGACTTACGGTGTTAGACAGTTTCATAGTCAAATTCTCTGAAAAATTCATTATTTTTCATAGTCATGGAGAGGATGAGATTTAGAGTCAAACAGCTCTGGGATCAAGCCCTGGGTCTGCAATTTACTAGCTCTCTTGTGTCATCTATAAATTCTTACTATTTTTCTAAATCTTACCTGTCCTTTCATCTGTGACTCAGGTTTGATAGTCCTGTCTTCACTAGGAAGGCTTTTTCCTTATCTCATTCCTCCAAACTTGTATGCAGGTCAAGCAAACAAATGCAGAGGGCACCTGCTCTGACCTAGGAACCACGGTGGAGGGTACAGATGCCCCCAGCATCTACCCCAGGGTCTGGTACAAAGCAGGTACCCCCAACATCCATCCTGAGGCCTGATGCAGAGCAGGTGCCCCCAGCATCCACCCTGGGGCCTGGTACAGACCAGGTTTCTCCAGCATCACCATGGGGCCTGGCACAGAGCAGATTCTCCCACCATCTGCCCCAGGGCCTGGTACAAAGCAAGGGCCACAAGCATCTATCTCAGGGCCTGGTACAGAGCAGGTGGCCCCAGCATCCACCATCGGGCCTGGTACAGAGCAGGTGCCCCAGCATCCACCCTGGGGCCTGGTACAGAGCAGGTGCCCCAGCATCCACCCTGGGGCCTGGTACAGATGCCCCCCCCACCCCCGACATCCACCCTGGAGCCTGGTACAGAACAGGTATTACTTTTTAATACTTTCAGCTCTCTGATCCATGGCTTAGAGAGAGAGTGCCAGAACCTGTGGCCTTTGTATCAGGCCCAGATTAGCTACATTGAAAGGATCTGCTCTTGTTTCTCAAAAGCTGAAGGAGGGGTAAAGAAGTAGGATATAAGAGAGAAGGAGAGAGGGACAGCCGACGGCCTTTTATCCCCTTGCATCCAGGCAATGATGCATTTCACCTGTGGGCTGAGATTTTTAAGAAGCAGGAGCAGTTTCCCCACTATCTCTTTCCCCATCATAGAGCCAACAGCTGGCAGGATCCTAGATCCCTGAAGAAAACGACTCACTTCTTCCTGGAGCAGGGATTACCCAACATTTTCTGTAAAGGATCAGATTTAAATAGTTTAAGCTTTATGAGCCACAGGCAGTTTCTGCCACATATTCTTCTCTGTGGGTTTATTTTGTTTGTTTTTGCAACTCTTTAAAACGTAAAACCCTTTCTTAGCTCATGGTCCATACACAAACAGGCTACAAGCTGGATTTGGACCATGGGCTGTAATTTGCCAATCCCTGCCCTAGACTCACACAGGACTGTTACATGAGCGAAAAAGAACACCACCTTACTGTGTCAAGCAGTAGTTACCCTACTTTATGGACACACATACCACCTCTGCCACCACCAAGCAGCCAAACTGTCCTCAAATTATCTGTTGTCTCTTGTTCTGCAGAGAAATGGGAGACGGGGGACAACTGATACCCAGGGTTTGGTTGGACATGCGTGGGCAATTGCACCTGCACAGAAGCCCAGTGAGTCCTTACTGCTCCCCCTACCCTAATGCTAATTAACAAACTGCAAGGGAAGCTTTTCTTGAATTCCAAATCAGAAACCCAAAATCTAAACTGAATGATTCTAGAAAAATGCTTGAGTCTCCATCAGTTCTTCCTCTACTGCCTGACACCAAATTGCATTCTTTGAGAGACTCAAGAAATGAACTCAAGTTGTCAAATAGATTGGATTGATATATGGAGAACAACATTCAAAGAGTTAAAAGAATAAAATAATTTTTAAATGTCTCATTACTTCTTTCTCTAGTGTATATTAATTCACATTGATTCATTAAAAAGATTAAGATAGTACTCACTTCGGCATCATATATACTAAAATTGGAATGACACAGAGAAGATTAGCATGGCCCCTGAACAAGAATGACACACAAATTTGTGAAGCATTCCATATCTTTTTTTTTTTTTTTTTTTTTTTTTGGTTACAGAGTCTTGCTTTGTTGCCCAGGCTGGAGTGCAGTGGTGCAATCTCGGCTCACTGCAACCTCCGCCTCCTGGGTTCAAGTGATTCTCCTCCCTCAGCCTCCCAAGTAGCTGGGATTTCAGGCACGCATCACCATATCCAGCTAATTTTTGTATTTTTAATAGAGACACGGTTTCACCATATTGGCCAGGCTGGTCTCGAACTCCTGACCTCAAATGATCCACTCACCTCAACCTCCCACAGTGCTGGGATTACAGGCATGAGCCACCATGCCCAGCCATGTTCCATATTTTTAACAAGCCTGCACATGTACCATTGAATATAAAAGTTGGGAAAAAATAAAAAGGTTGAGAGACAGAATTTCACAACTATCTAACTCCTGGAAATTTTTGAACCTATTAATTTGTTAACTCAGTGAAGTGGTTTACTCACAGTTCTATGCCTGCCAGTTCCTCATTCAAGCATTCATCAAGGAGACCCTGAGTTCTAGGCATGGTACCAGGCATCAGGCCTCTAACCCAAAATGAGTTGCAAGTCCTGCCTTTTAAGAACTGTGTCTTTTAGGAAAGATAGAGAAGTACTCAAGGGTTAGAACAGAGATGTGATGAGCTAATTGCAATGTGTCTGGTAGAACAAAGTAGGGGGCAGTGAAGTTGGCATAGAAGGAAGACAGGACAGGTAAGATCAAGAAACAATTTCCCAATTAAATCACACTGAGGGTGGGGGACGGTGGAAAGAAGGCAATCCTTAACTGACAAAACCAAGTGCGGTAGAGGGAGGGGGAGGCACCCCAGCAAGCCAGGGGAGAGACAGGTGGAAGTAGCTAATATGCCCAGAGGAATTGTTAGAAGAGGTTGTGAGGTCCACGGAGAGAGTCAGGAGAGCATAGTGGTTAAGGCTACATTCAGGCATTAGACCACCTGATGCCTTCAAATCTCAGCTCCACCACCTTCTAACTGAAATCAAATGAAAGCAACCCAGATGGGAGGCAATGCCTAACCCAACAGAATGAATATCTGATGGAATCATTGAAGTCATCAGAGACAAGTCTAATGAGAAACTCTTTCTGAGCAAGAGTTCCAGAGCATCCAAATTCTACTCCTCTTCCCCCCTGCACCAACACGTCTTCGGGTCATGTGTTGGTAGGAAGATGAGCTTCTCTCCAAAAAGGGAGAAAGGAGGCCGGGCGCAGTGGCTCACGCCTGTAATCCCAACACCTTGGGAGGCTGAGGCGGGCGGATCACAAGGTCAAGAAATCAAGACCATCCTGGCCAACATGGTGAAACCCCGTCTCTACCAAAAATACAAAAATTAGCTGGGCATGGTGGCGTGCGCCTGTAGGACACACCCTATAGTAGCACGGCGGGCACCCCAGCTACTCAGGAGGCTGAGGCAGGAGAATCTCTTGAACCCGGGAGGCGGAGGTTGCAGTGAGCTGAGATCGCGCCACTGCACTCCAGCCTGGCGACAGGGCAAGACTCCGTCTCAAAAAGAAAGGGTCATTTACGGAGCCCCTCCCATGGGCTAGATTCTGATGGGCTGATACCACCTGGCTTAATCCCCACAATATTGTACTATGATCCTATGAACTATTCTTGATATAGAGGTGTTATTTGTCTTGGTTTTCACGCAATTGAAATCACTGAAGGCTCAGAGAGACAGTAAGTAACTTGCGCAAGATCAAAGAACTACATGGCACAGAGAAGAGCAAAACCCCAGAGCTTCTGACAACAAAAGCCTCCACACCGTGCTATTTTCCTCTGCCATCTCATTTCACCCAATGACAACGTGCCTGCAACCCTGGCTCCCTGCCCTGACTCTGAGGTTAATTTCCCTGCAGCTCGGAGCCCCACCAAGGCTGGAGGAATATCCCACAGGCTCCAGTGAGCTGCAAAGCACAGTCACACTCCCAGGGCCATTAACAGCATCCGCTTCCTCTCCAAGGTTCAGGGAACTTTATCCACCAAGTGCCATGCAGGAAAAAAGAGGTCAGCCAGAGAGGAGAGGGTCACACGAGGCAATCACTAAATAAGGAGAAAGGCCGCACAGGAACTTGGCCCAATTTGGTGTCCTCAAAAGACGGTGCTCCCTGGCCAAGATTTTCCCTAACAAATATGGAAAAACAGTTTGAGGCCCATGCACGAAAATTAAAACTTGGTTCCTGTAGCTATTTGCTTGTGTAGCTACGTGACAAGCCTGGTGAGAAAGGCTGGATTTCTCCCTCTTTCAGTTCTCTCCACCTGGCATCTGGGGGCCTAGTCCCAAAAAGTGAAAGGAACTGGAAAATAAACTTACTAAGATCCAGGAAATGATTTCAAAAAAAAACAGCCAACAAACCGAGGTGAGCAGGCGCAGTGAGTGGGTGTTATGAGACAGACAGCGGGGCTAGGAGATGCCCAGGATGAAGCCCAGAGACCTGCTCTCTGATTCCTCTGGGGTCTAGCTCATCACAGCCTGCTTCCCCACTCCCACTGCAACGTGACAGCAACAGCACATCTCACTTTCCAACATGCAGACAGCCCCCTGTGTTAATAGCACCGTCTCTGAAATCAGTGGAGCTGCATTTGACCCTACCTCCGTCAGGCCGTAGCTGTGAGTTTGGGAAAGGCGTTTGATCTTTCTGAGCCTCCGTGTCTTCATCTTCAAACAGGGAGGATAACATGTACATTGCTGGGCTGGACTAAAGATGGAAGGCGACATCATTAAGGGAAAGTTAGGGCCTTTGCTCCTTTCGCTCCCTCTACCATCTCTGTGTGGCATCCTCCTGCACTTCTTCAATTCCCTGCACAAGGGCCACCTTAACAGAGAGGCCCTTTCTGACCACCTATCTGAAAACGCAGTTCCTTTCACTCTCTGACCCTCTTCTCAGTTTGATTTTTTGGGTCACAGCTTCATTGCCATCTGGTAGATATTTATTTGTCTGTCTATAACATCACGCACACACACACACATACACACACACACACACACACACACAAAAGGAAGCTCCTTGAAGATAGTGCCTTTGTTTGTTTGTTCATTACTGTGTTGCTAATGCCAAAGTCACTGACATGTAGTCTACATGCAATAAATATATACTGATGTAATAAAAGGATGGCTGCATGCTTCTGATTGTACGTTGGCAGCGTACTTAGTTTCCTTTCCATTTCTAGCTACCTGTTTTTAAGGAAATTTAAGGAAAAGGAAGTTCAACAATACTTACAGAAAAGTCAATCAATTTGGGTGTTGTCCATGCAATTACTGTCAATGGACTACAAGACTGACAATGCCTGCAGGAATGATGTCTTGTATATCTGGAGCAACCTGCTCTCATGGCCTTGGGTGGGAGGCAAATTGAATTGATTTCTACATATAATTTCTTTTTCTTAGCTACAGAATTTAATTCTAAATTTCCCGGAAAGCTGTACTCTATCAGCTGTTTTCAAACTCTGTTCCACCAAGCCCTAGGTTTGCTTAGTTGCCAGGTAGCTGGGAAGAGGAAAGGACCTGGTATGTGGGGCTCTCAAAATCCCTGCTTCAACCAGCTAGTAAGTGACAGAGTCCAGATGAGAATCCAGCCCAGTCTGACTCCAGAGCCCACCATCTTTCCATCATACCACCTCCCCAGGGAGGGTGATATTCCTAAAATAAAATCGGATCAATTAACTGGGCGCTTCTCTCATTATTCCAGGACTTCAATACTGAGCAGATACAATCTGTTCCTCAAAGCTACTGACATATAGTCTGCCTATGATGGGAACAAATGGGAAACTGAGGTATAAGAAAATAAGTGGGAGGCTTCTCCAGCCATATATGTGACAGAGACCCCAGACCCAAACCAAGCCAGAGAGTCCACTATAGCAGACAGGAACCAAGGTGAGAATCAAGCTTTCTGAGCTTCTAGCTCCTAATCTCTAGGCAGGAATAATATCTATTCTTGTTGTCTCTCAGAACATTCTGTGAATTGATGAGATAGTGGATGTGCGGGTTCTTTGAAACTTTAAAGGTACACTCTGGTAAAACCTGCTTACTCTTTTGCTTCTATTGCTTATGGACTATGCAATGACCACAGAATTTCAATAAAGGGACAGCATGGGAATGGCCATCTGGTGGGACTCTGGGAATGGTCATGAAGCTGCCCTGGAATAACAAAAGCAAATTGATTTTGTTTAGATTGTAGGTTTGAGGTGGCTTGAGGAGGCAGATGGAGATGAAGGAGAACTAAGACCCCACAAAGTCCCTCGGCACCCCTACTCTACAAGAGCTTAAGCAAATCAGCTGAATTCTGTGTGCCTCCATTTTCTCACTTGAAAACTGAATTGATATTTAAAACCACAATGACTCTGTAAAAGAGCTTTTGGGCCGGGTGTGGTGGCTCATACCTGTAACCCCAGCACTTTGGGAGGCCGAGGTGGGTGGATCACTTGAGCTCAGGAGTTCGAGACCAGCCTGGCCAACATGGTGAAACCCTGTCTCTACTAAAAATACCAAAACTAGCCAGGCATGATGGCATACACATGGCAATCCCAGCTACTCAGGAGGCTGAGGCAGAATTGCTTGAACCCAGGAGGTGGAGGTTGCAGTGAGCTGATATCACACCACTGCACTCCAGCCTGGGTGACAGAATGAGACTCTGACTCAAAAATAAATAAAATAAATAATTTTTTTTTTAAAAAAAGAGGTTTTGAACAACAAAAAATGAGATTACAAACTGGGAAAACTCTGAAGAAAAGATTGGGCTATACCAAAGTCAGGAATCATACCTCTAGATTTGGTATCCATTTGATTGATAACATTCCTTCCATACACCACGCCTTGCATGCTCTTTGGATATAGGCCTCTAGAGGAGCCACGTACCTGCCTCCCACTGCTTCTCTAGTTTCCTAGTGTCTTCTCTGGGTGAAACACCAAGGCCAAGCATGCCCAGAACCTTGGAACTGGTGGCCAGGACAGGTTATTGAATCCCACTGAAGAACAGAGACCCCAAATTCAAGGATCACAGTTTCTCTGAACCAAAGGGAGAGGGCACAGATCTGCCACTGGCTGAAATGGAAAGAGAAGTAACAAGAATTGTAGCTGGCTATAAGATGCCTCATACTCCACGTATGTGCCTGTAACTCTCCCAGGAGTGACCCATGGGACCATTTCTCCATGGAGGTTTAAAGCTCTCAGACAACAAAGAAAAGAAAATAATAAATTATGAAAAACTTTGTCCCAGAGGGTATGCAGAAGCTACGTGGGAGTTCCAAATCTGTAGATTAGGACGACGGATGCCTCAGAGTGGAGGATGAGGGGCCAACCAGGGAAGATTCTGTGACAGCTAGACTCTTTGCCAAGGTCTCTGACTCCAAACTACTCTAGAATATGGTGACACGAAATCTATAGAGTTCAGATTTATCACAGATGCAGTGAGGCCCTCCTCAATAGAGTGGGTCAGATATCACCATCCACCTACCTGCCCCCTATCCCCCACTCCTGGAAAATAATATGCAATGATAACACCAGACATTACTGAGTAGCCACTCTGGGCCAGGCTCTGTGCAATATAGATGTGAAGTACCAGCTTCAACCCTTAAGGAGCTCACAATTCCATAGAGGCTGTGACGTAGGGTCACTTTTAACCTGAATGTTGCTGTGCCAAATTGCCTTCCTTTCAAAGAGTTAATCTGGGGCATTTGATGATTGTTTACAGGCTGGGCAATTGTTTTCTCCAAAAGGGAAATACGGTGTTATTTCAATATAAAGCAAAAAGAACATCAGGGATGGTGAGTATCCACTGTGTTTGATCACAGAAGGCAGCTGGACCAAAGCTGGCAAAGCCCAAAGGCAATATAGATGACTTGTTCTTTAACACATCTTCAACGCATAGGATCATTTTCTTTGATTTTGTATGACTTGGGTCCAGCCTTAATGTATCAGGTGCAAATATCTTGTCTTCCCAACTAAACAATAAAGATCTTTTACCACAGGGCCATGTCTTATATTTTCTGCATTCCCAAAAAGCCTAGTGCAGTACTGCTCAGTGTAAAACATCACAGACTTGTGATAAAAGAAAAACTTTAGCTGAATTAAATTTAAAGGAGTTTAGTTGAGCAATGAACAATTCGTGGATTGGGTAGCCCCCAGAATCACAGCAGATTCACAGAGACTCTAGGGGTGCCTCGTGATCAGAACAAATGTATAGACAAAAAAGGTAAAGTGATATACAGAAATCAGAAGTGAGAAACAGTGAGATTGGTTACAGCTGGACGTTTGCCTTATTTGAAGGCAGTAATATTCAACAGTCTGTGAGTGGTTGAAGTATGGCCGCTAGGATTAGCCAACACGCAGCTATTGTTACAGGTGCACACTAGTAAGTTCGGTTTTCAATTTTACATATTATGATGACGAGGTCTACAAAATTGTATATCATTGTCATTCCACTGTAATCTATTACGCTAGGTTACAGCTCATCCACGAGGACTCAGCTATAGAAGTACGGAGTCCTTCTCAGGCCATATTTAGTTTGCTTTAACACTTGGACTTGAATCCTACATAAGCATCTTCATAGACTTGCTACCTTTCTAAAATTAGGAAAATAAAACTACATGACAAGGATGTACTTAGAGATAAATAAGGAAACAAAGTTGAGGGCTTTGTCCACCTGACAGTAGACATAAGATCGTTATACCACGACACTTCAGGCTGCTCTAGGCAGGAAGGATGTTGAACCGTGCCGTATCTGCATTCCCACTCAATGGAAAAACCTCTTTGCAGCTCTGACCCAATCTGTCAATGACTCTCACTCTGCAAATCTAAAAAATAAAAAAAATTTAAAAATTAAAAAATCCTCTTCTGCATTCACATGTGAGGCTGATCAAAAGCAACTAGGAAGAACACCATGTCTTCAGGCCAAGGACATTCAGAGGGAAACAGCCACCTGGAGAACAAAGGAAATAGAGGCAAACTCCAAACCTCTGCTCTCCAGCCCAGGCCCCACTGGTTCCTGCCTTTCTCCTCTCCTTTCTGGAACACTATGTCTTTCTGGCTTTACAGTGTAAACCAGTACAGCCTTGATAGCTCCTTGAGTTTTGCCACTCTATCTGTTGTCCCAGTTTCACATCACAAAAGTTCAGAAACTGAGCAATTAAAGGCAGAATTCTCCTCTGTGTGTGAAAGTAATAAAAGAGGCTTTGAATGATCATATTCCTATTATTTTCCTCTTGCCCGAGGAATCAAATATCCCAACCTAGAAACCGGGACACATCGGAGGAGGGGCTACAGAACCAACACTGGCAAAGGAAGAACACAGACTAGAACAAAAAGCCAAGAACCTTCACCACCCCTCTGAGAAGAGATGTGAAATCATTCACTGTACTTCCAATTTTAATATATTATGATGATGATGATGATGTCTACAAGATCATATATAAATCTCATTCCACAGTAGAGGCTCAATCTCAACATGTTGTTTTTCAGCCTTAACAGCATTCAGAAACAGAGTCTGGCACAGTATTTTTTGCAGGCATTTCTTTTCATTGTATTTTTATCATGAAATAATTCAACTTTATACACAAGAAGGAACATAATACAATGTTTACTGCTATCCAGCTTTATCAATTATTAACTTTTGGCAATAATTATTCCACATCCTTTTTTTGTAAAAATATGATTGATAGACTGAGAGAAACAAAGACATATATATATTAATAGATGATGATGATCATGATTATAATGGTGAAGATAGATAGATAAATCGATGATAGACAGATAAAAATGTAGACACAGTTGAGGCCTTCTGTTTGTTTTCAGTCCCATCACCCTTGCACCCTCCCCTCCTCCTCAAAATTAACCAATATGGTAAATTCAGTATTTATCACGCTCACAAATGATTCATACTATTTGTCATCCATGAACATTATTTTATTTTATTTTGCGTATTTTAAAATAGGTATAGTGGATTAACCTCTACACTTTGCAATTTGCTTTCTTCTTAGAGCGTTGTTTTTAATATTTTTATGTTGATACTTGCAGCTCTAGCTCATTCATTTTAATTTCCATGTATCTTCTGTTGTATTTTTTAAAACTGTATACTTATTCATTCTCTCATTAATAGGCATTGAAGATGTGTCTAATTTTCTACTATTCCTCACAATAAACATTCTCATGACTCGTCTTATTGTGCGCATCTGCAAAAGGCTGTCTAAAGGAGTGGTTCTCAAAGGGTGGTCGCCTGCAGCAGCAGCATCACCTGGGAACATGTTGGAAATGCAAATCCACTCCTTCCTCGGACCTACTGAACCAGAAACTCTAGGAGTGGGGTCTAGCAATACGTGCTTTAACAAGCCCTCCGGGTGATGCTGAATCAAGCTAAAGTTTGAGAACTGCTGCTTGAGGGTGACCTAAATGGACACATCTCACATCACTAAACAATGCTGAATTGCTCTCCAAAGGGGTTGCCCCAACTATATTCCCACCAGCAGTGTTTGAGAGTTACCAATTTCTCATACAAAACCAGCACGATGTAATTACAACCCTCTGACAGTTTCCGCCATCTGTGGGTTAGGCATCTTGTCAAATGTTTATTGGCCAAATGGATTCCCGTTCTTATGCACTTTCAGTTTTCTATTCAGTAGTTTTTAACCATTTTTTAATAATTTGTAGACATTATTTGTGTTTTCTAAAAACTCATACTTTGTTTTATAATCAATATGCTCCCAGTCTTTTAACTTTGTTTATATTGAGTTTGCTGTTATTGTTGTTTTCATTTAACATCTTTAAGTTTTATGTAGTAAAATGTACAAATCTTTTCCTGTATGGCTTGTGCTTTTGCGCCTTGACTAAAATGTATTCTAAAAAATGTTTGGATTTTGATTTTTATACTTAGTCTTTAATGTAACTGGACTTGATCTTTGTGTATGCTATGAAGTAGACATTTAAATTTAGGGGCTTTTTTCATATTGATAATATCCTTCTCCATCAATTGGTAATGCCACCTCTCATAAATCCAGATATTCAAGATATTTAACATCCTGTGTGTTGACCAAGCTTTTGTTCTTAATATTACTTACTCATATATCTTTTCTTATTTAGTGGTAAATCTTGCTAGGGTTTGCCTATTTCATTGTTTTCCTTTTTTCCAAAAACAAACTTTGGTTTTCTATCTTATTTTCTATTTCATTAATTCTTGCTCTTATATTTATTATTTCCCTCCTTCCACCTTCATAGATTGCTTCATTATTCTTTTAAAGCTATTTTTAATATCATACCATACATTTATTTTCATTTTTTGTTTATAATAAATGCAATTAAGCTATATATTTACCTGTAGACACCACTTTAATTAGATCAAATATTTATATGTTTATTATTGTTCAGTTATAAATGTTATTAATATGGTATTTATTTCTTCTTTAATTCATGAGTTATTCAGAGTGTCATTCTTCAGTTTCCTGATAAGTAAGAAGAGAAAGAGAGTAGGATTGTTAAACTACTTTTTATCATTTAAATTATTTTTAATTTAATTGTGTGGTAAGATATTGTGATCAGTAGGATAGCAATTCTTTGAAAGTTGTTGAGATTTCCTCTTTGCCTTCATGTTCAAATTTTACAAAGGTTCTGTCTATACTTGAAAATAATATATATGCACTTGAGTGTAAAGTTTTTAGATATGTACATATACATATATCACACTGGCTAATTTTATTATTCAAAGCTGCTATTGCCATTCTAATTTTTGTCTGCTGGATTTGTAAGTTGTGTTTATCTCCTACTATGGTTTTTTGACTTTCTCCTTATAATTCTGTCAACGTTTACTTCATTTCTTTCAATGTTGCAATGTATGATAATTGTATTAGAAGCATGTAATTTCATTATTGTTATATCTTCTTGATCTGTGGTTACATTTGTGTGTGTGTGGTTTCTCTCTTTATTCCTGAAATGTTTTTTGCCTTAAGAACTATTTTGTCCTATGTTAATTTTGCTACATTAACTTTTTTGTTAGTATTTGTGTTATACACGAATGCATGATTTTCTTTTTTACTATTCCTTTTAAATGTTTTTATAATTTCAACTTTTTTTTTAGTTTCAGGGGTACACATGCAGGTTTGTTACATGAGTATATTGGATAATGCAGAGGTTCGGAGTACAATTTATCCCCCACCCAGGTAGTGAGCATAGTATCAAATAGTTTTGCAACCCTTTATCCCTCCTCCATGCCTCCCTTCTTTAGTAGTCACCAGTGTCTATTATCGCCATCTTTATGTCCATGAATACCCAATGTTTAGCTTACACTTAAAAGTGACGATATGCAGTATTCCTGTTCCGGTGTTAATTTGCTTAGGATAATAGCTTCCAGCTGCATCCATGTTGCTACAAAGGACATGATTTCATTCTTTTGTATGGCTGTGTAGTATTCCACGGTGCATGTGTATCACATTTTCTTTATTCAATCCACTGTTGTTGGGTACCTAGGTTGATTCCATGTCTCTGCTATTGTGAATACTGCCATGATAGAATTATTTCTTTTCTTTTGCTTTCTGTTTTGTTTTGTGGGGTTTTTGTGTGTGTGTGTGGTTTTTTTCAGGAGATAGAGTCTTGCTCTGTCACCCAGGCTGGAGTGCAATAACACAATCTCTGCTTACTGCAACCTCCACCTCCCGTTTCAAGCGATTCTCCTGCCTCAGCCTCCCGAGTAGCTGATACTACAGGCATGCGCCACCACTCCCAGATAATTTTTGTGTAGAGATGGGGTTTCACCATGTTGGCCAGGCTGGTCTCGAACTCCTGACCTCAAGTGATCTGCCCACCTCGGCTTCTCAAATTGCTGGGATTACAGACGTGAGCCACCATGCCCAGCCATTTCTTTTCTTTTGGATATATACTCAGTAATGGGATTGCTGCATCAAATGACAATTCTTTTTTTAGTTCTGTGAAAAATCTCCAAACTGCTTTCCACAGTGGCTGAACTAATTTACATTCCTACCAGCAGTGTATAAATGTTTCCTTTTCTCCATAGCCTCATCAGCATCTGTTATTTTTTGACTTTTTAATATTAGTAGTGGCAAAAACCACAACTACTTTTGCACCAACCTAGTATTAGCTATTCTAACTGGTATGAGATGGTATCTTATCAGGGGTTTCGGAGGTTTCTGGTTTTGGTGTTTTTGTTGTTGTTGTTGTTTTGAGACAAGGTCTTACTCTGTCACATAGGCTGGAGTGCAGTGGTGTGATCATGATTCACTGCAGCCTCAAACTCCTGGCGTCAAGCGATCCTCCCATCTCAGCCTCCCAAGTACCTGGGACTACAGGTAGATGCCACTACACCTGGTTAATTTTTTTAAAATATTTTTTGTAAAGATGAATTCTTCCTATGGTGCCCAGCCTGGTCTCTAACTTCCTGCCTCAGCCTCCCAAAGTACTGAAATTATAGGCATGAGCTCCTGAACCTGGCCTCACTGTGGTTTTGATTTGCTTCTGTCTGGTGGTTAGTGATGTTGAGCATTTTTTTATATGTTTATTGGCCACTTGTATGTATTCTTTTGATAAGTGTCTGTTCATGACTTGTGCCCACTGTTTTTATTTTTTCGACGCAGTCTCGCTGTGTCACCCAGGCTGGAGTGCAGTGGCGTGAACTCGGCTCACTACAACCTCCGCCTCCCGGGTTCAAGAAATTCTCTTCCTCAGCCTCCCGAGTAGCTGGGATTACAGGCGCCCACCACCATGCCCAGCTAATTTTTGTATTTTTAGTAGAGATGGGGTTTCACCATCTTGGCCAGGCTGGTCTTCAACTCCTGACCTCGTGATCCACCCACCTCAGCCTCCCAAAGTGCTGGGATTATAGGTGTGAGCCACCACGCCCAGCCTGTGCCCACATTTGACGGGGTTATTTGTTTTTTGCTTGTTGAATTAAATTCCTTGTAGGCTCTGAATATTAGACCTTTGTTGAATGCATAGTTTCCAAAAATTTCCTCCCATTCTGTAGGTTGTGTGTTTATTCTGCCTGATAGTTTGTTTTGCTGTGCTCTTTAATTAGGTCCCACTTACCAATTTTTATTTTTATTGCAATTGCTTTTCATGATTGAGCCATAAATTCTTTCCCAAGGCCGATGTCCAGAATGGTGTTTTCCAGGTTTTCTTCTAGGATTCTTATAGTTTGAGGTGTCACATTAAATCTTGGATTCATCTTGAGATAATTTTTGTATGTGGCAAAAGGTAAGGATCCAGTTTCATTCTTCTGCATGTGGCTAGCCAGCTATCCTAGCACCATTTATTGAATAGGAAGTCCTTTCTCCTTAGCTTATTTTTGTCAATTTGTTGATGATCAGATGGCTGAAGACGTATGGCTTTATTTCCAGTTTTTTATTCTGTTCATTGCTGTGTGATATGGTTTGGATTTGTGTCTCCGCCCAAATTTCATGTCAAATTGTAATCCCCAAGGTTGGAGGTGGGGCCTGGTGGGAGGTAACTGGATCCTGGGGGTAGATCCCCCCCTTTGCTGTCCTCATGATAGTGAGTGAGTATCTCAGGAGATCTGGTTGTTTAAAAGTGTGTGGCAATGTCCCCCTCTCTTTCCCTTCTGCTCCAGCCATGTAGGATATGCCTGCTTTCCTTTCACCTTCCACCATGATTATAAGTTTCCTGAGGCCTCCCCAGCCATGCTTCCTATACAGCCTGCAGAACCATACACCAATTAAACCTCTTTTCTTTATAAATTACCCAGTCACAGATAGGTCTTTATAGAAGTGCAAGAACAGACTAATACAATCTATGTGTCTGTTTTTGTACCAGTACTATGCTGTTTGGGTTACCATAGCCTTGTAGTATAGTCTGAAGTCAGGTAATGTGATGCCTCCAGCTTTGTTCTTTTTGCTTAGTATTGCTTTGGTTACTCAGGCTCTTTTTTGGCTCCATATGAACTATTTTAGTTTTTTCTAATTCTGTGAAATATGACACTGGTGGTTTGATAGAAATAGTACTGAATCTGTAGATTTCTTTGGGCAGTATGGACATTTTAACAATATTGATTCTTCCAACTCAAAAGCATTAAATGTTTTTCCATTTGTGTATATCACCTATGATTTCTTTCAGCTGGCGTTTGTAGTTCTCCTTGTAGAGATCTTTCATCTCCTTGGTTAAATGTATTCCTAAGTATTTGTGTGTGTGTGTGTGTGTGTGTGTGTGTGACTACTGTAAATAGTATTATGTTCTTGACTTGGCTCTCAGGTTGAATGTTATTGGTGTATAGAAATGCTGCTGATTTTTTGTACACTGATTTTGTATCCTGAAACTTTACTGAAGTTATGTATCCATTCTAGGATGAGCCTTTTGGCAGAGTCTTTAAGGTTTTCTAAGGGTGGAATATCATCACTGAAAGATAGGTTGACTTCTTCTTTTCCTATTTCAATATATTTTCTTTCTTTCTCATGCTTGTTTGCTCTGGCTAGGACTTCCCATCATTTTCCATTTTTTTATATTTAGCCCATATGTGTGTGTGTGCGTTCATTCTGTGTCTTGTAGAAAGCATAGAGTTGCATTTTTTTGTTCATTTGATTGCTTCTTTTAATAGATAAATCTGATCCATTTACACTTTTTTAACGTAGTCGTTTATTTAGACTTAATCACAGTACCATATTTTGTGTTTTCTATTTACCATCCTGTGTTTTTCCTCTTTTCTACCTTCTTTTGTTTGATAATGTGTATTCCATTCGGATTTGGAAGCCATAACTTTTATTTCTAGTATTTTAATAGCCACACTGAATTTTTTAAATGACATACTTAACTAAAAATTTTTCTGTCAATGTTTACAGACATTTAATTTCTTCCAACTGCAGTAAGATCTTTACTGCGCTTTAAGTGCCCCCCTACCTTGAACAACTTCTCCACTGCATTATTATTGATTTTTAAGTTATAATTCTTAGGCTGTAATCATTAATTAAGATTTCCAACACTTTTCATCAATCTCTGTGCTCACTAGAACAACTCCATTGTTTTGGAGGTGAGAGAGAAGTTTGCTTCTTGTATTCCACATCTTCTGCAGACTTCTGTTTCTGAAACAAATTTTAATAGTCTTATAGTCTTATACTGTGTAGTGACAAATCTTTTAGTATTTGTATGTCTAAAGATGATTTTATTTAACCCTCTTTCTTGAATAATAGTTTAGCAGATGGCAAAATTCTAGGTTGACAGCTTTTTCCTTCAGTATTTCAAAGTGAATATTCCATTATCTTCTAATATATGTTATTATGATAAGAAGTGTGCTGTCAGTCTGTCATTCCCCTGCTGTACCTCCTCTCGCATAGTTTTCATTTTTCTACACTCTGTATTGCATTCTCAGTGAGTTCTTATATTCTTCCTTCCAATTCTCTAATTATTTATTTTCCTGTGTCTGATGTTGAGTTCATCCCATTCATTATGTATTTTAAAACTTATTTATTTATTTATTTATTTATTTATTTATTTATTTGAGATGGAGTCTTGCTCTGTCACCCAGGTTGAAGCGTAGTGGTGCGATCTCGGCTCACTGCAATGTCCACCTCCCAGTTTCAAGCAATTCTCCTGCCTCAGCCTCCAGAGTCGCTGGGACTACAGGCGTACATGCCACCATGCCCAGCTAATTTTTTTGCATTTTTAGTAAGAGGTGGGGTTTCACCACGTTGGCCAGGCTGGTCTCAAACTCCTGACCTCAAGTGATCTGCCCGCCTCAGCCTCCCAAAGTGCTAGGATTACAGGCATGAGGCATCGCGCTCAGCCTAATTTTCAATAAGGAGTACATTCATATGGATCAAAGCCAAAGGTTAAATAGGGTAAACAATGAAAAGTTCAACTTTTCTTCTTGCCACCCAGTTTCTCTTCTCGAAGGCAAACAATGTTATCAATTATGTTTATTTTTTCTGATAGCCTTTCTTTCTGATTCTTTTATTCTATGCATATATGTGAAAACGGATGCACATTTTCACACACAGAGAGGCACACACCCAAGAAGTTTTTTCTTCCTTTTATACACAAATGTGGCATACTCTGTATACTTTTCTTCATCTTGCTTTTGTTCATTTGACAAAATATTCACATCAATACATAATGAGCCTCATCATCTACTAAAAGCCTTCATACTGTCCCATTGAATGGATGAACATTAATTATTACTTCACAAGTCCCTTGTAAAAGTTGTTTCCACTGTTTTGTTATTAATTCTGTATTAAATGACCTTATATACATAATTTTGAAAATGTGAGGTTTTGTCTGTACAATATATCCCTACAAGTAAAATTATTGTTTCTAAATACATGCATTTAAAATTGTGGGCATTTGAAGGTAATTTATAGATTCAATGCCATCCCCATCAAGATACCAATGACTTTCTTCACAGAATTGGAAAAAACTACTTTAAAGTTCATATGGAACCAAAAAAGAGCCTGCATCGCCAAGTCAATCCTAAGCCAAAAGAACAAAGCTGGAGGCATCACACTACCTGACTTCAAACTATACTACAAGGCTACAGTCACCAAAACAGCATGGTACTGGTACCAAAACAGAGATATAGATCAATGGAACACAACAGAGCCCTCAGAAATAACGCCGCATATCTACAACTATCTGATCTTTGACAAACCTGAGAAAAACAAGAAATGGGGAAAGGATTCCCTATTTAATAAATGGTGCTGGGAAAACTGGCTAGCCATGTGTAGAAAGCTGAAACTGGATCCCTTCCTTACACCTTATACAAAAATTAATTCAAGATGGATTAAAGACTTAAACATTAGACCTAAAACCATAAAAACCCTAGAAGAAAACCTAGGCATTACCATTCAGGACATAGGCATGGGCAAGGACTTCATGTCTAAAACACCAAAAGCAATGGCAACAAAAGCCAAAATTGACAAATGGGATCTAATTAAACTAAAGAGCTTCTGCACAGCAAAAGAAACTACCATCAGACTGAACAGGCAACCTACAGAATAGGAGAAAAATTTCGCAACCTACTCATCTGACAAAGGGCTAATATCCAGAATCTACGATGAACTCAAACAAATTTACAAGAAAAAAAACAAACAACCCCATCAAAAAGTGGGCGAAGGACATGAACAGACACTTCTCAAAAGAAGACATTTATGCAGCCAAAAAACACATGAAAAAATGCTCATCATCACTGGCCATCAGAGAAATGCAAATCAAAACCACAATGAGATACCATCTCACACCAGTTAGAATGGCAATCATTAAAAAGTCAGGAAACAACAGGTGCTGGAGAGGATGTGGAGACATAGGAACACTTTTACACTGTTGGTGGGACTGTAAACTAGTTCAACCATTGTGGAAGTCAGTGTGGCGATTCCTCAGGGATCTAGAACTAGAAATAGCATTTGACCCAGCCATCCCATTACTGGGTATATACCCAAAGGACTACAAATCATGCTGCTATAAAGACACATGCACACGTATGTTTATTGCGGCACTATTCACAATAGCAAAGACTTGGAACCAACCCAAATGTCCAACAATGATAGACTGGATTAAGAAAATGTGGCACATATATACCATGGAATAGTATGCAGCCATAAAAAATGACGAGTTCATGTCCTTTGTAGGGACATGGATGAAATTAGAAATCATCATTCTCAGTAAACTATCGCAAGAACAAAAACCAAACACCACATATTCTCACTCATAGGTGGGAATTGAACAACAAGAACACAGGGACACAGGAAGGGGAACATCACACTCTGGGGACTGTTGTGGGGTGGGGGGAGGGGGGAGGGATAGCATTAGGAGATATACCTAATGCTAAATGACGAGTTAATGGGTGCAGCACACCAGCATGGCACATGTATACATATGTAACTAACCTGCACAGTGTGCACATGTACCCTAAAACTTAAAGTATAATAAAAATTAAAAAATAAAAATAAAATAAAATAAAATAAAATTGTGGGCATTTGAATTAAATTTTTAGAAAAACTTTTATTGTATTCAATTGTTGAATAAGTAATACATGCATACAGTACAAAATTCAAAAGGAACAAAAGTGTAAATATCAGATTATTATACTGTATATCCTTCTAGAGTTATTGCATGTATATATGGGCATATCTGTATATACAGGAATATTTCTTTGATTAAGATCAGTTAATGTTTTCTTCTGCATTGGAGCCTATGGAAATCAGATGGCTCTCTCCTTCTGATGAAGGCTCTCTCCTTGCTGATGATTAAAAAAAGACACATCAAACTTTAGTATAATCATTCACATTAAGGCATATGTTTTATTGTCTTATTATTCTGTCTCAGCCATAAAGCCTCATCATTGTGGATACTGTCAGTAAAAGTAATGGTTCCTTCAGTTTTCACAATGCCTTTCAGCTCACTCTGGAACAATACAGATAAAAACTGCATTCTGCTTGGACAAAAAGTTTCAAACTTGCCCTAATATGAACTGCTTTTTATTCTTCGTACATAGCGATTCCCCTCAGACCTACCCTTAGATTCCTCATCACCATCATTTTAGAGGTTGCCTTCACCTCTCTTCTGGATTAGATCTCATGTTTCCTGTATCCCATTTATTTCCCTTTCTTGGTTTACTCTTTCATATTTGTGGAGCATATTCTTCCGTAGAGATTTTGATTGTTTTTTTTGAGTTTTAGAAAATTTATACTTTATTGATAGGCTGTCTAAATGTAAAATTCTATTCTTCCCATTTATAATGTAAAAGGAATTGCTCCACTGTCTTCTGTGTTCTTGTTGGAATACAGAAGCCATTCTGATTCCTCGTCCTCTGAATATGTGTTGGTGGTGGTGGTGGTGGTGTCCTCTAAAAGCTGTTAGCATCTTCTCTTTATCCCTAGGTTCTGAAATTCCACAAGGATATGCCTTGGTGTAGGTCTATTATCATCCATTTTACTGGGCATTTGCTAACCCTTTCAATATCCAAAATCCATGTGTTTTAATCTGGGAAATTTTCTTGAATTATTTTATTAATTTTTTGCCATGTACTTTTTCTGTTCTTTTCCTCTAGAACTTCGTGTTGTTCATATGTTAAATTTCCTGGACTGATCCTCCAATTTTCTTGTGTCTCTCTCTTATTTTCCTCTCTATATATTTTTGTTCTAATTTTTAGGTAAATTCCTCAACTTTGACTTCCAGCACTTTGACTGAATTTTTTCATTTCTGCCATCATGTTTTCAATTTCCAAATGTTATTTTTTTAAAAGATTATCTGAATTTTTAACATTCCGTCTGCTTCATAAATACAATATCTTGGTCGGGCGCAATAGCTCATGCATGTAATCTCTTAGAACTTTGGGAGACTGAGGTGGGCAGATCGCTTGAGTTCAGGAGTTCAAGACCACCCTGGGCAACATGGCAAAACACCATCTCTACCAAAAACAAACAAACAAACAAAAACAATTAGCCAGGCCTGGTGGCACTTGCCTGTAGTCCCAGCTACTCAGGGCCTTTTACTCCAGGTCTAGAGGTTTCTAGAAGTGCTAGTTCATGAAACTTAGAGGACTCTCAGCATTAACTGGATTTTTCTCAGCTTTCTGAGACTGTAATAACTTAAGATCTGGCTTTCTCAGTTCTACTAATCAGTTACCACTCTTCCATCTCCTTTCCAGATTCCAAAATACTGTTACCATTGTCTCTTCACCTATTATCCCCATTCTTGTTGGTTTGTTCATCCCTTTATTGCAGTTCTACTATGCATTTGAATGATAGTGAAATTAAGCACAGGTAGCCAAACAGCCATTCTAACTCAAGGCTCCACATTTTTTTATTTCAATGACTATATTTTTTAATGTTCAGATTTTCTAATTGGTCCTTTTCATATCTCCTCATTCTGTTTTCAGCCTCTTTTTTCAAAATTTTTTTATTTTTCAATGGAAGTTTTGATTTCATTTATTTATTTGAAATAATCAATACATTTACTTTAAAGTTTTATCTGATCATTCTGTAAAATTAATTTTATCTGAAGTGAATCCATGTTCTGATTGTTCGTTTGTTGACTTTTTTTTTTTTTTTTTTTTTTTTTTTTTTTTTTTTTTTTGAGACGGAGTCTCGCTCTTATCACCCAGGGCTGGAGTGCAATGGTGAGATCTCGGCTAGCTGCAACCTCCACCTCATCGGTTCAAGTGATTCTCCTGCCTCAGGCTCCCGAGTAGCCGGGATTACAGGCGCCCGCCACCATGCCTGGCTAATTTTTTTATTTAGTAGAGACGGGGTTTCGCCATGTTGGCCAGGCTGTTTTGAACTCCTGGCCTCAAGTGATTCGCCCGCCTCGGCCTCCTAAAGTGCTGGGATTACAGGCGTGAGCCACCGAGCCCAGAGAGTTTGTTGACTTTTTTTTAGCATTAGCTTTTTTCCTTCAGTTTTGTATTTAGTTTACAGTCCCATTTGGAATTTGAAGTATTTTGCTCTTTTCGTTTTGTTTTTCATTCCCTCTCACTCCCCCTACTCCACCTCCATATTCAATTATCCTGTTGAAAGCTTTGGGGGTCTCCAATCCAGGTTCAGTTCTGGTAAGGGCAGTGAGAGGAACAGTCCTGCAGAACTCAGCTCTTGGTCACAAGGCTTTGTCTCATCCTTCTCTCCCAGCCTAGAGCTGGATGGGAGCCACTGCTCCTTCAGCACTTGGCACATGTTCATTTCCAGCCTCCTTCTATAAGGATAGGGGATGAGACATGAATCTCACCTTAGCCCTGGGCCTCCGTGGCTGAGAACCTGCCTCTGCTTTCCCATCTCTCAGGGAACACTTTTGACTCCTTTGCCACCACTGACTGCCACTGCATCCAAAACCCAGCAAGTCCACCAAGCCTTGCAGCCCTGATCACAGTTTGTGTTTCTGTGCCAGCCTGGATCTTCAAAAGTGCTTGTCTTGTAGTTGGGCCTGACTATGCCACCTTCTGTTTTCTCTTTTTACTTTATTCAGTAGGCCTATGTTTCTAGAGTGGAGGCAGTTCTTGAACTTACTACTCCATCTTGATCTGGCTCTCAGTAGGTTTTTTTGTTTTTTGTTTTTTTGATCTGTGATTTTGTTTTTAATTATCTTAAGTCTTATGATCACACATAATTCTTAAATTTGTGTATATCTCCTCTACTCTAATCCTTATAAGTTGGCAAAAGCACTATTCCCAATCACAAATACACAGTAGTTCTACAGTTTTATGTTCCTGGATGGCTGTTTAAAGACAATCTTAAATTATAATGTAGTCTGACTTAGATAGTAAGAATTCAAGAGTGAAGTTTAACTTACTACTATTTTAAAGACATCTGACTTTATAGATCATCTATAAAATGTGAGAAGAGTTAAATAATCTTCATTTGATATTACACATAAACCACACTAAAATGTGTTTCAATAAGTAAAAGGAACCATTTTAAATACAGTGAATTCTAATTAGATTGGCATAGTTAAGGCCAAAAAATATAAAAAAGACATTGCTATATTATCTTCAGCCCTTGCCTTTAAGAGACAAATGAGGCCAGGTACAGTGGCTCACATCGGTAATCTCAGCACTTTGGGAGGCCAAGGCAGGCAGATCACTTGAGGTTAATACCAGCCTGGCCAACAGGTTTGATACCAGGTTTGATACCAGCCTGGCCAACATGGTGAAACCCTGTCTCTACTAAAAATACAAAAATTAGCTGGGCGTGGTGGCAGACACCTGTAATCCCAGCTACTCAGGAGACTGAGGCAAAAGAATCACTTAAACCCGGGATGTAGAGGTTGCAGTGAGCCAAGATCATGCCATCGCACTCCAGCCTGGGCAGCAAGAGCAAAATTCCATCTCAAAAAAAAAACAAAACAAACAAAATTCAAAAAACCCAAACATATTAATTTAACCACAAGACAATCTTAGTTTTAAATCAGGACTGCCCAGTGAAAATATTTTGTCAGTCATTCATGATCTGAATTCTGGTGTATGTAATCTATTAAATTATGGTACACATAAAAAAGTCATGAAACATTTCTGTTTTGTAATAAATGAGGCAGTGATGTATTATTACTCATGGTAGCTTTTTTTTTATATAAGCTATCAAGTCTGCCCTTTCTGCCTTCTTTCTGCCTTCTTAATGCCGGCAAAGATCATTTTTGTTCCAGATACCTACTTCTTGGGATTCTCCAAATATTTCATCAGTGCATCCTCTCTCCAGGTGATGCCTTTGTTCTTATTGGTGTCTGTGTTAACAGAATCCAACAGCCTGATCTGTCTTTCACATGAAGAGACCATGGAGATTAGTCCTAGTCTTGTGTTTGCCTCCCTTTTCCATGGTGTGGCACTGGGCACACTTCTGAACAAAAATCTTGCCTTTCTCAACATCACCCATATTTAATTTTCTCTTTCATTGCTGGCATTACGAAGCTTCCTACTCAGAAGCCGGATGTCCCGCTCTCCTCAGTAGGTATTCCTGAAGTTAGATCATTGAAGTGTGTAGACCTCAACCATGCTCATAATGTTGATGCCCAAAGTGGCCAGGCCAGGTCAGCAGTGGTATGAATGCACCTTAGGCTTAATGTTGTCTCTGTCTATTGCATATTACTGAAGCACCAGGCATCTAAGAGGCAGTCAAGGCTAAATATTAACCAAATCTAATTCTGAACATTCAGAATTCAAAGACTAATAGAGTGAAATTGAATAAAATTGAAATAAATATTTGATGTTAATTCACCTTAGAAAAAATCCACTTCTGAGACACAACTGCAGAGCTTCACAGTGTTGTAGTAAGGGTTAAACGAATGGTGCGTGTAAGGCGCTTAGTACACTGTTCAGCACGTATTAAGTCTGCTAGCATACACTTGGTACTAGAATGCACTACAAAGGGGCCAGAGGAGTCAGTGGGTAGAGAGGTCTTTAGCGGATCAACAGGAAGGGAGAAACAAAGGGGAACAGGAAATGACTCTCCAGCCAACAGGGGGAAGGATTAAAAAGAGAAAGATGATTATCACCAGTGAAATGATGTTTCCCTCCCTACCAGCAACCTTCACCCTGTACACAATAAGCAAAGAATTATCAACATAAATCCACAGGCTGTGTAAATCCAGAGAAGCTACAAGAAAGACAACATAGCTCCCAGACCCTCTGGAATGTACTGAAACCTTCTGTGAGGTCTGAGAGTCATCTTTGTTGTTCATACCTTGGTGTCTAGCACATAGTGAGCATTCAATAATTGTTGAATGAATGAATACATTAAAGGTTCTCAGAAAGGAGTTTCCATAGCAGATTCCAATACCAGCACCTGTGTGAATAAATGTATATTGTGGGTACAGAGAGGTAGCAAATCAGCAGAAAGAATATCCTCTCCACTTCCAGGATTTGGTACCATTAGAGTGCAAAAAGGGAAGAACCAAACCAAATAAATGAATGACCAACATTGACCATCGGGAGCATTCAGGGACATATCTTCAAAACAGGAAAATGGTGACATCTGGACTAAAAAGTATCTCAGCTGGGAATGGTGGCTCACACCTATAATCCCAGCATTTTGGAACGCCTAGGCAGGTGGGTCAGTTGAGCCCAGGAGTTTGAGACCAGCCTGGGCAATATAGTGAGACCCCATCTCTACCAAAAAAAAAAAAAAAAGTAGCCCTCTCTCCAGATGTAAAGCATCACTCATTAAATGTGGTGGGGTGTGTGTGTGTGTGTGTGAGATATTATGTTCCCTGTCAATTAAACATGTTAATTCAATTGTATGGTAAGAGTGTTTGACTCAATTCCAGCTATTACCAGAAGTACTAGAATAGGAGAATATGACAACCAGGAACAGCCCTTAAAATCAATTGTGAGGGAATTCAGAAATAAGTTGCATAGATTACAGGGCTATCTGTGCAAACTCTATGTATTCAGAGTGTAGCTGGTTTCCTGATTCTGAGGTTCCATAGAAGTGAATGGCTGAGATGACAAATCCTACTTGTTATACATGTGACATTGGAGATGTCACTTCCCCTACTCTAGTCCTCACATTCCCTATATCTACATAGTGAAACCATGTCTATCAGGAATATTCTGATTGCAAATAGAAAACTCAACTCAAGCTCAATCAAGCATTCTCATTGATGGGTGAGTATGACTGAAGAATTCTAACATGTAAACAAGACCCCTAAGGTCAATTTTTTCTCCTTCCCCCTGCTCTGTCCACCTCTATGTGGGCTTCACTCTCAACAAGCCCTCTCCTCTTGGTGGCAGAGTGACTGTTACCAGCTCTGGACTTACATTTTCATTTGTATAAGTCCAGTGGAAAAAAGGGCACACTTCTCCCACAGTAGTAGTGGGAGTAGTGGGAGTCCTGAGATGGCATCTCACTGCTTCCAAAGGGGGCAGATGCACTATCCTAAGTCTCGACCACTGTGGCTGGAGAGATAGGGTGGTCTTATTCCCTTCGTCTGACATGCATGCCCAACCCCAGAGCCAAGGAAGTTTGCATAGACAATAGGAGGTTGGACCAGATGACCTCATATTCAAGAACTTCATGTTTTGTTTCACTTTAATATCATCCTCATTTCCTTCCTCCTGCCTTAGGCATTCTTCCTGCACAGGTGCTGCTGAAAGTTTCCAATAATCCAAGTACTAAGACAAAAATGTTCCATAAAAGAGGAGGAAATGCAGCACCCCAGCCACACACCCACATGTAAACACAATTTTTTGATGTATGTTAAAGAAGAATGTTGACCACCCCCCTCCCTTCTCCACACCTTCTTACATTCCCTGCCTCTGCTACCCCAAGATACTTATATTTCCATGGAAAAGACAGGATAGATGCTCCATCCTCCCAGAATATCTCTGCCTCTACCTCACTCCTGCATTTATTCCACCTCATGGCAGGTAGGTGAAGGGGGTGGGTGCTCTGAGAATGCATGTCTCAGCCCCCTCTGGTTATCTTTTCTCAATATGTTTTCCCTAGGAATTTTTTTTCTCCCTGTTCTTCTCTCTGCCTTTGCTTGAAAGATGCCTGCAGTGTTGAATGGATGCTCTCAATCAGGGGCTGAGGATTAGAAAGCCTGCTGTCGCCTATAGGACCTCTCTTTCTGCCTAATCTCACTTGCTTCCTCCCCTACCACTTCTCTCTGACTCTAACCAGATAAATTTCTCTGCTTCTAAAGACTCTAGAGATTATATTGAGCCCACCTAGATAATCCAAGACAATCTCTCTATCTTGAGTTCTATAACCTTAATTACATCTGCAAAGCACTTTTTGCCATGGAAAGTAACAGATTCATTGGATCTAAGGATTCAATGGAGGACCACTATTCAGCCTTACACAATGCCTAAAGAAGCAAGATTCTAAAGCAAAGTAGATGATCCAGCAAGTAGAGAGCAGACAGCCCATCCAGTACCTCCCAAACACCCTCTTAAGCATTTCTTCCTCACAGAAACTTAGGGGCATTTCAGGGATGCTTTCTGATCATGACCCTAAAGGGACCTTCTTAGAAAACTGAAATTCAGAACCTACCTGTGCTTGGCCAGGTGTGGTGGCTCATGCCTGTAATTCCAGCACTTTGGCAGGCTGAGGTGGGTGGCTCACTTAAGGTCAGGAGCTCAAGACCAGCCTGGCCAACATGGCAAAACCCCGTCTGTACTAAAAATACAAAAATTAGACAGGCATGGTGGCAGGCACCTGTAATGGCAGCTACTCAGGAGGCTGAGGCATGAGAATCACTTGAACCTGAGAGGAAGAGTTTGCAGTGAGCTGAGATCCGGCCACTGCATGCCAGCCTGGGTGACATAGCGAGACTGTATCTCAAAAAAAAAAAAAAAAAGGACCCACCTGCAATTCAAGATAGAGAATCAGTGAACTGGGAGTCAGGCTTCTCAGGCCAGTGAACCAGCAGCATTTTGTTTTCTTACCAGTAAGAAGCAGTAAGAGACAGGTCCAGCCTAGAAGAGCACACATCCTTACATGGCTCAATACTCAGAAATAGGAACAGGAAGAAGAGTGGACTCCCATCCTAACCCTCAAAACCACCCTGCAAGGTAAGAACTATTATATCCACTTTCAAATGAAGACATCAAGCAGGGAAACGTTAAGAAACTTGCTCAGAATCACACAGCTAATTAATGGCATGGCTATGAAATGAAGGAAAAAATGTTAAGGGCAGCCAGATAGAAAGGTCGGGTTACCCTCAAAGGGAAGCCCATCAGACTAACAGCAGATCTCTCGGCAGAAACCCTACAAGCCAGAAGAGAGTGGAGGCCAATATTCAACATTCTTAAAGAAAAGAATTTTCAACCCAGAATTTCATATCCAGCCAAACTAAGCTTCATAAGCAAAGGAGAAATAAAATACTTATAGACAAGCAAATGCTGAGAGATTTTGTCACCACCAGGCCTGCCTTACAAGAGCTCCTGAAGGAAGCGCTAAACATGGAAAGGAACAACCGGTACCAGCCGCTGCAAAATCATGTCAAAATGTGAAGACCATCAAGACTAGGAAGAAACTGCATCAACTAACGAGCAAACTAACCAGCTAACATCATAATGACAGGATCAAATTCACACATAACAATATTAACTTTAAATGTAAATGGACTAAATGCTCCAATTAAAAGACACAGACTGGCAAATTGGATAAAGAGTCAAGGCCCATCAGTGTGCTGTATTCAGGAAACCCATCTCATGTGCAGAGACACCCATAGGCTCAAAATAAAAGGATGGAGGAAGATCTACCAAGCCAATGGAAAACAAAAAAAGGCAGGGGTTGCAATCCTAGTCTCTGATAAAACAGACTAAACCAACAAAGATCAAAAGAGACAAAGAAGGCCATTACATAATTGTAAAGGGATCAATTCAACAAGAAGAGCTAACTATCCTAAATATATATGCACCCAATACAGGAGCACCCAGATTCATAAAGCAAGTCCTGAGTGACCTACAAAGAGACTTAGACTCCCACACATTAATAATGGGAGACTTTAACACACCACTGTCAACATTAGACAGATCAACGAGACAGAAAGTCAACAAGGATACCCAGGAATAGAACTCAGCTCTGCACCAAGCGGACCTAATAGACATCTACAGAACTCTCCACCCCAAATCAACAGAATATACATTTTTTTCAGCACCACACCACACCTATTCCAAAACTGACCACATACTTGGAAGTAAAGCTCTCCTCAGCAAATGTAAAAGAACAGAAATTATAACAAACTATCTCTCAGACCACAGTGCAATCAAACTAGAACTCAGGATTAAGAATCTCACTCAAAACCGCTCAACTACATGGAAACTGAACAACCTGCTCCTGAATGACTACTGGGTACATAACGAAATGAAGGCAGAAATAAAGATGTTCTTTGAAGCCAACGAGAACAAAGACACAACATACCAGAATCTCTGGGATGCATTCAGAGCAGTGTGTAGAGGGAAATTTATAGCACTAAATGCCCACAAGAGAAAGCAGGAAAGATCCAAAATTGACACCCTAACATCACAATTAAAAGAACTAGAAAAGCAAGAGCAAACACATTCAAAAGCTAGCAGAAGGCAAGAAATAACTAAAATCAGAGCAGAACTGAAGGAAATAGAGACACAAAAAACCCTTCAAAAATTAATGAATCCAGGAGTTGGTTTTTTGAAAGAATCAACAAAACTGATAGATCACTAGCAAGACTAATAAAGAAAAAAAGAGAGAAGAATCAAATAGACGCAATAAAAAATTACAAAGGGGATATCACCACTGATCCCACAGAAATACAAACTACCATCAGAGAATACTACAAACACCTCTACGCAAATAAACTAGAAAATCTAGAAGAAATGGATAAATTCCTCGACACATACACTCTCCCAAGACTCAACCAGGAAGAAGTTGAATCTCTGAATAGACCAATAACAGGAGCTGAAATTGTGGCAATAATCAATAGCTTACCAACCAAAAAGAGTCCAGGACCAGATGGATTCACAGCCGAATTCTACCAGAGGTACAAGGAGGAACTGATACCATTTCTTCCGAAACTATTCCAATCAATAGAAAAAGAGGGAATCCTCCCTAACTCATTTTATGAGGCCAGCATCATTCTGATACCAAAGCCAGGCAGAGACACAACCAAAAAAGAGAATTTTAGACCAATATCCTTGATGAACATTGATGCAAAAATCCTCAATAAAATACTGGCAAACCGAATCCAGCAGCACATCAAAAAGCTTATCCACCATGATCAAGTGGGCTTCATCCCTGGGATGCAAGGCCGGTTCAATATATGCAAATCAATAAATGTAATCCAGCATATAAACAGAGCCAAAGACAAAAACCACATGATTATCTCAATAGATGCAGAAAAAGCCTTTGACAAAATTCAACAACCCTTCATGCTAAAAACTCTCAATAAATTAGGTATTGATGGGACGTATTTCAAAATAATAAGAGCTATCTATGACAAACCCACAGCCAATATCATACTGAATGGGCAAAAACTGGAAGCATTCCCTTTGAAAACTAGCACAAGACAGTGATGCCCTCTCTCACCACTCCTATTCAACATAGTGGTGGAAGTTCTGGCCAGGGCAATTAGGCAGGAGAAGGAAATAAAGGGTATTCAATTAGGAAAAGAGGAAGTCAAATTGTCCCTGTTTGCAGATGACATGATTGTATATCTAGAAAACCCCATTGTCTCAGCCCAAAATCTCCTTAAGCTGATAAGCAACTTCAGCAAAGTCTCAGGATACAAAATCAATGTACAAAAATCACAAGCATTCTCATACACCAACAACAGACAAACAGAGAGCCAAATCATGAGTGAACTCCCATTCACAATTGCTTCAAAGAGAATAAAATACCTAGGAATCCAACTTACAAGGGATGTGAAGGACCTCTTCAAGGAGAACTACAAACCACTACTCAAGGAAATAAAAGAGGATACAAACAAATGGAAGAACATTCTATGCTCATGGGTAGGAAGAATCAGTATCGTGAAAATGGCCATACTGCCCAAGGTAATTTACAGATTCAATGCCATCCCCATCAAGCTACCAATGACTTTCTTCACAGAATTGGAAAAAACTACTTTAAAGTTCATATGGAAACAAAAAAGAGCTCGCATCGCCAAGGCAATCCTAAGCCAAAAGAACAAAGCTGGAGGCATCACACTACCTGACTTCAAACTATACTACAAGTCTACAGTCACCAAAACAGCATGGTACTGGTACCAAAACAGAGATATAGATCAATGGAACACAACAGAGCCCTCAGAAATAACGCCGCATATCTACAACTATCTGATCTTTGACAAACCTGAGAAAAACAAGAAATGGGGGAAAGATTCCCTATTTAATAAATGGTGCTGGGAAAACTGGCTAGCCATATATAGAAAGCTGAAACTGGATCCCTTCCTTACACCTTATACAAAAATCAATTCAAGATGGATTAAAGACTTAAACGTTAGACCTAAAACCATAAAAACCCTGGAAGAAAACCTAGGCATTACCATTCAGGACATAGGCATGGGCAAGGACTTCATGTCTAAAACACCAAAAGCAATGGCAACAAAAGCCAAAATTGACAAATGAGATCTAA
Source organism: Pan troglodytes (assembly GCF_028858775.2). Lineage (NCBI taxonomy): Eukaryota > Metazoa > Chordata > Mammalia > Primates > Hominidae > Pan > Pan troglodytes. Next base: position 60,267,011 of record NC_072407.2, on the reverse strand, counting down.
TTAAACTAAAGAGCTTCTACACAGCAAAAGAAACTACCATCAGAGTGAACAGGCAACCTACAAAATGGGAGAAAATTTTTGCAACCTACTCATCTGACAAAGGGCTAACATCCAGAATCTACAATAAACTCAAACAAATTTACAAGAAAAAAACAATCCCATCAAAAAGTGGGCGAAGGACATGAACAGACACTTCTCAAAAGAAGACATTTATGCAGCCAAAAAACACATGAAAAAATGCTCACCATCACTGGCCATCAGAGAAATGCAAATCAAAACCACAATGAGATACCATCTCACACCAGGTAGAATGGCAATCATTAAAAAGTCAGGAAACAACAGGTGCTGGAGAGGATGTGGAGAAATAGGAACACTTTTACACTGTTGGTGGGACTGTAAACTAGTTCAACCATTGTGGAAGTCAGTGTGGCGATTCCTCAGGGATCTAGAACTAGAAATACCATTTGACCCAGCCATCCCATTACTGGGTATATACCCAAAGGACTGTAAATCATGCTGCTATAAAGACACATGCACACGTATGTTTATTGCAGCATTATTCACAATAGCAAAGACTTGGAACCAACCCAAATGTCCAACAATGACAGACTGGATTAAGAAAATGTGGCACATATATACCATGGAATACTATGCAGCCATAAAAAATGATGAGTTCATGTCCTTTGTAGGGACATGGATGAAATTGGAAATCATCATTCTCAGTAAACTATCACAAGAACAAAAAACCAAACACCGCATATTCTCACTCATAGGTGGGAATTGAACAATGAGATCACATGGACACAGGAAGGGGAATATCACACTCCGGGGACAGTTGTGGGGTGGGGGGAGGAGGGAGGGATAGCAATTGGGAGATATACCTAATGCTAGATGACGAGTTAGTGGGTGCAGCGCACCAGCATGGCACATGTATACATACGTAACTAACCTGCACAATGTGCACATGTACCCTAAAACTTAAAGTATAATAAAAAAAAAAAAGGAAGTATTTTTCTACATACATATGTATCTCATTGGTTCTGTTTCTCTGGAAAACCCTGACTAATACACAAGGCATGGCTCAAAGTGGGACAAGAGGACATCACAGCCAACAAAGGAAAGAATCTTTCTTTATCGAGCACCGACTTTGTGTATTTTGCACACATTGTGTCACTTAAACTCACAGTATCTCATTAAAGTAGTACTATGATTCTTTAGAAATAAAGAAGCTTAATCTTTGAGAGGTTAAATAACTTGTATATTCAAGGTCCTATAGCTAATAAGTGGAAGAGGTAAGAATTGATCCAGATCTGTATGGTGGCTTATTCGTTCTGCTATGGGGTGAATAATGGGGTTTGGTCATTCCAAAGCCCAAACAAGGGAGGCCCTGGCTCACAGGATCCCGGGACCTTTTCCCTAACAAGATGCAAACAGATCATCCCATTCAAAATCCCACATTGCATTATGTTTTAGAGAAGAGACTTGGGGTTCAAAAGGCCTCTCATAGAAGCTCATGATAGACCAGAGAGGAAGCAGAGAGAAGGATTCCCAGGCTGAAACTTGGAAAGGGTGTTGTTATTTATTAGCAATTTCTGCTAAGGAGTTCAAGTGAGATAACAGTTCATAAGTAACATACATTGCCATCCCCCGAAGAGGTCATCCAAATTTTCCATTTCGAGACCAAGAGACAGAAGGAACACCAAAATTACACTTTTGTAAGCCTAGAGACTTCCAGGAAGCAAGACTTTAATTGTGCTTTTATATCTGATATTGGAGGGAGAAAGAAGGAATCAGGAAGAACTTCATAAATAAAGCAGCAATCAGAATAAATCTTGAAGGAGGGTAGGCATCATGGTGTTGTTTTATTAAAAAGAAAACTAATTAAAATCAGAATAAACCTGGTTCCAAAACTCACATACATCTCTTACTAACTGTTCAATGCAGAGACTTTAATTTATTGCATTCCAATATCTAGCACAGTGTCTGGCAGATAATAAATGCTCTTTAACAGTATGTAGAATGGGGGGATCTGGCAAGATGGCCAAATAGGAACAGCTCTGGTCTGCAGCTCCCAGTGAGACCAATGCAGAAGGCAGGTGATACCGGCATTTCCAGCTGAGGTACTCAGTTCATCTCACCGGGACTGGTTAGACAGTGGGTGCAGCCCGCAGAGGGTGAGCAGAAGCAGGGTGGGGCATCGTCTCACCTGGGAAGTGCAAGGGGCTGGGGACCTCCCTCCCCTAGCCAAGGGAAGCTGTGAGATACTGTGCTATCTGGCCAAGATACTACACTTATCCCATGGTTTTTGCAACCTGCAGACCAGGAGATTCCCTCATGTGCCTACACCACCAGGGCCTTAGGTTTCAAACACAAAACTGGGCAGCTGTTTGGACAGACACTGAGCTAGCTGCAGTTTTCTTTCATACCACAGTGGCACCTGGAACCCCAGAAAGACAGAACTGTTCACTCCCCTGGAAAGGGGGCTGAAGCCAGGGAGCCAAGTAGTCTTGCTCAGCGGGTCCCACTCCCATGGAGCCCAGCAAGCTAAAAACCACTGGCTTGAAATTCTCGCTGCCAGCACAGCAGTCTGAAGTCAACCTGGGACAATCGAGCTTGGTGGGAGGAGGGGAATCCACCATTACTGAGGCTTGAGTAGGTGGTTTTCCCTTCCCAGTGTTAAGAAAGCTGGAGGGAAGTTCGGACTGTGTGGAACTCACTGCAGCATGGCAAAAAGGCTGTGGCCAGACTGCCTCTCTAGATTCCTCCTCAGTGGGCAGGGCATTTCTGAAGGAAAAGCAGCAGCCCCAATCAGGGGCTTATAGATGAAACTCCCATCTCCCTGGGATAGAACCCCTGGGGGAAGGAGCAGCTCTGGGCGCAGCTTCAGCAGATTTAAACTTTCCTGCCTGCAGGCTCTGAAGAGAGCAGTGGATCTCCTAGCACAGTGCTTGAGCTCTGCTAAGGGACAGACTGCCTCCTCAAGTGGGTCCCTGACCACCATGCCTCCAGACTGGGAGACACCTCCCAGCAGGGATGGACAGACAGCTCATATAGGAGAGCTCCGACTGGCATCTGGCAAGTGCCCCTCTGGGACAAAGCATCCAAAGGAAGGAGCAGGCAACAATCTTTGCTGTTCTGCAGCCTCCACTGGTGATAGCCAGGCAAATAGGGTCTGGAGTGGACCTCCAGCAAACTCCAGCAGACCTACAGAAGAGGACTCTGACTGTTAGAAGAAAAACTAACAAACAGAAAGCGATAACATCAACAATAAAAATGCCCACACAAAAACCCCATCCAAAGGTCATCACATCAAAGATCAAAGGTAAATAAATCCACAAAGATAAGCAAAAACCAGCAGAAAAATGCTGAAAATTCCAAAAACAAAAATGCCTCTTCTCCTCCAAATGATCGCAACTCCTCTCCAGCAGGGGCACAAAACTGGATGGAGAATGAGTTTGATGAATTGACAGAAGTAGGCTTCAGAAGGTGGGTAACAACAAACTCCTCTGAGCTAAAGGAGCATGTTCTAACCCAATGCAAGGAATCTGAGAACCTTGATAAAAGGTTACAGGAACGGCTAAGTAGAATAACCAGTTTAGAGACGAACATAAATGACCTGATGGAGCTGAAAAACAGCATGAGAACTTCGTGAAGCATACACAAGTATCAATAGCTGAATCAATCAAGCAGAAGAAAGGATATCAGAGATTGAAGATCAACTTAACAAAATAAGGTGTGACAACACGATTAGAGAAAAAAGAATGAAAAGGTACAAACAAAACCTCCAAGAAATATAGGACTATGTGAAAAGACCAAACCTACAATTGATTAGTATACCTGAAAGTTACAAAGGAGTACTTCCCCAACCTAGCAAGACTCACCAACATTCAAATTCAGGAAATACAGAGAACACCACTAAGATACTCCTCAAGAAGAGTAACCCCAAGACACATAATCCTCAGATTCTCCAAGGTTGAAACAAAGGAAAAAATGTTAAAGGAAGCCAGAGAGAAAGGTCAGGTTACCCACAAGGGAAGCCCATCAGACTAACAGCGGATCTCTCTGCAGAAACCCTGCAAGCCAAAAAGAGTGGGGGCCAATATTCAATATTCTTTTTTTTTTTCAGACAGAGTCTTGCTCTGTTGCCCAGGCTGGAGTGCAGTGGCGCAATCTCAGCTCACAGCAAACTCCACCTCCCGGGTTCACACCATTCTCCTGCCTCAGCCTCCTCAGTAGCTGGGATTACAGGCGCCCGTCACCATGCCTGGCTAATTTTTTTGTATTTTTTAGTAGAGATGGGGTTTCGCCATGTTGGCCAGGATGGTCTCCATCTCCTGACCTCGTGATCCACCCACCTCGGCCTCCCAAAGTGCTGGGATTACAGGCGTAAGCCACCACGCCCGGCCTCAACATTCTTAAAGAAAAGAATTTTCAACCCAGAATTTCATATCCAGCCAAACTAATCTTCATAAGCAAAGAAGAAATAAAATCCTTTACAGACAAGCAAATGCTGACGGATTTTGTCACCACCAGGCCTGCCTTACAACAGCTCCTGAAGGAAGCACTAAATATGGAAAGAAAAAACTGGTACCAGCCATTGCAAAAAACACACAAAAATATAAAGACCAATGACCCTATGAAGAAACCACATCAATTAATGTGCAAAATAATCAGCTAGCATTATGATGACAGAATCAAATTTACACATAACAATATTAACCTTAAATGTAAATAGGCTAAATGCCCCCAATTAAAAGAAACAGACAGCCAAATTGGATAAAGAATCAAGACCCATTGGTGCGCTATATTCAGGAGACCCATCTCACATGCAAAGACAAATATAGGCTCGAAATAAAGGGATGGAGGAATATTTACCAAGCAAAGAGAAAGCAAGAAAAGGCAGGGGTTGCAATCCTAGTCTCTGATAAAACAGACTTTAAACCAACAAAGATTTAAAAAGACAAAGAAGGGCATTACATAATGGTAAATGGATCAAGGCAACAAGAAAAGCTAACTTTCCTAAATATATATGCACCCAATACAGGAGCACCAGGATTCATAAAGAAAGCTCTTAGAGGCCTACAAAGAGACTTAGACTCCCACACAATAGTGGTGGGAGACATTAACAACCATTGTAAATACTAGACAAATCAACGAGATAGAATATTAACAAGGATATTCAGGATTTGAACTTAGCTCTAGACCAAGCAGATTGAATAGACATCTACAGAACTCTCCACCCCAAGTCAACAGAATATACATTCTTCTCAGCACCACATCGCAATTATTCTAAAATCAACCTAATTGAAAGTAAAACACTCCTCAGCAAATGCAAAAGAATGGAAATCATAACAAATAGTCTCTCAGACCACAGAGCAATAAAATTAGAACTCAGGATTAAGAAACTCACTCAAAACCACACAAGTACATGGAAACTGAACAACCTGCTCCTGAATGACTACTGGATAAATAACGAAATTAAGGCAAAAATAAATAAGTTCTTTGAAACCAATGAGAACAAAGAGACAACGTACCAGAATCTCTGGAACACAGCTAAAGCAGTGTTAAGAGGAAAATTTATAGCACTAAATGCCCACATAAGAGAACGGGAAAGATCTAAAATTGACATCCTGACATCAAAATTAAAAGAACTAGAGAAGCAACCGCAAATAAATTCAAAAGCTAGCAGAAGACAAGAAATAACTAAGATCAGAGCAGAACTGAAGGAGATAGAGACACAAAAAACCCTTCAAAAAAAACAATGAATCCAGCAGCCTGTTTTTTGAAAAGATTAACAAAATATATAGACCACTAGCCAGACTAATAAAGAAGAAAAGAGAGAAAAATCAAATAGACACAATAAAAACTAATGGAGATGTCACCACTGATCCCACAGAAATACAAACTACCATCAGAGAATACTGCAAACACCTCTACACAAATAAACCAGAAAATCTAGAAGAAATGGATAAATTCCTGGACACATAAACCCTCCCAAGACAAAACCAGGAAGAAGTCAAATCTCTGAATAGACCCATAACAAGTCTGAAATTGACGTGGTAATTAACAACCTACCAACCAAAAACACCCCAAGACCAGATTCACAGCCAAATTCTACCAGAAGTACAAAGAGAAGCTGGTTCCACTCCTTCTGAAACTATTCCAAACAATAGAAAAGGAGGGACTCCTCCCTAACTCATTTTATGAGGCCAATATTATCCTGATACCAAAACCTGGCAGAAACACAACAAAAAAAGAAAATTTCAGGCCAATATCCCTGATGAACCTCAATGTGAAAATCCTCAATAAAATACTGGCAAACTAAATCCAGCAGTACATCAAAAAGCTTATGCAACATGATCAAGAGGGCTTCATCCCTGGGATGCAAGGCTGGCTCAACATATGCAAATCAAGAAATGTAATCCATCACATAAACAGAACCAACAACAAAAACCACATGATTATCTCAATAGATGCAGAAAAGGTCTTTGACAAAATTCAACATCCCTTCATGCTAAAAACTCTCAATCAACTAGGTACTGATGGAAGATATCTCAAAATAATAAGAGTATTTATGACAAACCCATAGCCAATATCATACTGAAGGGGAAAAAGCTGGAAACCGGCACAAGACAAGGATGCCCTCTCTCACCACTCCTATTCAACATAGTATTGGAAGTTCTGGCCAGGGCAATCAGGCAAGAGAAAGAAATATAGAGTATTCAAATAGGAAGAGAGGAAGTTAAATTTTCTCTGTTTGCAGATGACATGATTATATATTTAGAAGACCCCATCGTCTCAGCCCAAAATCTCCTTAAACTGATAAGCAACTTCAGCAAATTCTCAGTATACAAAATCAATGTGCAAAATCACAAGCATTCCTATACACCAATAATAGACAGAGAGCGAAATCACGAATGAACTCCCATTCACAATTGCTACCAAAAGAATAAAATACCTAGGAACACAACTTACAAGGGACATGCAGGACCTTTTCAAGGATAACTACAAACTGCTGCTCAAGGAAATAAGAGAGGACACAAATGGAAAAACATTCCATGATCATGGATAGGAAGAATCAATATCGTGATGCCTACCAAGCTACCTTTGACTTTCTTCTCAGAATTAGAAAAAACTACTTTAAATTTCATATGGAACCAAAAGAGACCCCGTATAGGAAAAACAATCCTAAGTAAAAAGAACAAAACTGGAGGCATCATGCTACCTAACTTCAAACTATACTACAAGTCTACAATAAACAAAACAGCATGATACTGGTACCAAAACAGATATATAGATCAATAGAACAGAACAGAGGTCTCAGAAATCACACCACACATATACAACCATCTGATCTTCAACAAACCTGACAAAAACAAGTATTACGGAAAGGATTCCCTGTTTAATAAACGGTGCTGGGAAAACTGGCTAGCCATATGCAAAAAGCTGAAACTGGATCCATTCCTTACACCTTATAAAAAAAATTAACTCGAGATGAATTAAAGACTTAAACATAAAACCTAAAATCACAAAAACCCTAAAGAAAACCTAGGTAATACCATTCAGGACAAAAGCATGGGCAAAGACTTTATGACTAAAACACCAAAAGCAATGCAACAAAAGACAAAACTGACAAATGGGATCTAATTAAACTAAAGAGCTTCTGCCTAGCAAAAGAAACTATTATCAGAATTAACAAGCAACATACAGAATGGGAGAAAAAATTTGCAAGCTACCCATCTGACAAAGGTCTGATACCCAAAATATACAAGGAACTTAAACAAATTTACAAGAAAAAAAAACAAACAACCCTATCAAAAAGTGGGTGAAGGATATGAACAGACACTTCTCAAAAGAAGACATTTATGTGACCAACAAACATATGAAAAAAGCTCATCATCACTGGTCATTAGAGAAATTCAAATCAAAACCACAATGAGATACCATTTCATGCCAGTTAGAATGGTGATCATTAAAAAGTCAGGAAACAACAGATGCTGGAGAGGATATGGAGAAACAGGAATGCTTTTTCACTGTTGGTGGGAGTGTGAATTAGTTCAACCATTGTGGAAGACAGTGTGGCAATTCCTCAAGGATCTAGAACCAGAAACACCATTTGACCCAGCCATCCCATTGTTGGGTATATACCCAAAGGATTATAAATCACTCTACTGTAAAGAAACATGCACATATATGTTTATTGCAGCACTATTCACAATAGCAAAGACTTGGAATCAACCCAAATGCCCAACAATGATACACTGGATAAAGAAAATATGGTACATATACACCACGGAATACTATGCAGCCATAGAAAAGAATGAGTTCACGTCCTTTGCGGGGACATGGATGAAGCTGAAAACCATCATTCTCAGCAAACTAACACAGGAACAGGAAAACAAACACTGCATATTCTCACTTATAAGTGGGAATTGAACAATGAGAACACGTGGACACAGGCAGGGGAACATTACACGCTGGGGCCTATTGGGGGGTGAGGGGGAAGGAGAGAGAGCATTAGGACAAATACTTAATGCATGCAGGGCTTAAAACCTAGATGACGGTTTGATGGGTGCAGCAAACCACCATGGCACATGTATACCTGTGTAACAAACCTGCACGTTCTGCACATGTATCCCAGAACTTAAAGTATAATTTTTTTTAAAAAAGTATGTAGAATAAATGTCAACAAGTAAACCATTACTATATCCTCTCTGCATGTTATTTTGAGCATATGACTATACCTTCTCTGCACTTCATTCTTACATGTAAAAGAGACTTAATAGTACTTCTTTCCGGCATTGTCATGAGGAGTTTCTGGGATTATGTCTGTACAGTGATCAGCAGATAGCAGAAACTCCTTAAAGAACTCCAACACCCCCATTAGAGTTGCTGCTCTCAAACAGTAATCAATAGGAATATTACTAGACCCTACTATATACTTAGCACCTAGGAATCAGAGGGGATGGGGCATGAAATATCAAGAAGAGAGGATACAGGTTGAACCTCAGAGACGGGAGAGCATTAGGTGTTAATTGCAGCAGGAACATTTCACTGGATCATAGCTAAGGAAGTCAAGAAAGGGCCGCCAAGAGCTATGGGGCTAGAAGGAACCTAAAAACCATGGGAAGATGAGCCTTTATCTCCAACACGATCTTTCCTCCAGCAACGCAGAATGGGGCCTGAAACCAAGCCTGAAATCAGGACCTCAAATTGGCATCCCAGGTCTGCCACTCATTTTCTATGTGACCTTGGATAGAGTACATAACCTCTGTGGTGTATGTTTTCCAATCTCCACAATGATAATAATTATGCCTAGGGCTCAAGGATATTGTAAAGACATATATATATATATATATATATATATATATATATATATATGCAGCCGCCTCCTCCCGGATTCAAGCAATTCTCCTGTCTCAGCCTCCTGAGTAGCTGGGATTACAGGCACGCACCACAATGCCAGGCTAATTTTGTATTTTTAGTAGAGACAGGGTTTTACCACTTTGGCTAGGCTGGTCTCGAACTCCTGACCTCAGGTAATCCACCCGCTTCAGCCTCACAAAGTGCTGGGATTACAAGCATGAGCCACCATGCCCAGCAGATTTTTTTTTTTTTTTTTTTTTTTTTTTTGAGATGGAGTCTCACTCTGTCGACCAGGCTGGAGTGCAGTGGCATGATCTCGGCTCACTGCAACCTCTGCCTCCCAGGTTCACGCAATTCTCCTGCCTCAGCCTTTCAAGTAGCTGGGACTACAGGTGCCCGCCACCACACCCGGCTAATTGTTTATGTTTTTAGTAGAGACGGGGTTTCACCACGTTAGCCAGGATGGTCTCGATCTCCTACCTTGTGATCCGCCCACCCAGCAGATTTTTTAAACTGGAAAAGGTGCTTAGTTCTACAGCATTTTTGCCCCCAGGGCAAAAACAGAGACTGCACATACCCTAACTTAGAAGCAGGAGATGAGCAACACATCATTTACCCACGTAACAAACCTGCACATGTTCCTCCAAACCTAAAATAAAAGTTAGAAGGAAAAAAATAAAAATAAAAAATAAAGGCATTCTTTATGTAAATATATATGTCAACTTGATAAAATACATATTCATTACTTTATAGATTAATACATACTAAATATGAAAGAAATGTATTTTTTTAATTTTTCATCCAGTTTATGGTATTTTTGTTTTATGGTAATTACTTTTAATTTTATCAGAGTTTTCCTTCATGGCTTGTATATTTTATATCTCATATAAGAAATTAATTTGGTGTATGGTTAAAAAAAAAGCAGCAGGAGATAAGAAGAGAGTTGACTTTGGGACTGTAGAAAAAAGATTTTTTAAGTAATAAAGTATATGTTATAACCAAAATATAGGAATTCCATGACAGCATATATACTCTCTTTATTCTCAGACACATGACTAAGGCAAAGATCGTGCTTTTTGTTCACCAAATCCCATTTATTTTCTTCCTATGGGGCACAAGGAAGACTGGTTCTGGATAATAAAATGCTTCCAGGCTGAAGCAGTGAAAAAACCCTATGTGAACCTCCAGATTCTCTCCTCCTTTGCCATGAAACCAGAAGCACCAGTTAGCTGAGTCCCTCTTCCAGCCTGCTCTGGATACCCAATATGAGCGAGAAATAAAATGTTGTCATGTAAAGAGATATTCAAGGTCTATATGTTTTATTGCAGAATAGCTGAAGCTATCCTAATACAGTAACAGGGAAAAAAAGTTTAAAAGAGAAACATTTTTTGAAAAAGTTTTAATTCTTTTTAAAAGTCGGTGGTAATATTAATCTATTCATAATAAGATAGAACTTGAGGCTAAAACAGGCATTGAATTTTACAATATCATTTTATATTGTTAAAGGTAATTCCATCAAGAAAGTATATCATGAGACCTTGTGAATTTAAGCATGTGACTTCAAAATTTTATAAGAAAATCTGCTAAAAAGTAAGGAAAAATGACATGCATTGAAGAAGAGTCATATGAGAAGCCAATGAAGTGGTTTGAGCAGAGAGGTGACATGGTCTGACTTAGGTTTCAAAAGGATTGTTCTAACTGTTGAATTTTGGTTTTAACAGAGTGCAAAGAGGTAAAGGCAGACACAGGAAGACTAGTTAGGAAGTTTTTGCAATAATCCAGGTGGGAACTCACAGTCACTGGGACTAGAGAAGCAGCAGGACAGGTGATGAGAAGTGGCCAGGTTCTGGGTACATTTGGAAAGTATAGGCAACAGGAGTTTTTGACTGGTGGGATGTGAGGTTCAAGGGAAAGAAGAGACGCGAAGACAATACCAAGGTTTAGACTGAGCCACTAGAGGGATGGAATAGCCCCCAGCTCATGTGGGAAAGGTTTGGGAAGAGCAGGTTTGCTGGGAGAAGATCAGGAGTTTGGTTTGGGATCCAATAAAAATTTCCTTTTAGACACATCCAAGCAGAAAGACCAAGTGTGAAATTGGATCCATGAGTCTGAAGTTCAAAGGAGAGAGGACTGAAGATACCATTTTGGAACTCATCAACTTATAGATCATATTTAAAGTAATGAGGCTGCAAGAGAGCGAGCCGGGAGTGAGCGTAGGTAGGGAAAAGAAGCTGTCCAAGAACTATTTCCTGAGCACTTCTACATTAAGAGGCTAGAGAAATTAGGAGCAACCCACAAAAAGAGACCGAAGGAGCAGCCAACAGCAAGAAGAAAACCAGGAGAATGAGCTCAGTGAGTGCTAAGCAAAGAAAGTGTCTGGGGAATTCCAAATTGCCAACTGCATCAAATGCTGCCAATTCCTTAAGTAAGAGAAAAACTGAATTCACCATTAAATTTAGTAACACAGAGGCCATTAAAGATGTTAAAAAGAGCTGTTTTTAGTGGAGTCGTGGGAATGAAAGCTTGTTGGAGTGAATTCAAAAAGAAAGGGAGAAAAGAATTAGAAACAATGGGTGTGAACAACTATTTAGAGAAATGTGGCTGTAAAGTGATGCAGAAAAATAAAGCAATAGCTAAAGGAGAAAGTGGGATAAAAAGTAAATTTTTTTCAGCTAGGAGAAATAACCTAATGTTTGTGTGCTATTTGCATGTTTATTTATCCTTAAATGTGTAGTGAGAGACTCTTGGTTCCCAGACCTTCTATTCCAGCAGAGAATGAAAGAATATGATAAGCTCATGACTGCTTCAAAGAAGACACCACGTTCCGCATGACTAGGCCCCAATGGTGCAGCTGTCTCCAAACCCTCACCATTAGTACTGCACCAAGAGGCCAACAGATTACAGATGAGATGGTATATAAGACCATCCCCTCACTACCATACTGCTGTAATTTAACTGTTTTTTTTATTATTATCAAAAGACTTCATTATGCAGTTTAAAGAGTTGAACAGAACCACAAGACTTGTAACAAGAAAAATCTTCCCTGGACCACTCCTCCCTCTGCCCGGGACTCACACACCAAAGCAATCACTTTCAAATCTGTCGTGTATTTCTCTTGTTTACTGTCATATTTCTAGATCACATGCTTTTAGAATTTTTTTCATTTTGTTTTTCACTTCAAGATTTTAACTTTTTACTTCCTAAAATAGAAAACAGAGATTTAGCTCTTTTAACCTCTCTATCATCTCTATATCCCTTTTCTATCATTCTCTCAGTAAAGTTATATCAAGATTTTTTCTTAAGTTACTATTCAATGTTTGCATTATTGGCTATAAAAATGTAATTCACAGGTTTGTCATTTGGTATGTTATGATCACATATCCTTTCTTGTATGACTTTTTGTTTTTCCTGAATTAATAATTGCCTTAGTTTTTCATTTGCTTAGTTTTCTATGTACCCATAATTAACGCTTTCTCAAACTATCCCCAGACTATTCCCAAACAGAACTAAAAACCCATCTCCATGCTAGTATATCAGTTAATCCATTAGTTCAATGTATTTCTCAGAGGCACACGTCCTGGGACCCTGCCCACTCCTGCTCCTCTCTGGACTGGACATTCTCTCAGCTTGATGTGTGGCTCCCTTCCTGAAACTACCCTCAGCATGGGAATTCCTTTCCTGTCTTCTGTCCTCTGTTTGTTGGATCAAAGATCTTCCTCTTCCATGGTTTATTCCCTAATTTCGCCACTTCTTCTGTAGTGTCTTAAGACAGGATGCCCGAGAGGTACACTTTTATGACTTGGCATATCTGAACCATTCTTTATTTCACCATCACATTAACCTAATTGCTTGGCTATGTATAGAATTCAAAAGTTGTGACCACCTTCTCTCAGTTTTTGAGGTTATCATCTCATTGTCTCTGGTTTCCCGTGCTGTCATTGAGAAGTCCAACATCATTCTGATACTCATCTTTTGTTTGTGATCTCCTTTTACTCTCTGGAAGCTTTACAGGATCTTCTTATTATACCCTGGAATCTGAAATTTCACAATCATGTGCCTTGAAACAATTCTGTTGTCATTTATTTACCCAGGTACCCAGTGAATGCTTGAATTCTGTCCAAATTTTCTGTCCTTCCTTTCTGGAATTCCCATTAGTTTGATGTTAAGATTCTGTGCTATACCTAATTTTCTTATGTTTTTTGTTATTATCTTTTTATTTTTTTTTGTTATTATCTTTCATCATTTTATTCTGTATCTTGAGGATATTTTCTCAATTTTATTTTGCAAATCTCCTATTGAATTCTTTAAAATTAATTATTTAAAATGTCTTATTATACTATTAATGTTCCAAAGTATTTTCTGCTTTTTAATGTTTTTTTATAATACTCTGTTTTTTATTATGGATACAGTTGTTATTCATTCAATCAATATTTGGTGTGTTTGTTGTGGGATTTTTTGTTTTTCAGACAGGGTCTCACTCTGTCACCCCAGAGTACAGTGGCATGATCACAGGTCACTGCAGCCTCGGTCTCCTGGGCTCAACTTACCCTCCCACCTCAGCCTCCCAAGTAGCTAGGACCATAAGCACAGAATACCATGCCCATCTAATTTTTTATTTTTTGTAGGGACAGGGTCTTACTATGTTGCCCAGGCTGGTCTAGAACTCCTGGGCTCAAACAGTCCTCCTGCATCAGCCTCCCAAAGTGCTGGGAATATGGGTGTGGGTCCCCACGCCAGGCTGATCAACAACGTTTGTTGGAACTCCTCTTGTGCCAGTCATGAGTACTGGTGAGAGAAAAACGGACAAGACACAGTCTCTGGCCTCATAGAGCTTACGTTCTGCTGAGGGTGGCAAAGAGTAAACAAAAAACTAAGAGATGTACTATATAATGTTAGGAAGTGATAGTGCTAACAAAAGAAATTAACAAGAAATGGAAATAGAAAATAATTGGGGGCAGCTACTCTGTTTTCTCCAAGTTGCTCCAAAGTCTGTTTATTGACTTTGACCTTATCTTTCATCCTAGTGGCTTTCTCCAAGAAAGTTTAGCTGTCCTTTCATATTTAAGACTGAGGCACAGTTCTGTCTGGGCAGGACTTTCTGGTTCTTAGGCATCAGCAAAGAGCAAGTGAGAGGGGCACTGGCCTTTGGTGGTGGGTAAAATGGGCAGCTCTCTTCTGGTTGGTGGTCTCCCCAGAGAGGACTTCTCCACACTTCTGCCTGGCAGCTATGAGCCCACCTGCCAGCATTCTGGGAGCCAAAGGTAAGTGAGCAAGCTAGAAAACCCTCTTTTAGGTTTCCATTAGTCCCCATGTTCAATCTGGCACCTGACAACTGTCCTCAACTGTGCCTGGTATGTACAAATCCAAAAGCTCTTGTGGTTCAACATTTCCCGAGAGACACTTGCCTCCAAAAATCTTTCGCTGTAGTGGGGTAAGGAATCTGGGATACAATCACTCTTTATTCAGACTTTCAAGCATCTTCCTGTTTTTAGCCCCAGCCTACCCCTGCCTCTAGAATAGCTTATGTCTCCAGCTCCTGAGTCTTTGGGGAGTTCTGCAGTGAGACTTAACTAATGTCTTGCTAGCTCGTCCCTTCCCTTCTGTAGAGATTTAAGAATTAGCTTTCTTCATCTCCCAGCTGCTCTGCTGTCCTTTTATGCTCCCTTTGTCCTTACAGATTTGTACCTTTTTTCCTTTTGCCAATATTTTAGTGGAGTCATGGAAGAAATCACATGTAAAGTTATATGCTCAATCCCTCATGTTTGACCAGAAAAACTCCACTGTGGCAGCCACTCCTAATTGGTGCTGATAAAATAAAAAATAATAATTCTAAATCACTGTGATTGTTAATCTGAGTTTACTGCTGGGCAAAGCAGGGAAAATATGATCCAACACAGAGAAATTCAGCCCTGTGGGTTGGGGCCAAAAATAACTCAGAGGCAATTAGCCTAAGCCTTGCAGGTTTCATCATTCATAAACAGGCAGGCACCAAGCCTACCTTCTTGGGCTAAAGTTAGGGTTAGGGTTAGGGCTAAGACTAGGGCTAGGGCTAGAGTTAGGGTTAGGGATAAGGCTAATGTTAGGGCTAGGGCTAGGGTCATGGTTAGGATCAGAGTTAATCCTGAGTGTACATAAAGCCCAGGAACCCTGTGTAGACACTCTCGCCAACTAAAGACAAGAGCAAGATTTGTAAATGCAAAAGCCATAAAGTTCCCAAGAAGGTGAGGCTGTCTGATTTAAACAATGTACTATCTTCTTAGTTTCAGACTGACCTGTAATAAATCTCAGCTCAAGTCATTTGTTGAACTTTTATGTCTATTTTTGTTTTTTTCAAACTGTGTGGTCAACATCAGATTCATTAGACTGAATGCAAATAAGGCATCTGTCTGAGTCACAGACATGAAGCAGTCACAAGTTTACCACCAGGCTGTTTCTCTGCTGATTCTGATGAGTCTTCTGAGAAGCAGTTGCTCTAGTTTTCATTTCTATGGTCCTGATCTTGCAATCTCTCACATTCTCCATGCTCAAGGTCTTGCCTAGAGATAAGTCTGCAAGCCCATGTCCAAGACCTATCAAAAATTGTCTTTATTGCTACTAGATATCCATCCCCACTTCTTCCTTACTTACAGAAAAGCAATATTTTTGAGTATCTGGCAGCAATATTCCAAGCTGAAAACTATATGTTCCAGCCTCCCTTACAGGTGTCCCTGAGATCTGGCCAGCAAAGCCCAAGTGAAAGTTGCCTGTGGATTTTCTAGGACTGTTTTATTTTCCTAACATGAAAGTTATCTCTTCTTTTGCATATTCTTCTTTTTCTGCTGCCTGGCGCTCCACTCAGCAAATGGTCAGTTAATGAGTACCTGCCATTCTTCCAAGCTATGGCGATATAGCAGTAAGCAAATATCCTTGCACTTGTTGTGTGTACATTCTATTGGACCATCTTGCAGTAAGAAGGAAAGTAAATAGAATCACAATCAGCCTCAGCTTTGACATTTCAAAGCACCTGAACCAAAGATGGGAACTTACTTGAGAAAAATAAAATCTCATTTAGTCATATTTTCAGTTACTTGCAACTGGACACAATTACTAAACATACTACTGCCTTTTTTGTTGGTGGGTGGGGGGTCGGGGGGACGGAGTCTTGCTCTTTGTCACTCAGGCTGGAGTGCAGTTGCACGATCTCAGCTCACTGCAACCTCGGCCTCCCAGGTTCAAGCAATCCACCTGCCTCAGCCTCCTGAGTAGCTGGGATTACAGGCACCCACCACCATGCCCAGCTAATTTTTGTATTATTAGTAGAGATGGGGTTTCACCATGTTCGCCGGGCTGGTCTTGAGCTCCTTACCTTAAGCGATCCACCTGCCTCAGCCTCCCACAGTGCTGGGAATACAGGTGTGAGCCACTGCACGCAGCTGCCTTTCTTTCTTTAACTACAGGTAAGTTCCTTTATAGTTAAGATATCTGGAAGACACCTTGATGGAATAAAATGGTTTCTCAACCTCAACACTCTTGACATTTTGAACCAGATAATTCTTTGTTGTGGAGCTGTCCTAGGCACTGTAAGATGTTTGGCTGCATTCCTGACATCTACCAACCAGATGCCAGTAGCCTCATCCCCCTCCCAAGATATGACAATCAGAATGTCTCTAGACATTGTCAAGTGTTCCCTGAAAGCCAGATTTTCCCTGGTTGAGAACCACTGGCATATGGATGGTGGTGCTGGCAGAGCTAAGGCAAGCAACAAAAGCCAACCCAAACCCAGAGTATTTGGAAACAAAGCATTACTTCCTCCATCGTGGAAAGAATCCAATACAGCTAATCTACCTCTGGGGAACTGGCTGCCCTTCCCCCCACCCTCCAGTTATCACAGCATTCGAAGAGCTCAGGGTCACTTGGCCACTGCTGCCAACAGTCCCTGCACTCCACCACAGCAGGTCAGACTTGGTGAGAGGAAAAGGGTTGTTGAGTACAGGCACAGCCTCCCTCCCTGCCACCACACTCACTTTGTGAGCACTGAGGTATCTGGGATACCCCAATTTTTGTGAGCATTGGGATATCTGGGAAAGGAGTCTAACATCTCACAGAGTGGGCCATCCATCCTACTTACCTAGTCACAAAGGCCCCCTCTGTATCAAGGCCTTGTGGCAAGCATTCATGTGGGCCACAAATAGCTCCTCACTTCACAGTTACCTGAGAGGTCAGTTCACAGACACCTTCACAGGCCTCCTCAGCCATTTCCCAGTCTTGCTTCTTCCAAACCCTTAACCATCAGAGCGTGTCTTTGTCTATTTGGGCTGCTATAAAAACCAAATACCTGAGACTGAGGGGCTCATAACAACAGAAATTTATTTCTTCCAATTCTGGAGATTGGGAAGTTCAAGATCAGGTGCCAGCACGGTCAGGTTCTGGTGAGGGCCTGCCCCTGGGTTGCAGACTGCCAGCTTCTTGCTGTGTCCTCACATGGTGGAAGGGACAAGGCAGCTCTCTGGGGTCTCTTTTATTATAAGGGCATTAATCTCATTCATGAGGACTTCACCCTTGTGACCTAACTACCTCTAAAAGGCCCCACCTTCTAATACCACCACCTTGGGGGTTAGGATTTCAGCATGTGGATTTGCAGGAGACACAAATATTCAGACCAGAGTACAGCCCAATCGCAAGTCAGGGGTTATTTCCTTTTTTTTTTTTTTTTTTTTAAAAAAAAGAAAAAAGTTCTTTGCTGAAAGAGGTGACTTTCCTCCAAAATCCTAGCAAGCCAATTTGTCCCATGCAGCTTACAAAATTTGCTGGGTCTTAAGAGCCTAGCTGCAGAGCCAATCAACTTAAAAGCTTTTACCCCCTGGAGATGCTTTCCCCTGGCCCAGCTCTCATCAAACCTGGTGGCTTTTCAGATCACCCAGTAAATAGGTCAAATAGGTGTTAAATGTTATTCATAGTGATTTACTAGGAACTACATCAGGATGAGTAGTGTGGTGTGTGTGAAAGTTAATTTTATTCAGCCTCTTAGGGCTAGTTGATTGGCATAAAGAATATTAGAAATAACTTTCACTAGAGAAATTAAAGTTTAAGACACGGTTTACTTTGAAACCACCAATGTGATGATTGATGCAGGTTAGGATTATCAATGGGTGCTAAATCAGTCTCAGAGTATCACCCCACAGGTCGCTTTTTAATAACAAAGAGAAAAAGATACCTAATGGAAATAAAATCTGGCAGACATCAACTTAATTATGTAAACAAATTAATACCACCAGTAATGGGGAAAAAATGACATTTTATGTCTCCTACATGAGAAGAACACATTATCTGTGTAGAGTTCTTGCCAAAAATATCTAGCCTAAATCTAATCATAGGGAAAAATTCGAGAAGTTTAAATTATAGAGCATTATGCAAAAACACTGGTCTGGACTCTTCAGAACTTTCAGTATTCCAAAATAAAAGTTTTAAAAATCTAGATTAAAATTAAATTTAAAAACTAATGGACACGATAACTAAATGCAATGAATAATCCCTGATTGGACCTTAGATTCAAAATAAATAGATATATTATTTTATTATTAAAACAATTGGGAAAATTTGAATTTGAGTATAGACTGCATATTAAATTTCTTAAACATGATCATGTAATTGTGGTTATGTAAGAGAATGGCCTTCTTCTTAGCAGCTAGTATTTAAGGTGAAGTGTTTAAGGGTAAAGCATCATAATGTTCCAACTACTTTCAAGTAGTTTGGAAAAAGATACACATGCATAAACTCACATGTTCATCAACAGATGAATGGATAAAGAAAATGTGGTATATGCATTAAAATGGAGTATTATGCAGCCTTTAAAAAGAAGGAAATCCCTGTCACATTCAACATGCATAAACCTTGAGGACATTATGCTAAGTTATATAAGCTAGTCACAAAAGGACAAATACAGCACTTTTCCACTCACATGAGATATCTAAAGTAGTCAAAATTATAAAAACAGAAAGTAAGAAAGTGGTTGCCAAGGACGGGGAGAGTGGAGAAGGAGAATTAGTTTGTTTCTGGCCATCAAGTTTCAGTTTTGCAAAATGAAAAAGTTCTAGAGATCTGTTGCACAACAATGTGAATATACTTCACACTATTGAACTGGACACAAAAATAGTTAAGATAGTAAATTTAATGTGATACGTTTATAACCACAATTAAAAATAAAATAAAAATTTAAAAATATATACCCATATATGTTCATGACTTATGTATGTGTGTAGGTAAATATATGTATATATTATTTCTTAGAGAGAAAGAAAAGTAGGCAAAGCAAATGTGGGAAAATGTTAATAACTGTGAATCTGGAGAGAGGATATGTGGGTGTTTTTATATTATCCTTTCCCTTTTTCTAAAAAAGGAAGTGGGGGCTAATCTGTGATTCACTTAGAATTGTGTAACAAGGCTCATGGCCCTTCCATGAATAACGTATTTTTTTAAATTAAGGCAAGCCCAACAGTTTACATGGGGAGAGGATGCTTGGGCTAAAGTCACTTGGGCCCATTTCTCTTTACTTTTTGGAGGAGTTTGCCCATCCTGCTGTAAGCGGGTATCTGCTTTAGAACGAGATTTTCCTTACAGTGCTGGTCAGTGTGGCTGACCACACAGACAGAGCCCCCTTCCAAACTCCAGACCAGCTGTTCATGCCTGCGAGCCAAGAAAGGACTGTACAGTTGCTGGCATTTGGTCTGAGACTTGCTCTCATACCAACACTCCGGCAGCAGCAAGCTTGTGTGGGTGGAGATGCATAAGGCCTGCACTCGCACCTGCTTCTAACACCACTCACCGAAAATAATCCGACACTCACGTCATGTCGTTTGGCAACAACAGGGCACCAACTGTGGAATGTGCGCCTCTCCAACCCAAAGAGGCATACAGTGATGTAATGCGGGGTGAAGGAAGCAAGTAGCGGAACAGTATTTCGGAATGATACCATATGTGTTAGAAAGAAAAAAGGGAGGAGTGGAGAAAGAAAAGGAGGCAGGGGAGAAAAAAAGGGAGAGGGAGAGGAAAAGAAAGGTAGAAAAGGAAAGCAAAAGGAAGGAAAGAAAAAAAAACAAAAAGAAAATCCCTGTCTGTGGATGTCTGTATGTATATATATCATATATATGTTGTATGTAATATATATGTAATAGATATGTTATATATTTAACATATATGTTATATATGATACATATACACACATTTAAAATCTGAAAAAACATATATCAAACTATTAACAGTGGTTATTCTTAGAGTGTTTGAAGGTAAGGATAAGATTTTCACTATTTTACTTCTTTTTCTTGTATATTGTATAAATTTTCTGAATTAGTCCATCCATCTTAATTTGAAATTTTCTTTTAATTTCTTTTAATTTTTAAATTTTCTTTTAATTAAGAAAAATTAAAGCGAAGGACTATTTAGGGGAGGGATCTTTCTCCTTGAAGGAAAGGGGCTGCTGCTGTCACTTTGAAGTAAATAAAGACAAAGTGCAGTCTAGATCAGAAGCCCATACACTGTGGTTAGTGGACCACACATGGCCTGCCCCTATTTTTATAAATAAATTTGCATTGGAACATAGCAGCCTCCCTCATGCTATAAACAACAAAGTTCTATAGTTGTGACAAGACTAGATAGCCTGCAAAGTCAAAAATGTGTATTATCTGGCCCTTTACAAAAGACATTAGCCAATCCCAGTTCTAGATTTATATTTACCTCTGAGATGGAGTTATCTATAAGAATACCAACTCCATTAGAACACCAACTCATAAATTCAAACTCTCAGAGGAAGGGGTAAAAGGTAAAGGCTAAATTTATTTTGTAAACTCTAAAAGTTGAAATCACAAATGCGCCTCATTATAAAGACCTTCTTTTTTTTTTTTTTTTTTAAACAGTCTTGCTCTGTCACCCCAGCTGGAATGTGGAGGCATGATCTCGGCTCACTGCAGCCTCCACCTCCCGGGTTCAAGCCATTCTCCTGCCTCAGCCTCCCAAGCGGCTGGGACTACAGGCGCCCGCCACCATGCCTGGCTAATTTTTGTATTTTTAGTAGAGATGGGGTTTCACCATGTTTGCCAGGCTGGTCTTGAACTCCTGACCTCAGGTGATCCACCCACCTCGGCCTCCCAAAGTGCTGGGATTACAGGCATGAGCCACTGCGCCCAGCCAAGACATTCTTTATTCACCCAATGTGAGTACATCCTAACACAGTCCTGTCTGTCATTCTTGGTTGATTTTCTCCAAAGAATTTATCACTGATTGATACATTCTCATTTGTTTGTTTACATTGGCCTTTCTCATCACAACCTAAGAGCCATGAGAACAGGAATCATCTCATTCTTATTTGTCACTATATCCCCAGTGCCTAGAACACAGCCTGGCACATAGTGAGTGCTCAATAACATTTGACGAATGAATGAATAAGTCATTCAATCAATCTATGATTCAGTGGCAAAATTTGTATATCAGGGTAAGGAGGGATGATGATGCACTCAACAGCAATAGGAAACAGACTCCAAAGGTAAAGAAAAAGAGCAGTCAGTGAACAGTCCATGAACATCTTTGAAGATGAACTAGAATGCTTAGTAATTGTGTACATGTGGCTTCTATTTTTCAGTTGAATTCAAAAATAACACAGAGAGAAATTAAAGAAATGTCTGCCTGGGGGAAGAGACTGCAATGAGATGCAGCAGCGTCAGGGCTGGGGTAGAGGTGCTTTATTATGACTTCTTTGTTTAAGGCAGGTCTCAGGGTCATCACCTCAAGGGCAAGGTGGAAAGACGTGGGGAATTCAAGCATGTTCCTTTTTGAGGTTCAGGCACAGTCAGTGGCTCAGAGGAGGAAGGAAGTGGCTGAGGGTCCAAGCTGGAAGTCCTTCCCTTTCTCTTGTTTTTTGTTTGTTTGTTTGTTTGTTTGATCATAAAGCTACCTACCAGGTGGGACCCATCAAATCTTCAAGCACAGCCCACTCCCCTCAGCATACACAGTGCAAAGAGGGCTATAAACTGAGGAACTGTGTCCAAGAGGAGCCGGTTCCCCTGGGGGAATCCCAGTCCTGGAGACATAAGAGGGGTACCACAGGGTCTCTCTTTTCCTTTACTCCATTCATCCCTCTGAGGGCAAATTGGATTATCAAATGCCTGGGGGTGAATTATCAACTACTTACAAGCGGTCCTCACACCCCACATTCTAGCTCCCTTCTGAAGGGGGTGGTCCTTCGTTTTTCCAGACAGAGGAATAGATGACAGGCTGAGAGCCTGGAAACCTTGAAAGAAATGAGATTGTTTGCCCAAGAACACAGAGAAAAAAGATAAAGGAAATGTGAAACCTTTCCTCTTTGGAAAGACAGCATGTATGTCTCCTGGGAATTTTTATTAGGTTTTGCCATAGATCAAAACTACCTCCCCGGGACACAGACAGCTTTTCAGTCTCCCCAAGAAATTTTCAGTAAAATTGTCATTACTCATTAATCCTTGGTTGCACTGGATTTTTGGGAAATGATAACAAAGATCCTGCCTCAAGGTGGGTGTAGGGTCAAGAACAGAGACTACTCATGGTGCCCAGTCACATCTGAGTTACAAGAATAGACTATTGTATTCTGCGGCCCTGGAGTTCTTATCTCTGCCTCGATGAAATACAGAAAAATGTGCAACCTTGAAATACAGAGAGACCCATTCACTCTCCTAGGTGAAACCAAAAAGGCCTGTACTGTTTTAGAAACAAATTAACTCCCAGTTGGCTAGCAGATACCAATGGAAAACAACAACTCATTCAAAGATAAATTAATCCTTTGTACAAATAGCCCAACTCGAATACCAAAACTAGTACAGACCCACATCCATTTACAATTTCTTCAAACTTTGTACAATATGCCCCATTCTCTCAACTGAACAATCTAATTGTCTGAAACAACCTGCATCTATAATCCTCAGATCCTGGATTTTTCCTTAACTATTTCACTGCAGCTCCTTCCCTGGGCAGATACGCTGTACCTGACTGACGAGTTTCCAACCAGCGAAGGGAACAGTTATATGCCCAAATGTACACTTTATAATCTTAAAGGAATCCAATTCAGAGATTCCTATTTTTATGATCTCCAGATCTCTACTTTTTTCTGCAGCATCGGCTTCTCTCATCTATTGCTTTTCCCCACGGGTTATGTGGTATTTATACCATCTCAATTTGAACCTCCAGGAAATTCACAACACAAATGTACAGATTTACCTTTTCCCTCGGAGCCTGCACTCCCTAATCAGACTTAGCTGCCTCCACTGTAGTGATCCATCTGGATTCAGACCCAACTTTGCCAGTATTTCCTCCAGGTTTTCAGCAGGTTCCTCTTCCTCCCTCACCTGAGTCAGGTGGTCCTTCCACCTTCCTATTTGTTGCTGGGGCTTAGGGGAGTGGAGTAAGAGGGTGGCAGAGTGCATACATGACAGTACAAAAAAAGTTGCACATAAAAAATGGTATAAAGTGAATGTCCTACTCCTGTGTCCCCTGGCCAGGGTGACCACTGTTAAGATTTTGTCACATGTCTGATAGACCTTTATGTATATACAGTTTATGCAAACACATACACATGCACACACACAACATGCAGATGCACACAACACACTCATACACACATACACACGCAGGGTCATATTGGATATCCGGTTATGTGACTGGCTTTTTTCACTTGCTTTATATATTCATTCATTCCTAACACACTTAATGAGCATCTATTCTCTTCCAGTGC
This sequence comes from Pan troglodytes, assembly GCF_028858775.2. Taxonomy (NCBI): domain Eukaryota; kingdom Metazoa; phylum Chordata; class Mammalia; order Primates; family Hominidae; genus Pan; species Pan troglodytes. The sequence goes on along the minus strand of NC_072407.2, from coordinate 60,242,914 downwards.
CTTCTAGGCCCTGGGAACATATCGGTGAATAAAACAGACAATTCTTGTCCTCAAGGAGCTTACATTCTTGTGAAGAAGGTGGACAAGACAAACTAAGTAAGCAGATGGTATTTCATATGGCAATGTATTCGTCTGTTCTCACGCTGGTAATAAAGACATACCCAAGACTGGGTAATTTATGAAGGAAAAAGGTTTAATGGACTCACAGTTCCACATGGCTGGGGAGGCCTCACAATCATGGCAGAAGACGAAAGAAGAGCAAAGGGATGTCTTACATGGCAGCAGGCAAGAGAAATGAGAACCGAGCAAAAGGGGTTTCCCCTTATAAAACCATCAAATCTCGCCAGGCACGGTGGCTCACGCCTGTAATCTCAGCACTTTGGGAGGCCATGGTGGGCGGATCACCTGAGGTCAGGAGTTGGAGACCAGCCTGACCAACATGGTAAAACCCTGTCTCTACTAAAAATACAAAAATTAGCCAGGCATGGTTGTGGGTGCCTGTAATCCCAACTACTCAGGAGGCTGAGGCAGGAGAATCACTTCAACCTGGGAGATGGAGCTTGCAGTGAGCCAAGATGATGCCATTGCACTCCAACCTGGGCAACAGAGTAAGACTCTGTCTCAAAAAAATAAATAAATACAACAAAGTTAAAAAAAAATCACATCTCATGAGACTTATCCACTACCATGAGAATAGTATGAAGGAAACTGCCCCTATGATTCAATTACTTCCCACTGGGTCCCTCCCACAACATGTGGGAAATATGGGAGCTACAATTCAATATGAGATTTGGGTGAGGACACAGCCAAACCATATTAGTAATAAGTGCTATAAAAAGTGGGAGAGGGAAGATTGGAAGTGGGATATTGCTATTTAAATGATATTGAAAAAAAGTCTCTCTAATAAGATGATATTTGAGCAGAAACCTGGGATTCAAGTTACAGGAGGAAGCTGGAGTGGCTGAAACCAGCAAGAGGGACCTGCAAGAAGCTATGTGGGGTGTGTGCTGGAAGAGATCAAGTAAGGCTGTGAAGGCCACAGTGGAAGCCTTCCATTCTGAATGAGACTCATGCTGAGCATAGAAATATTCCTTTTTTTCTCATTTCCATTCCAAACCATTTTTCCTCCCCTACCACCCCACAACCCTACCTTAAACATTTTTAAATTATTCTTATGTCATCAGATTCTACCCCCACCACCTTCCTGTGTCTGTCATACACAACCCCAAGTCTCCTCTCTTTTGTATAGACTGTAACTCCCGGCTCAAGATCCTTCTGTCAGTGACCCTGTTATCCCTGTAACTCGGAGGTTCTCAACCTCGGCTGCACATTAAAATCACCAGTGGTGCTTATAAAAGAATACATGGCTGGGTACCGTGGTTCACGCCTATAATCCCAGCACTTTGGGAGGCCGAGGCAGGTGGATCACAAGGTCAGGAGTTTGAGACCATCCTGGCCAACATAGTGAAACCCCATCTCTACTACAAATACAAAAATTAGCTGGGCGTGGTGGCAGGTGCCTGTAATCCCAGCTACTCGGGAGGCTGAGGCAGGAGAATTGCTTGAACCCAGGAGGTGGAGGTTGCAGTGAGCGGAGATCGCACCACTGCACTCCAGCCTGGGCAACAGAACAAGTCTCCGTCTCAAAAAAAAAAAAAAATTACTAAAATGGATTAATGAGCCAGTCTCCTCCAATCACCCACCAATTCCCAGATGGTTGAATTCTTCATCTTTCTCTCCATGGCTTTTTCAATCAGTTGTATGTAACCCAAAGAACTGTACGTTGATTTCCTTTGCCCTAGATTCAGAATATTTTGAATCAGAACTTTATTTCCTCTATTCAATGCCATGCAGTCTTTCACCTAAATCTCCAGTGGACCTTTATTTGCTGATTCAAGAGGTTATCCTGCTAAAGATATAAACCTAGTAACATTCAAAAGAATGTCTGTTTTTTCTATATGGTCAAACTGATACAAGTTTATGCCACCCCTGAGAAACAGGGGAATTTCTGTAAACATTGTTAAAAACACCACGTTGTTGGTACTCACTTCACAATTCCCTCATGGTCCCAAAGAGGCAGGATAAGCTGAATGCTCACGATTATTGTTTCCTGACCTTATCAAAGAAGAGCTATGGGAGCAATTTCAGATGCATGTAGAAGTAAAGCTACCCAGGGGCTGGATGTGGTGGCTCACACCTATAATCCGCACTTTGGGAGGCTGAGGTGGGAGGATCACTTGAGGTCAGGAGTTCAAGACCAGCCTGGCCAACGTGGTGAAATCCCATCTCTACTAAAAATACAAAAATTAGCCAGACATGGTGGCACATGCCTGTAAAGAAGGAACGAAGGGAGGGAGGGAGGGAAGAAAGGAGGGAGGGAGGGAGAGAGAGAAGGAGGGAAGAAGGGAGTGAGTGAGGGAAGGAAGGAGGGAAGGAAGGAAGGAAGGAGGGAAGGAAGGAAGGAAGGAAGGAAGGAAGGAAGGAAGGAAGGAAGGAAGGAAGGAAGGCAGGCAGGCAGGCAGGCAGGCAGGCAGGCAGGCAGGCAGGCTACTTAAGAGCTGAGTCAGGAGAATCATTTTAGCCCAAGAGTTCCAGATCACCCCAGGCAACATAAAATTGTCAATACTCATAGAAGTGGAGGGTAGAATGATGGTTACCAAAGGCTGGGTGCTGAGGGTGTAGGGGCGGAGGGGAGAAGGAAGAATGGAGAGAAGAAGAAGGAATTTTGTTGATCAAAGGGTACAAATTTTCAGATAGATAAGAGGAATAAGATTTGAGGTCTATTGTACAGCAGAGGGACTATAATCAATAATATTGTGGTGTCTATTTCAAAATAACTAAGAGTAAATTTCAAATGTTTCACCATAATAAATGATAGATAATTACACAAGGTGTTGGATAAGTTAATTAGCTGGATTTAATCATTACACATCGTATACATATATCAAGATATCACATTATGCTCCATAAATATATACAATTATGATTTATTAGTCAAAAATAATATTGACAAACATAAATAAAACTGTCATTTGTAGATGACTTGATTGTGTACATAAAATCTCAAGGAATTGACAGATAAGCTACTGTGAATTGAATAAGGTCTCTGGATACAGGATTAACATTCAAAACCTAATTGAATTTCTATATTTTAGTAATAAACAACTAGAAAGAGAAATTTTTGACCATTTACTATTATATTAAAAACTTAAAATACCTAGAAATAAATCTAACAAAAACTATTTAAGACCCCTAACATAAAACTACAGAAAAACTTCAATTAAACAAGTAAATTGATGAATACACTATTCTCATGTTCAATATATTCAACATTGTAAGGATATCAGTTTTCCCAAAGTTTATACATAGTTCAATATAATTCTAATCAAAATCCCAGCAGAATTTTGTAGAAACAAACAGATTTTTAAATTTATATGGACTGCATTAAAATAAAAAACATCTATTCATCAAAAGACACCATTGAGAGTAAAAAACCAAATCGCCACGTAGGAGGAGACATAATCATGCATTTATCTGATGAAGGAATGATATCTAGCATTTATAAAGAATTTCTAATAATTAATAAAGAAAAGGCCAGGCGTGATGGCTCACGCCTGTAATCCCAGCACTTTGGGAGGCCATGGCGGGCAGATCGCCTGAGGTCAGAAGTTTGAGACCAGCCTGGCCAACATGGTGAAACCTCGTCTCTACTAAAAATACAAAAATTAGCCAGGTGTGGTGGTGCACACCTGTAACCCCAGCTACTTGGGAAGCTGAGGCAGGACAATTGCTTGAATCTGGGAGGCGGAGGTTGCAGTGAGCCCAGATTGTGCCACTGCACTCCAGCCTGGGCAACAGAGTGAGACTCTGTCTCAAAAGAAAAAAAGGCACCTAACCCCCTTCAAAAAAAAATGGATGTCCCAGTCACCCCTGGGGTGACCTAATCAATAATGCATACTACTGCACCCTTGAATTCCCTCTTCCTTGTTCCTTTTATCAACTCCTTCTCCTGAACTCTGCCTCCCTGGGATGACAATGCCCAAATAAACTAACCCCGTCCAAACTTTTGTCATAGGCTCTACTCTCAGGGGAACCCAGCTAAGACAGCATGCAAAAGTAGTTGAAGCCTGTAGACCTTAAGGCTTCAACCAAAAGGATGGAGACCAAAAGTTTCTATTTTTCACTATGCCAGACAGGTCCCCAAGGAAACTGGGTCCTTTGACTGGCCGAAAGGGAAAAGAACACTTCTATATTAAATACTTCTTATGCCTTTTGGGACATTTTGTTTTCTACAGATGTTTCTGAGGCAGCCAGGAAGAGCTCCTTCAAGCTGCACCAAGTTCTTTTGCTTTCCACATTCAGTCCCCCACAAAAGATGCCGCGAAGGCCTCAGCCAGCTCAACATGGGCACGCCTGAAGTATAAGGCCATAAACAAATGTTCCACAAGCAATTCTGGACCAATGACAGAGCTGCAGCATACATCCTTCTTTCTTTCATCTAGATTGTGCAGTATTGACCAGATCCGTAACACACATTTTTATTGGTTTTCCATTGAGAGTGAAAATCCAAATCGCCATGTAGGAGTTTCACTTAGTTTCTTAGTTTTGCTTTTTCCAGTCCTTCCCTCTTGTTTCTTGGATTCCCTTCCCAAATAAATGACCCACATCAAAAAAAGAATAATAATAATATAATAATGAGTAAACACTTGAATAAAGACTTCACAAAAGAGGACACCCAAATAGCCAAGTAGTATATGAAAATGGTATTTAAGCATACCATTCAACTCAGCAATCCCATTACTGGTTATATACCGAGAGGAATATAAATCATTCTACCAAAGACACATACACATGAATGTTCATTGCAGCATTATCCATAGCAATAGCAAAGATGTGAAATCAACTTAAATGTCCATGAATGACAGGCTGGATAAAGAAAATGTGGTACATATACACCATGGAATACTATGTAGCCATAAAAAAGAATGAGATCATATCTTTTGCAGGAACATGAATTGAATCGGGGGCCATTATCCTTAGCAAGCTAATGCAGGAACAGAAAACCAAATACTGTGTGTTCTCATTTATAAATGGGAGCTAAATGATGAGAACTCACGAACACCAAGAAGGGAACAATAGACACTGGGGCCTCCTTGATGGTGGAGAGTAGGAGGAGGGAGAGGAGCAGAAAAAATAACTATTGGGTACTAGACTTAATACATGGGTGATGAAATAATCTGTACAACAAATCCCCATGACACAAGTTTACATGTACAACAAATTTGCATATATATCCCCAAATCTAAAATAAATGTTTTTTTAAAAAATGGTATACAACATCAGCTGTCATTAGAGAAATGCAAATTTAAACCATAATGAGATACCAGTATACACATAGAATGGCTAAACAAAAGGTTTTTTTTTAATTGACAATGCCAAGTGTTGACAAAGATGTGGAGGAATTGGATCACTCATATGCTGCAAGTGGGAATATAAATAGGTAAAACCACCGGGCACAGTGGCTCATGCCTGTAATCCCAGCACTTTGGGAGGCCAAGGCAGGTGGATCACTTGAGGCCAGGAGTTTGAGACCAGCCTGGCCAACATAGTGAAACCCCGTCTCCACTAAAAACACAAAAATTAGCAGTGCATGATGGCTTTCTCCTGTAATCCCAGCTACTTGGGGGGCTGAGGCTCAAGAATTGCTTGAACTTGGCAGGTAGAGGTTGCAGCTGAGATGGCGCCATTGCATTCCAGCCTGGGTGACAGAGCAAGACTCTGTCTCAAAAAAATAAATAAATAAATAGGTAAAACTATAAAAAACCTGCACATGTACCCCCTGAATCTACAAAAATAAAATAGTAAATAGGTAAAACCACTTTTGAAAACAAATGGTTAGTTTTGTTTAATACGTACTAAAACTAAACATGTGCATCACCTATGACCCGGAAGTTCCTTTTCTAGGTATACACCTAACAGAAGGATGCATATGCCAAAAGAAACATACAAGACTGTTCATAGCAGCATCATGCATAATTAGTCCAAAACTGGAAGCAACACCAATGTCACCTACAACAGAATGGTTAAATTGTAGTATATTCATTCAGTGGAATGTTATACAGCCAATGAAAGAGAAAAATTATTGATCTGTGCAACACTATCACAGTAGGTTGAAGGCAATAATTAGAAGAAAAATGAAGCCACTTTATGTTTGTCTCACTGTTGGGTTATTCAGTAAACTTTCAGAGAGCTATTGCCTGCTGTTGTGCAGTAGAATGTGATGATAAGCGGATGTTTGAGGAAGTGGAGCGTGATATCTGATGGTAGAATCCATAGAACACAGCAAACTCCAGTCCTTCAGAGTGGACTTCTGGATCTCTCCAGGGTGCAACCACTGCCTCCTCTGAGGCCTCTACAGATCTCTCCAGAGTCAGAAGTCTAGAGACAGGGTTTTCTTCATACAAGCTACCTGCCTAACAGTGCTTTGTTTTCCGTAAGAATTTCCCAGTGGGACAGGAGATTAAGGATCCCCAACTGCATATGAGAGGGGCCAGTCCCTTCCATCTCCACCTTGGAGAGGCATCCTCTGTAGTCCATTCTTGTTGGCTCTTCCAGTCCTCACACCTTGCCTCAGGGAACCCAAATATAGAGAAAAAAGCAGGATTCTCAGATTCAGAGCAGAGAGTTCAGCAGTGGATGAGAAGAAGCTGAGATTCTGAGCACCAAACTAGAGGTAGGCAAAAGAATTCAAAGTGAATGAAGCTATTGCACAAACAAACTTGGTACAGAGAGCCCAATATTCACTCTTTCACCTCCCTGAGGTTTCCTCTATGTGCTTCAGGGGCCAAGCTACCTCATTTCTATCCTGCACATTAAATTACCACTGGGACAGAACCTACATGCTCAAAGGATGGAGTTAAAGTGGACTTGCCACTGAGAAATTACACCAGTGCAATGGTAGCCTCCTACTGCACTGGTAGGAAGGCTATTGAGCAGAAATGCTTGTGGACCAATTCAAGATGCTCAAACCAAATGGTTTATTGAATCAATAACAAAAACCAGGGAGAAGCAAGGGGAAAGAGACAAATTTAGGAAACAGTGAAACAAGGTGGAAGAACCACACTAGCTGAATTCTGTGTTACACAGTGTGTGTGAGTGTTAGCCTCCATTTCTCATTCTCTAGCTCTCTCACTCTCTTGCTCTCCCACATCAGCCTTCCTCCTGACATATGATCATAAGAACATTGAGTTGAGAAGGAACAAAGGACATGAGCAGACAGGCGGTGCCTGGGGCCAGCAGGTGCTCCATCAGAGAGGTGCAGAAACAAGTATGTCTAACCAATAGCTGTTGCTCACCAGCGACTTGCTAAGCAACCATACCTTACCTGCAGCATGCCTTGGGAAGAAAACAAACGGAACCAAAAGTGGGGATCACCCAAGGGTGTCCATCTAAGATTTCATGAATACTGAGTGCTTCATGAAGATATAGTGACTCACATGCCTCATAAATATGAGATGCTTTTTGGTCCTTCCATGGCTTCCTATAAATATTCATCACATATCGTCTCTACCTCTTTTCTCACAAGTTTTTTGGCTCTATATTTCTTTCTCTTATTTTCTATAAAGAGTGTTCTTAAATAATACAAACACTTATTACAGGTCTCTCTGTAAGAAGGATTTTGAATCTGATCCTCAAGACAGAGAAAGTAAAAGAAAGGGACAAGAACCAAAGCCACAGCAATTCACAGGGAGAAAGAGGAAGGACACCTCAGATGGCAGGAGACAGATTCAGGAGCAGCAACTGAAAGAGAAAACATCCAAAGCCTGCAATAATGACAGGTCTAATTTGCAACAACCAGTCAGTGTCATTGGTGTGCTCCAGGAGATGACATCCACAAAGCTGCAGTATGAATGAGGCGCCCCGCAGTTGTGAAATGCAGTATCCAGCAAGAGGTGGATGGGAAAAAAATGAAGACAAATGAATGCAAGCAGAGATCACTTAGGGAACAAAGGTGACATTTGAGAGGCAGGTTTCAGCCACCCTTTGGGGTGACTCCAGTTCCTAGGACAAACAGAACCCCAGTCCTGCAAGGGGCACAAATCTAGAGAGAAAATAGTAGGTATGCTGTTCTCAGAATCTGCTGCTAAAGCACAGGGCAAGAATCTCTTCAAGGATGGGGATGCTACAGCCTGGAGTGTGGTGTTGACTCCGCCTATGCCTCACCTGAAAATAATTGTTAATTATTTCTGTAGGTGAGACCAGTAATATCAAGTAATTTCAAGATAACTAAACCCTCAAAAGTTGGGATCTCTGGGAAGAAGTAAAGATCAAAAGTGAGAAGAACGTGGTATTGGTCCTGACTCTGCCACTTACCAGATATGACCCTGGACTAGTCACATCACTTTCCCGAGCCTCCATTCCCCGCCCCCCACCTGCCACATAGTATGGAGACAATTATGTTTCCTGAGTAGACCTTAGAGGATTTGTATGAAGAGAGAATAAGGTAAAATACGCAAGCTGTTGCTAAATATACAAGTTGCTTTTATTATTATTCTTACAAGTGATTTGCTGTGTGATCAGAAGAAAATTGGTGATGTTTATCAGATCTCAGATTTCTCTTATGAGAAAAAGGAAGAACTAATAACCTCTCTGCTGTTAATGAGAGAAAAGAAATGAATTGTCTCAAGCCCCCAGGAAGATGTCATTGTGTGTTTGCTCTATGATAGGTTTCTGTGCAATTCTCCCTCTCTAGAGTTTCACATTCATTAAACTTTAGAGGCCCCCAGGGGTGGGACTTGGTAAATGAAGAAAGTCAGTCCTATACTAGGAGCCCTAGAGGGTCCCAGGCCCACCAGGATCTCTATCTTCAGGCATCACTCCCCATATATCCTGGACCACCAATCATTGGCTTCCTGCTCAGCCCTGGGACAACCCAAAATAAGCCAATTCTCACAGAGGCAGATGGAAAGGCCACAGAAGAGCTCAGCCAGAAGCCTTCCCAGAGAGGAGAGATCCAAGGGTGTTCCAGGACTGTCTGAGAGCACCCACCCCTAGAGGTGGTCCAAAGGACCAAAAACCACAGTGAGAAAAAGTCACTCCCAGGGGTCTCCAAGAGCTGGACTCCAAGGGTCAGTGCACTCAGAGATGATCCCCACCTCCAGAAGGTCTTTTCTCCTTTGCTTTACTTCTTACGCTGTACCCTCAAGCCTCTACTTAGAAATAATAACAAGCATTGAATACTTTTTCTGTGCCAAACACAGTGACAAGTGCTTCAAATGCATTGTCTCATTTAATCCTTCCAGCAACCCTAAGAGTAGAGACTATTATTCCCACTTTTCAGGAGACAAAACCGAGTGAGGTTAAATAACTTGCTCAGGGTCAGGAAACTAGTTAGGACTAGCACTGGGATTCAAATCCACATCTGGCTGATGCCAAGTCTCATGCTCTTAACTGAGAGGGGATAATGTTTTCCAGAAAAGCCACCACAGACACAATAGAGGGAAGAAACTCTTCTAAAAATGCAATGAAATGTCCAACTGTTTGGCAATACATTTGCAGTGGTTGGGGGTGGTGCAGGAAGGGGTGGTGCAGAATCCCTCTCTTCCCCCAACTGTTCTAGGACATTTTGATGTTATTCATTAGTCCTTGGAGCTGGGTTCTCAGGGCCAGATACTCAGGGTCTACATGTACTCCTAGGTTCTGGGCCCCTGGACAAATAAGTTTTCCCCGGACATCTCATTACTTAGGCTGCCCCCAAACACACACTTCATTATGAAATTTAATATTTCTCTTCTATTCACTTATATTAAAATATCTTTTTTTAAAAAAAGTAACTAGTTAGACCAACTGCTAATCACTGTTCTTTGAGCACACATATGAACTAGAAAATTCTATTAATATAAAGAAGACATGCCTTTTCATCCTATATAAGGGAGGAGACCCTCACATGGCCAGGATTCTCTCTGACATTCTTAGGTCCAAGCTAGAAGGAAAGTATCTAGTTCTCTGGGGCTTCTCCCTTCAGCGACTCCACTGCCTTCATGACACTCCCCTCATCAGCCCTCCAAGTTACTTCCAGATATTCAGACCAAATATGAGATCACTTTCATGACCAGCCCTAACACAGAGGTCCCAGCTATGAGGCTCTAGCAGTTTTAGGGAGTTTTAGGAACAGGGATGAAGAGCTTCCAGTCTCTGTTCCTCTCCACAGGTATGCACCTGCCTCCTGCACTAAGCCCACTCAGGCTGCCAGCTAGCAAGACTCAAACTCTAAGGAGGGTAGAAATCAGGCGCAGATCTTGTTAAAACACAGATCTGATTCAGTATGTCTGCAGTGAAACCAGATTCTGCATTTCTTTTTTTTTTTTTTTTGAGACGGAGTCTCGCTCTGTCGCCCAGGCTGGAGTACAGTGGCGCCATCTTGGCTCACCACAAGCTCCGCCTCCCGGGTTCACGCCATTCTCCTGCCTCAGCCTTCCAGGTAGCGGGGACTACAGGCGCCCACCACCACGCCCAGCTAATGTTCTTGTATTTTTAGTAGAGACAGGGTTTCACCGTGTTAGTCAGGATGGTCTCGACCTCCTGACCTCGTGATCCGCCCACCTCAGCCTCCCAAAGTGCTGGGATTACAGGTGTGAGCCACTGCGCCCGGTCAGGAGCACCCAGCGATGTCGGTGTTGCTGGTGTGCAGCACTTAATTACTGACAAGGAAAGATCTCCAAGACATGTTGTTAATTTTTTTAAAAAAGCAAGGTGCAGAACAATATATATAGTTTGTTACCATTTGTATCTTAATGCCATTGAATCTTTTAAAAGGTAGAGAAGAATATATATGTATACATATTGCTTTTATCACCAATGACTAACAATGGAAAGATCCATGAGAAACTGGTAGCTTCCAGGAAGACAGCAGGGTGGCTGAGGAAGCAAAGGGAGGTGGGAGAAGGACTTATTTTCACTCTAGTCTCTTTTCAATTTTATGCCATAGAAACGTATTTCCCACTCAAAAAATCAAAAACTAAAATTGAAACATAATTCTCTTGCTCATTCTGTGTTTTCAGACACTCAAAATACCAGTGAAATAGATTCATTCAACACACATTTTTGAGTACCCTCTTGGTGAGACCCTGGGAGAGTTACTTCTTCAAACAGGGATTAGAATAGCACTGACCAAAGAGCGTATGCTCAGAAGCTGGAGTCTCTGAGGGTTGCTGATTTCTCTCAAGGGATCCAAGAGACCTGCCACTGAAGAAAAGAATTGCCAGCCTGCGTTCTCTCTAGCTCGAAGAAATTCTGCACACATGGGTCGGATGGCCTCATAAAGGAGGGATCAATGGTAACAGCCTAGGAGGCTTCCACACATGGATCACTGAACTGGAGTCTGTGACTAAGAACTTAAGGTGGAAGAACAATTACTTCCCCTAAAAAATCTTGTAAGGACTCATACTTCACTTAGGATATCTTCTCCCGAGTTATTTCTGGTTTAAACATCTGACTTTGGCTGGCTGATTTACAGTAGTTCACCCTATCCACAGTTTCAGTTACCAGTGGTCAATCATGATCTAAAAATATTAAATGGAAATTTCCAGAAATAAACAATTCATTAGTTTTAAATTGAACATGATCCTAAATAGTGTGATGGAATCTTGACTGTCCCACTCCATCCTGCCCAGGATATGAATCAGTCCTTCATACAGCATATCCACAGGTGTATACGCCACCTGCTCATTGGTCAATTAAATAGCTGTCTTGGTTATCAGATCGACTATCACAGTATCCCAGTGCTTGAGTTAAAACAACCCTTATTTTGCTTAATAATGCCCCCAAAGCACAAGAGTAGTAATGTTGGCATATTATTATAATTGCTCTACTTTATTAATAGTTATTGTTGTTAATCTCACACTGTGCTTAACTTATAAAGTTTATGATAAGTATGTATTCATAGGAAGAACATATCGTATATGTAGGGTTCGGTACCATCTGCAATTTCAGGCATCCACTGGGGGTCTTGGAATATATCTGCCTCAGGTAAGGAGGACTAGGGTATTGGGTTTTACTGTACTTCCCTGGTTACCGTGTCTTAATTCGTTTTCTGTTGCTTATACTGGAATACCTAAAACTGAGTAATTTATAAAGAAAAAATATTTCTATGCTATGGAGGCTGAGAAATCTAAGGTCAAGAGGCTGAATCTGGTGAGGGCCTTCTTGCTGATGGGGACACTCTGCAGGGTCCCTAGGTGGTGCAGGACATCATATGGTAAGGGGGCTGAGCATCATGGCCCAGGTCTTTCTTCCTCTTCTAATAAAGCCACCAGTTCTACCCTCATGATAACCCTTTAATCCATTAACAACCCATATATCCATGAATGGATTAACCCATTCATGAGGGCAGAGCCCTCACGATCCACTCACCTCTTAAAGGTCTCACCTCTCAATACTGCTACATTGGGGATTAAATCTCAACGTGAGTTCTGAAGGGAACAAACATTCAAACCGCAGCACCATATTGTACTTCTCGCTTCTCGTTAAGTACATTCTTTAGCTTGCATCATTTATTTTCTTTCCTGATCTACATTATCCCTACCCAATGAAGAAGGGACTAAGCCAACAGCTCTCCACATGGTCATCCAAGTTCAAATCTCAACTCCTCCATTTGTGACCTTAAGCAGTTTACTCGCTTCTCCATTGAGGTCAGGATGGGGGAAGTGTCTGGCCTAGAGGATAACACAGAGCAGGGGCTCAACAAATATTTGTTTCCCCATTACACTATTTCTTCCTCAGGCCATACCACCTGGGATCATCATAAGCACTTCATTCTTTTCAAAGCGCCTCTGTCCATCTTCTCAGTCTCCTGAATCCCAAAAGTCCAGCCAGGATTTGTCCTCTTCACTTCACAGACTCTGCTTTCTCCCATGAGTTGCCCAGTGTCACATTACAAAGCGTGGAAGAACTGGACTGTACCCCAACCCCACTCCTATGGCTCCTTCATGCTTCTCCCCTCAATCAGCTGAAATCCACAAGTGTTTGGGCTCCCACAATGTACCATTTTGCAAGGGATTCTTTTTAATATCCAAGTCTTTTGTGCAAGAAAAGAAATATCTAAAGCTGTTTGATAATTGGTTATAATATTTTAAGTTGTCAACTTAGAACTTTTTTGACCATTAAATGCAATTACCAAATACCATGTTTAATTATCTATCCACTAATGTTTGTTTTAAATTTTAAAGCAATCACAACTTATCTTTAATTAATATTCCCTTAGCCCAAAAACTTAACAAATTAAATTCCCCCAAATAACTTAAGCACTGTTTGCAGTCAAGTTCTCTTAATTCAAAGTAAAGTCACAGGCTAGGTGCCGTGGCTCATGCCTGTAATCCCAGCACTTTTGGAGGCCGAGATGGCGGATCACTTGAGGTCAGGAGTTTGAGAGCAGCCTGGCCAACATGGTGAAACCCTGTCTCTACTAAAAATACAAAAATTAGCCAGGCGTGGTGGCACATGCCTGTAGTCCCAGCTACTCGGGAGGCTGAGGTGGGAGAATTGCTTCAACCCAGGAGGCAGAGGTTGCAGTGAGCCAGGATCACACCATTGCACTGCAGCCTGGGCAACAGAGCAAGGCTCTGTCCAAAAAAAAAAAACAAAACAAAACAAAAAAAAAAACAAAAAAAACTAACATTTAAACTCTGTTTATAGACTTAATTAATTACATTATCTTAAACTTTTTAAACTATAATCACATATTTAATGCACCTGATTACTCAAGCCCTTCAAATGTCTTCATGAGCACTTAAACAACTCTTGAAAATTTACTAAAATTAAAATATACAGCCAGGCGTGGTTGTTCACACCTGTAATCCCAACACTTTGGGAGGCTGAGGCAGGTGCAGTGCTTGAGCCCAGGAGTTTGAGACCAGCCTGGGCAACATAGCAAAACCCCATTTCTATCTTAAAAAAGAAGAAGAAAAAGTATATATTTAGTAAATCAAATGTCTTTATGCATTTTAGCAGAGTCAAATCAAATATAAAATTAGTTAATTCAGTGTTATCATCCTCAATATTTCAAGTCAAATTAAGCAGATCCTCTTAAATGTTTCAAACACCTTAAGTATATGCATATGAAATGTATATGTATTCAAATATGTATTCAAATTCATATTAAATTATATAATTATTATAAAAGCACATAGATCTATATACATAGGGTTGTCAGAGATTCAGGACCAGGGTTGTGAATTCAGAGATTTGGGCCAAAATTCAAGACTGGTAGAACAAGGTCGGTAGAATCCTCCCCAGAAGATTCTACCCACCTTTATGTCCACAGGCTGATCCCCCTCTTATAGCCAGGTTCTGCTGCTATGACAACAGACCACCATAGGCCCTGACTTTCAGCCAGTACTGAGTTTCACCACCCTGTGCCTCATGTTTCAAGTTCAACTCTATCCCAATTCTTATCATACCTATTCTCCAATTTTTATCACCTGATTTGGGAACACGGAATGCTGTTTTATACTTTGTTTTACCTTTTTAAAAATTTAATATAGAGACAGGGTCTTGCCATGTTGCCCAGGCTGGTCTCAAACTCCTGGACTCAAGCAATCCTCCCACTTGGCCTCTCAAAGTGCTGGGATTACAGGTGTGAGCCACTGTGCCCGGCCTGGAATCATGGAATTCTGAATTCATTCATCTGGGTAGTAGTTCTCCTCTTGACAGCCTGTTTTGCTTTGAAGAAATCCTTCTTTATAGTTTTCACTCACCCATTCAACAACTGCTTATTGAGGGCCTACTATGTGCCAATCACTGGAGACAAAACAAGGAACAAAACAGACAAAAATGCCTCCCTTCATGGCCTTTGCATCCTAATGTCAAGACAGAGATCAAAAACAAAACTAATAAGTTATGTGTATATAGCAAGTTAAAAGAAAATAAGTGGCCAGGCATGGTGGCTCACACCTGTAAATCCCAATGCTTTGGGAGGCCTAGGCATGTGGATCATCTGAGGCCAGGAGTTTGAAACCAGCCTGGCCAACATGATGGAACCTCATCTCTACTAAAGATACAAAAATCAGCCAGACATGGTGGCAGGCTCCTGTAATCCCAGCTACTTGGGAGGCTGAGGCAGGAGAATCGCTTGAACCTGGGAGGCAGAGGTTGCAGTGAGCAGAGATGGCGCCACTGCACTCCAGCCTGGGCAACAGAGTGCAACTCTGTCTCAAAAAAAAAAAAAAAGAGAGAAAGGAAAAGAAGTGCTATGAGAAAAAATTAGAGAAGAGAGATCATGAGTGCTGGCATTGGAGAAGGTTTAGTTTTAAATAAGATAGTCAGGGAGAGCTTCAGACAGTAGACATTTAAGCAGAAAATGAAAGGAGATGAAGAAGGGACCACATGGCTAACCAGAGCTAGGATACTCTGAGGAGAGGGAACAGTGGGTGCAGAGGTCTTGAATCCCACCTGGCATGTCCTCAGTGGAACGAGGAAGCAGGTGTAGGTAACACAGAGTGAGAAGCATGAGAAGAGTAGGAAAAGAGACAAAGATAGAAGAGAGGAACGAGGTAGTGGCCAACTGAATAGAGCAGGGCTTTGAGGGCCATCGTGAGGGTCTGACTTTTACTTGTGTGTTAACAGAACCACTCTGGCTGCTCTGCCCACAATAACGAAGCAGGACACCAGTTAAGAGCAATTGCAATGGTCCAAGCAAGATATGACGGTGTCTTGCAAAGGGTGGGAAGTCAGACTTTTCAAGGTAGAGCCAATATAATTTTCTGAGAGATTTAATGAGGAGTGAGAGAAAAAGGGGTCAAAAATGGCTTAGAAGTTTTTGGCCAAAACAACTGAAAAAATTACGTTGTCATTCCTGAGTGAGGAAGACCTTCCTATCTAATTGATAACTAATTTATACTCATTCATTGACACCAGGCACTGTGAGACAAGGAATAGAACACAAATTCTCAAGATATTAAATAACTCTCCTCCTTCTAGGAGTAAGAAAATTCAATAGAAAAGATGAATAGGCATTTTTAATGTTAAAATACAGTGCCATTAATTCCACTAAAGACCTGTCTTTGAAATTCAGGGGAGAGAGAACAGTGACAGAGCTCTTAACTGGATTTGGAAAGAACAAAAGACATTCTATTAATAATAAGAAAACATAGACTATGGAAAGGCATAGACCATTGTCTTTTCAGAGAAGAAAGTTGTTAAGAATTGCTGGAGGGTAAAATGAGAACAACATGGCATGGACATGTGTCATGGAGGACATCCGGCAGACCAAGGATTTAGACAGTCGTGATAGCTAAAATGCAAAAGCAACACACGTATCCCACGATGGACGAATGGATAAGAAAAATGTAGTGTATTCATATAGTAGAATATTAGCCTTAAGAGAATGGAAATTCTGGGCAGACACAGTAGCTCACACCTGTAATCCCAACACTTTGAGAGGCTGAGGGGGGCGGATCACCTGAGGTCAGGAGTTCAAGACCAGCCTGGCCAATATGGCAAAAACCAACCCCTACTAAAAATACAAAAAACAAAATTAGCCAGGTGTGGTGATGGGTGCCTGTAATCCCAGCTACTCGGGAGGCTGAGGCCAGAGAATCACTTGAACCCAGGGGCAGAGGCTGCAGTGAGCTGACATCACGCCATTGCACTCCAGCCTAGGCAACAAGAACAAAACTCCTTCTCGAAGAAAAAAAAAAAAAAAATTCTGACACATACACAGCATGGATGAACCTTGAGGACATTATGTTCAGTGAAATAAGGCAGTCACACAAAGAAAAAATAAATACCGCATAATTCCAGTTATATAAGTTACTTAGAGTAGCCAAAATTATTGAGACAGAAAGTAGAATAGTAGTTGCCAGGGGCTGGCAATGGAGACAATGGAGATTTGTTGTTTAATAGGTACAGTTTCAGTTTTACAAGATGAAAAGAGTTATGAAGATGCAAGGTGGTGATATTTGCACAATATTATGGAAAAAATTTTTTTAGACATGAGGTCATGCTATGTTGCCCAGGCTGGTCTTGAACTCCTGGGCTCAAGCAATTCTCCTGCCTCAGCCTCCCCCCTGTGACTACAAGTATGCACCACCACCCCCAGCTGTGAATGTATTTAATACCATTGAGATGTACACTTAAAAATGGTTACAGTGGGACCTGGGCAAGATGGCCAAATAGGAACAGCTCTGGTCTGCAGCTCCCAGCAAGATCAGCGCAGAAGGCGGGTGATTTCTGCATTTCCAACTGAGGTACCCAGCTTATCTCATTGGGACTGGATAGACAGTGGATGCAGCCCGCAGAGGTTGAGCAGAAGCAGGGTGGGGCGCCGCCTCACCCAGGATGTGCAAGGGTTGGGGAACTCCCTCCCCTAGCCAAGGGAAGCCATGAGGGACTGTGCCGTGAGGAATGGTGCATTCCAGTCCAGATACCCCGCTTTTTCCATGGTCTTCGCAACCTGCAAACCAGGAGATTCCCTCAGGTGCCTACACCACCAGGGACCTGGGTTTCAAGCACAAAACTGGGGAGCAGTTTTGGCAGACATGAAGCTAGCTGCAGGAGATTTTTTTTCATACTACAGTGGCTCCTGGAATGCTAGTGAGATAGAACCGTTCACTCCCCTGGAAAGGGGGCTGAAGCCAGGGAGCCAAGTGGTCTAGCTCACTGGATCCCACCCCCACAGAGCCCAGCAAGCTAAGATCCACAAGCTTGAAATTATCGCTGCCAGCACAGCAGTCTGAAGTCAACCTGGGACACTGGAGCTTGGTGGGGGGAGGGGCATCCACCATTACTGAGGCTTGATGGTTTTCCCCTCACAGTGTAAACAGAGCCCCCAGAAACTTCCAACTGGGTGGAGCCCACCACAGCACCACAAAGCAGCTGTCGCCACACTACCTCTCTAGATTCCTCCTCTCTGCGAAGGGCATCTCTGAAAGTTAGGCAGCAGCCCCAGTCAGGGGCTTATAGGTAAAACTCTCATCTCCCTGGGATAGAGCACCTGGAGGAAGGGGTGGCTGTGGGCGCAGCTTCAGCAAACTTAAACATTCCTGCCTGCTGGCTCTAAAGAGAGCAGCGGATCTCCCAGCACAGTGCTCGAGCTCTGCTAAGGGACAGACTGCCTCCTCAAGTGGGTCCCTGACCCCCATGCCTCCTGACTGGGAGACACCTCCCAGCAGGGATCAACAGACACCTTATACAGGAGAGCTCTGGCTGGTATCTGGTGGGTGCCCCTCTGGGACAAAGCTTCCAAAGGAAGGAGCAGGCGGCAATCTTTGCTGTTCTGCAGCCTCCACTGGTAATACCCAGGCAAAGAGGGTCTGGAGTGGACCTCCAGCAAACTTCAGCAGACCTGCAGCAGAAGGGCCTGCCTGTTAGAAGAAAAACTAACGAACAGAAATGAATAGCATCAACATCAACAAAAAGGACATCCACACAAAAACCCCATCCAAAAGTCACCAAGATCAAAGACTAAAAGTAGATAAATCCAAGAAGATGAGGAAAAGCAAGTGTAAAAAGGCTAAAAATTCAAAAAAAACAGAATGCTTCTTCTCTCCCAAAGGATCACAACTCCTCACCAGCAGTGAAAACAACTGGATGCAGAATGAATTTGATGAATTGACAGAAGTAGGCTTTAGAAGGTGGGTAATAACAAACTCTTCAAAGCTAAAGGAGCACGTTCTAACCTAATACAAGGAAGCTAAGAACCTTGAAAAAAGGTTAGAGGAATTGCTAACTAGAAAAACTAATTTAAAGAAGAACATAAATGACCTGATGGAACTGAAAAACACAGCACAAGAACTTCGTGAAGCATACACAAGTATCAATAGTCGAATCCATCAAGCAGAGAAAGGATATCAGAGATTGAGGTCAACTTAATGAAATAAGGCATAACAACAAGATTAGAGAAAAAAGAATGAAAGGGAACAAACAAAGCCTCCAAGAAATATGGGACTATGTGGAAAGACAAAACTTACATTTGATTAGTATACCTGAAAGTGACAGGGAGAATGGAAACAAGCTGGAAAACCCTCTTCAGGATATTATACAGAACTTCCCCAACTAGAAAGACAGGCCAACATTTAAATTCAGGAAATACGGAGAACACCACAAAGATACTCCTCGAGAAGAGCAACCCCAAGACACATAATGTCAGATTCACCAAGGCTGAAATGAAGGAAAAAATGTTAAGGGGAGGCAGAGAGAAAGGTCAGGCTACCCATGAAAGGAAGCCCATCAGACTAACAGCTAATCTCTCTGCAGAAACCCTACAAGCCAGAAGAGAGTGGGGGCCAATATTCAACATTCTTAAAGAAAAGAATTTTTAACCCAGAATTTCATATCCAGCCAAACTAAGCTTCATAAGTGAAGAAGAAATAAAATTCTTTACAGACAAGCAAATGCTGAGGGATTTTGTCACCACCAGGCCTGCCTTACAAGAGCTCCTAAAGGAAGCACTAAACATGGAAAGGAGCAAATGGTACCAGCCACTGCAAAAACATACCAAATAGTAAAGACCATCGGCACTATGAAGAAACTGCTTCAACTAATAGGCAAAATAACCAGCTAGCATCATAAAGACAGGATCAAATTCACACATAATAATATTAACCTTAAATGTAAATAGGCTAAATGCCCCAATTAAAAGACACAGAATGGCAAATTGGATAAAGAGTCAAGACCCATTGGTGTGCTATATTCTGGAGACCCATCTCACATGCAAAGAAACACATAGGCTCAAAATAAAGGGATGAAGGAAGATCTACCAAGCAAATGGAAAGCAAAAAAAAAAAGTCAGGGTTGCAATCCTTGTCTCTGATAAAACAGACTTTAAACCAACAAAGATCAAAAGAGACAAAGAAGGCCATTACATAATGGTAAAGGGATAAATTCAACAAGAAGAGCTAACTATCCGAAATATATATGCACCCAATACAGGAGCACCCAGATTCATAATGCAAGTTCCTAGAAACCTACAAAGAGACTTAGACTGGCACACAATAATAGTGGGAGAGTTTAACACCTCACTATCAATATTAGACACATCAACAAGACAGAAAATTAAAAAGTATATTCAGAACTGGAACTCAGCTCTGGACCAAGTGGACCTAATACACATCTACAGAACTCTCCACCCCAAATCAACAGAATATACATTCCTCTCAGCAACACGTTGCACTTATTCTAGAATTGACCACATAATTGGAAGTAAAACACTCCTCAGCAAATGCAAAAGAATGGAAATTATAACAAACAGTCTCTCAGACAAAGTGCAATCAAATTAGAACTCAAGATTAAGAAACTCACTCAAAACCACACAATTACATGGAAACTGAACAACCTGCTCCTGAATGACTACTGGGTAAATAACAAAATTAAGACAGAAATAAATAAGTTCTTTGAAACCAATGAGAACAAAGAGACAACATACCATAATCTCTGGGTCACAGCTAAAGTAGTGTTTAGAGGGAAATTTATGGCACTAAATACCCACAGGAGAAAGCAAGAAAGATCTAAAATCAACACCCTAACATCACAATTAAAAGAACTAGAGAAGCAAGTGCAAACAAATTCAAAAGCTAGCAGAAGACAAGAAATAGCTAAGATCAGAGCAGAACTGAAGGAGATAGATACAAGAAAAACTCTTCAAAAAATCAAGAAATCCAGGAGCTGGTTTTTTGGAAAGATTAACAAAATAGATAGACCACTATCCAGACTCATAAAGAAGAAAAGAGAGAAGAATCCAATAGACACAATAAAAAATGATAAAGGGGATATCACCACTGATCCCACAGAAATACACACTACCATCACAGAATACTATAACCACCTCTACACAAATAAACTAGAAAATCTAGAAGAAATGGATAAATTCCTTGATGCATACACCCTCCCAAGACTAACCCAGGAAAAAGTCAAATCCCTGAATAGAATAGCAAGTTCTAAAATTGAGGCAGTAATTAATAGCCTACCAACCAAAGAAAGCCCAAGACCAGACAGATTCACAGCCAAATTTCACCAGGGGTACAAAGAGGAGCAGGTATCATTCCTTCTGAAACTACTCCAAACAACAGAAAAAGAGGGACTCCGCCTTAACTCATTTTATGAAGCTGGCATCATCCTGATACTAAAACCCAGCAGAGACACCACAAAAAAAAAGAAAATTTCAGGCCATATCCCTGAAGAACATCCATACGAAAATCCTCAATAAAATACTGGCAAACTAAATTCAGCAGCACATCAAAAAGCTTATCCACCATGATCAAGTCGGCTTCATCCCTCGGATGCAAGGCTGGTTCAACATATGCAAATCAATAAACGTAATCCATCACATAAACAGAACCAATGACAAAAACCACATGATTATCTCAATAGATGCAGAAAAGGCCTTGGATAAAATTCAACACTCCTTTATACTAAAAACTCTCAATAAACTAGGTATTGATGGAACGTATCTCAAAATAATAAGAGCTATTTAGGACAAACCCACAGCCAATATCATACTAAATGTGTAAAAGCTGGAAACTGGCACAAGACAAGGATGCCTTCTCTCACCACTCCTATTCAACATAGTATTGGAAGTTCTGGCCAGGGCAATCAGGCAAGAGAAAGAAATACAGAGTATTCAAATAGGAAGAGAGGAAGTCAAATTCTCTCCATTTGCAGATGACATGATTGTATATTTAGAAAACCCCATCATCTCAGCCCAAAATCTCCTTAAGCTGATAAGCAACTTCAGCAAAGTCTCAGGATACAAAATCAATGTGCAAAAATCACAAGCTTCCTATATATCAATAATAGACAGACAGCCAAATCATGAGTGAACTCCCATTCACAATTGCTACAAAGAGAATAAAATACCTAGGAATACAATTTATGAGGGATCTGAAGGACCTCTTCAAGGAGAACTACAAACCACTGCTCAAGGAAATAAGAGAGGACACAAACAAACGGAAAAAATTTCATGCTCATGGAGAGGAAGAATCAATATCATGAAAATGGCCATAATGCCCAAGGTAATTTATAGATTCAATGCTATCCCCATCAAGCAACCATTGACTTTCTTCACAGAATTAGAAAGATAAAACTATTTTAAATTTCATATGGAACCAAAAAAGAGCCCGTATAGCCAAGACAATCCTAACCAAAAAAAAAAAAAAACAAAGCTGGAGACATCACGCTACCTGACTTCAAACTATACTACAAGGCTACATTAACCAAAACAGGATGGTACTGGTACCAAAACAGATATATAGACCAACGGAACAGAACAGAGGCCTCAGAAATAATGTCACACATCTATAACCATCTGATCTTTGACAAACCTGAAAAAACAAGCAATGGGGAAATGATTTTTTTCCTTATTTAATAAATAGTGTTGGGAAAACTGGCTAGCCATATGCAGAAAACTGAAACTGGACCCCTTCCTTACACTTTATACAAAAATTAATTCAAAATGGATTAAAGACTTAAACGTAAGACCTAAAACCATAAAAATCCTAGAAGAAAACTTAGGCCATACCATTCAGGACAGAGGCATGGGCAAAGACTTCATGACTAAAACACCAAAAGCAATGGCAACAAAAGACATAATTGACAAATGGGATCTAATTAAACTAAAGAGCTTCTGCACACCAAAAGAAACTATCATCAGAGTGAAAAGGCAACCTACAGAATGGGAGAAAATTTTTGCAATCTATCCATCTGACAAAGGGCTAATATCCAGAATCTACAAGGAACTTAAACAAATTTACAAGAAAAATACAAACAACCCCACCAAAAGTGAGGGAAGGATACGAACAGACACTTCTCAAAAGAAGACATTTATATGGCCAACAAACATATGAAAAAAAGCTCATCATCACTGGTCATTAGAGAAATGCAAATCAAAACCACAATGAGATATCATCTCATGCCAGTTAGAATGGCAATCATTAAAAGGTCAGAAAACAACAGATGCTGGAGAGGATGTGGAGAAATAGGAACGTTTTTACACTATTGTTAGGAGTGTAAATTAGTTCAACCATTGTGGGAGACAGTGTGCCGATTCCTCAAGGATCCAGAACCAGAAATACCATTTGACCCAGCAATGCCATTACTGAGTATATACCCAAAGCATTATAAATCATTCTACCATAAAGACACATGCACAAGTATGTATATTGCAGCACTATTCACAATAGCAAAGACTTGGAACCGACCCAAATGCCCATCAATGATACACTGGATAAAGAAAATGTGGCACATATATACTATGGAATACTATGCAGCCATAAAAAAGAATGAGTTCATGTCCTTTGACATGGATGAAGCTGGAAACCATCATTCTCAGCAAACTAACACAGGAACAGAAAACCAAACACCGCATGTTCTCACTCATAGGTGGCAGTTGAACAACGAGAACACATGGACACAGGGAGGGGAACATCACACATGGGGCCTGTCAGTGGGTGGGAGGCTAGGAGAGGGATAGCATTAGGAGAAATAGCTAATGTAGATGGCGGGTTGATGGGTGCAGCAAACCACCATGGCATGTGTATACCTATGTAACAAACCTGCACATTCTGCCCATGTATCCCAGAACTTAAAGTATAATAAATAAATAAATATAAAACAGTTACAATGGATCCTAGATTCAATCCATCTGTGTAACCAAAAACCACACTTGTATTTCTAAAGCTACTGAAATTTAAAAATTTAAATTAAAAAAAAAATTGTTGGCCAGGTGCAGTGGCTCATGCCTGTAATCTCAGCACTTTGGGAGGCCGAGGCAGGAGACAGGAGTCTGAGACCGGCCTGACCTACGTGGTGAAACCCCATCTCTACTAAAAATACAAAAAATTAACCAGGCATGGTGGCAGGCGCCTGTAATCCCAGCTACTTGGGAGGCTGAGGAAGGAGAATCGCTTGAACCTGGGAGGCGGTGGTTGCAGTGAGTTGAGATCGCACCATTGCACTCCAGCCTGGGTGACAAAGCAAGTCTCCGTCTCAAAAAAAAAAAAAAAATTACAATGGTGAACTGAGCACAGGGGCACGTACCAGTAGTCTCAGCTTCTCGCAAGGCTGAGGCAAAAGGATCACTTGAGCCCAGGAGTTTGAGGCATTTATTATATTTTGTGGGAAACAATACTAATGTGGATATTATCCTAAGGAAGGCAGAGCACCCTTAACACATAAGCATGAGTGTGACATGAGGGGATTCATGTGGGGTTTGGTGAGCAGTGCACCACCTGGGCATAAATGCAGCTTTTCACTTGTAGAAGACATTAAAGGTTACCTTTTTGATAAGGATGTTAGTATTCTTATTTCACTTCCTCTTATTCATTGTCACATAAAAAACACACCAGAGGTTTGGCCTTGGCGCAGAATCACACCACAGTGATGAGATTCATGCTGCTGGGCCTCGGACTACACAGATTAAAAATCACTTCTAGTCCAGGTGGGGTGGTTCATGCCTGTAATCCCAGCACTTTGGGAGGCCAAGGTGGGCAGTTAATTTGAGGTCAGGAGTTCAAGACCAGCCTGGCCAACATGGCAAAACTTCGTCTCTACTAAAACAATACAAAAATTAGCCAGGTATGGTGGTGTGCACCTATAATCCCAGATACTCAGGAGGCTGAGGCAGGAGGACGGCTTGAGCCTGGTAGGCAAATGTTGTAGTGAAGGGAGAGAGTGCCACTGCATGCCAGCCTGGGCAATGAGAGAGAAACCCTGTAAAAAAAAAAAAAAAAAACACTCCTCACTCCTCTTTGCTGTCTTCCTGCTGACCTACTCCGTGACTCTGGTGGGCAACCTGGGCATGACAGATCTGATCTGCCAATCTGCACCAGCTCTACCCTCCACACCCCCATGTGCTTCCTCCTGAGCGTATTCTCCTTCCTAGACATCTGCAGTTCCTCCATGTGCACCCCAGGCTGCTGATCCACTTTCTCACCACTAACCATCCATCTCCTTTGCAGGTGGTGTAATCCAGATGGCCCTCATGACCTTCTATGGCACAGGGGAATGTCTGCTGCTGGCCATCGTAGCCTATGACTGAGTTGTGGCCATTTGCCACCCTTTCCCCTAGCATATCATCATGTCCAAGGGGACTGTGTGCCCAGCTGGTGGTGGTCACCTCTGCTGTGGGGGTGCTCATTTCAGCTATAGACAGGATGCATTCATCTCGCCCTACCGTGGCCTAACATCATTGATCATTACTATGTTCTGTGACATTCCCCACCCCCATGCTCCAACTGGCCTGCTCAGATGCCACTGTGGCCAACATGATCCTGTTTGTCTCTTCTGCCTTGATCACTATCCCTACCATCTCAGTCATCTTGGTCTCTTACACTTACATCCTGGTTAATCAGTGGGATGAGGTCCCTGGATGCCCAGTGCAAAGCTTTCTCCACTCGTGCCTCCCACCTCACTGCTCACTGCCTGTTTTATGGGTTTGTGTTCCTTGTATACATTCCACCCAACCCTGAAATGGCCTCAGCCTATAACAAAATCCTCTTCACCGTTGTGATCCCCATGCTGAACCTCCTGGTCTAAGGCCTGAGAAATAAAGATGTCAAAGTCGGCTGGGTGCTGTGGCTCTTGCCTGTAACACCAGTACTTTGGGAGGGCGAGGTGGGAAAATCACTTGAGCACAGGAGTTTGAGACCAGCCCGGGCAACATAGTGAGACCCTAACTCAAAATCAAATTACCTTTATGTCTTTAAACAAAACCCTCTTCTATTATAACAGAAATCAATCTTACTAATTTAAAGGGAAGGAGGTGGGATTTATTATGAAACCCAAATGTCAACTGAGGTTCAATATCTTTTTGAGACTCAAATAAAATGGGCTTGAATTCCATTTTGTGTGTAGCAGAATCCCCACATCCCTGACAACCTGTCTGGAGTCTGAAGGAGCAGCGGGTAGGATGTAGATGGCTTGTGTTTTACCTAGTTCCCTCTAACTCTGAGTTCCTGAATTCACTGAATTACTTTAGCTTATGAACCACCTGGTGAGAAGAGAAAGCATGGGGCTAAGAATGTGGATGGTATAAAGGGGAAGTGGGAAATAAAATTTTTACTGTCAAGGGTCCTGGAGGGGAGGAAAAAAGGGAGGTTTTGGCAGGTTGGGTTGAACCAGCACAGCTAGGCTGGAGCTCCATGAAGAAGACAAAGAAGCAATTGCATCTTTATGGGGCAAAACCTCCACCTTCACGTGTAATTTTACAGAGCAGTACTGCTTCATTGCTCATAGATGTCAAAATGAAACATTTTCTTAGAAAATTAAGTAATCCATGGGCGAATCTGTTGATCAGTGCTTCAGAACGAAACTAGAATTACATCCTGGCCTTATTTACAGATTTGAGGTAGTTTTTCTTAACATACTAAATATATAGTGGGCTCCAAGCAGGCCCCTATCATCACCATCACCACTCTAACACTCTGTCCCAGACTCAGGAGTTGACAGATTGAAATCTCGTCATGAAAACAAGCCATTTGCTCTCCCTCTCCCTCTCCCTCTCCCCCTCCCCCTCCCCGGTCTCCCTCTGATGCCACCAAAGTTGTAAAAGCCGAGGCTGGACTGTACTGCCGCCATCTCGGCTCACTGCAACCTCCCTGCCTGATTCTCCTGCCTCAGCCTGCAGAGTGCCTGGGATTGCAGGTGCGCGCCACCACACCTGACTGGTTTTTGCATTTTTTGGTGGAGACGGGGTTTCGCCGTGTTGGCCGGGCTGGTCTCCAGCTCCTGACCGCGAGTGATCTGCCCGCCTCGGCCTCCCGAGGTGCCAGGATTGCAGACTGAGTCTCGCTCACTCAGTGCTCAATGTTGCCCAGGCTGGAGTGCAGTGGCGTGATCTCGGCTCGCTACAACCTCCACCTCCCAGCCGCCTGCCTTGGCCTCCCCAAGTGCCGAGATTGCAGCCTCTGCCCGGCCGCCACCCCGTCTGGGAAGTGAGGAGCGTCTCTGCCTGGCCGCCCATCGTCTGGGAAGTGAGGAGCGCCTCTTCCCGGCGGCCATCCCATCTAGGAAGTGAGGAGTGTCTCTGCCCGGCCACCCATCGTCTGAGATGTGGGGAGTGCCTCTGCCCCGCCGCCCCGTCTGGGATGTGAGGAGCGCCTCTGCCCGGCCTCGACCCCGTCTGGGAACTGAGGAGTGTCTCTGACCGACCGCCACCCCGTCTGGGAGGTGATGAGCGTCTCTGCCTGGCCACCCCGTCTGGGAAGTGAGGAGCCCCTCCGCCCGGCAGCTGCCCCGTCTGGGAAGTGAGGAGCCCTTCCGCCCGGCAGCCGCCCCGTCCAGGAGGTGGGGGGCAGCCCCCGCCCGGCCAGCCGCCCCGACCGGGAGGGAGGTAGGGGGCAGCCCCTGCCCGGCCACTGCCCCATCTGGGAGGTTGGGGGCGCCTCTGCCCAGCCGCCCCGTCTGGGATGTGAGGAGCCCCTCTGCCCGGCCGCCACCCCGCCTGGGAGGTGTACCCAACAGCACATTGAGAACGGGCCATGATGATGGCAGTTTTGTCGAATAGAAAAGGGGGAAAGGTGGGGAAAAGAAAGAGAGATCAGATTGTTACTGTGTCTGTGTAGAAAGAAGTAGACATGGGAGACTCCATTTTGTTCTGTACTAAGAAAAATTCTTCTGCCTTGGGATGCTGCTAATCTATAACCTTACCCCCAACCCCGTGCTCTCTGAAACATGTGCTGTGTCAACTCAGGGTTAAATGGATTAAGGGCGGTGCAAGATGTGCTTTGTTAAACAGATGCTTGAAGGCAGCATGATCGTTAAGAGTCATCACCACTCCCTAATCTCAACTACCCAGGGACACAAACACTGCGGAAGGCCACAGGGTCCTCTGCCTAGGAAAACCAGAGACCCTTGTTCATATGTTTATCTGCTGACCTTCCCTCCACTATTGTCCTATGACCCTGCCAAATCCCCCTCTCCGAGAAACACCCAAGAATGATCAATAAATACTAAAAAAAAAAAAAAAAAAAAAAAAGAAAACAAGCCATTTGCTTAGCAGATATTTTCCCTTTGAATAATAAATTCCCTTAGGGCCAAAGAGACACAAAGGACCAAGGAACAGAGAAGAAGGTGCAAACCCCTCCTTCATCACCCTGATAAATGCAAGCTTTGCTTCCTAACCTCACCCATTCCTATGCACACACCACCCCATGGCCCTAGGCAACCCAGTCATAGACTAAGGAGTCAACAAAATTCCCAGAAATAGACTAGTGAGTGGCCTAAAAAGAATGGAGGATAGGCAAGGCAGAGGGATGAGTGCAGGAGCAGTTAAGTTTGCCCAGACAGACAAGACGTCCAACTCCTTTGGCCCCACACACACCCCATCTCCAAATGGGGCCAGTCCTTTCTACCTGTCTCCCTTCACCTAAAACCATCTTCCACAGAACCTAATAAAAGTCAGCAGATGAGATATTAAGTCCAGCGTTACTGCTCTCAAGAGCATTTGAATTAAATTTGTATGTACACTATGTCTTAGATCGCCTAGAGCCCACCCAGTACCTGAAGATCAGGAAATTTCCATCAGGTGAAAGTGGGGCTGCAGGGAGGGAGCAGGGGCAGATCAAGCTGCAGATAAGAGACCAGTTTGTGGTCCTGGACTGACCACCAAAGCACTGGGCTACAACAGACCACAATGCTGACAAACGGTCAGTATGAAATGCATGCTTATTGTTACCGATGACTGCTGGATCTATCAACTGAGAATAATTAGTTAATCATCCCAGATCTCAGGTCTTCCATATGTGGGATAGAGACATGATCTCTAAAATCACTTGTTTCTGGATAGAAAGGGGAGTACATTGCTTTGGATCCCTGGATATTAATCTTGTTCTCAAGGGTCTCAAATTCATTTAAACCAATCCTAGAGGCCTTTGGGGTGACAGGGGTCAGCCATGGCACTGGGATCTTTGGTGGAGAACTCAAGCTCTCCAGTGGCTGACAGCTGTCACTAACCAAGTGGGATGTCTCTTCAGGCATCACCTCCAGAGACAACTCGGGGCCACCAGTCATCAACTCCCAGTGCTGTCCCTGGAGTAACCACACATATGCCAACCCCCACTGACTCATGGGAACTAAGCAGCACAGGATGGAAGGAGCTGAATGTAGGTGAGCTAGGGGCCTTCCCTTGGAGAAAGCATCCCAAGGCAGCCTGAACACATCTCCAGTTGAAGCTGGTCCGAGGCCACTAGTATCACAGGGAGGGAATGACATCTTCTAGAAGATTCCTAGACACTGCCACGAAGTGGTCACCCTGCCTCCTCCACAGGTCAGGGTACTGAACTTTGGTCCCCCCCCCAGAGTGTCATAAACCAGTTCACCCCCACCCTCTCCAGGACCTCAGAGAAACTAGCCACCAGCCCCAAGAGGCTGGAAGAGATGAACAGCAAGCCCAACCCACAAGCAGTGTGTGGATATGCTCCATAAAGATGGATTTGCTCCAGGGAGGGGGCACCAGTCATGCTCAGAGCACCATTTTTCTACTCCCAGGTGCTTATAGAGTATTTTGTTTGCTGTCATTCTAAGAGGCCAAGGTTTCAACGCCAGTGCTCCAGAGCTGTTATTATGAGAAAGCTCTATGCCTGCAGATCTGTGATGTGCTGCCAGATGAACGACACATGTGAGATCCAACCTCCGGGTCCGAGCTGTGCGGCTTCCCTACAGTGTTATTTTTGTTTCCAACAGCATAGTTTGCTATTCTATTCATTTGTGCTTTTAAGCTTGGAACTACAATTCTTTGTAAAAATGACTCTAATTACGCTATGTACACAAAAACTATCAGCAAACAAATGCTGTGAGCAAGGCTGGGGGCTCTCAAATGGTGCCCTAGAAAAACTAAAGCAAGAAGGAAGACCAGAGAAAGACTAAGATCTATGGGCAGATGGAGATCCTTCCACATTTTCTCAGGGGTTCCCACTCTGGCATCTCTGCCTTCATGACTCTTCCTCTTCTGATGTCTCCAGTTCACCAGAGTTGTGCTCAGATATTCTGTCCAAATGTACGGCCTCACCCTGGCAGCCCCACAGCCAAAGTCCTCACAGCAGAGCTCCTTGGAGAAGCCATTCTCAAGCTCCCAACATCTCTTTCCATCAAGCAGACATTTTCACTCAGTGTGATTATCACATCCCATGGTTAAATCTAATTCACACATTACTAAACACTCTCAACTTACCAGACATCAGTGATCTCTGGTACATGCCAGCTCACAGATCACTTCTCAGCCATGGGGCTGAGAGCTGCTCATGAATGTGACAAAGGCAAAAGGGATGATGTTAGCTGTTTATTCATGCTCTCACCAGAGAAGAAATCTCTGTTCAAATTGTTCCCATAATTCCAGGAATCTGAAGGGATCTTAATTTTACAACAAGCACAGGCTAGAAGGATCATGCTAGCGCTTTTCCTAAAAGCCCAGATTTCTCAGCCTCAGCTTCTTCAACCCAGTATTGGCTTCGTGCAAACTCTGCATTTTTCCTTTGTTTCTTCCTGAGGCCCTGTCTTCTGTGCTACATTAATCTCAGATCACAGGTCTCAGCATGATTAAAACCTTGGGAGAGTAACACAGCTGAGTTACTATTCTGTTACTTGGGTGGATTTCCCAATGTAGGCATGCCAAACATGTGTGTGTTAGCTTGTTTCCACGGTAAGACTGAGGAAAGTGCCAAGGTACAACTCTGCCAATACAAGGACATGTTTAGAAACGGTGCTCATCTTAGGTGTGATCCTCTGAGCAATGCCGAGAGTTGGAAGCACAGGGTCCTTTAGTCCTTTGCTCTCTGACTAGATAGGACTGGAACATCAGCCAGACCCTCTCCATGAGGCACAAACCATTCACATCCCCACTTTTAAGATGAAGAAACTAAGTCACAGAAGCATGACATAACTTGCCTGAGATGCTGGGGCCACAGAAGGGCAAAATGAAGATGTCATTCTGTGTGACCACATCACTGATGCCAGCAGCCAATAGCCTTTTAATGGCCTACGATGAATAATGCTAGGGGAAGTGAGGAAACTGATATCGAATGAGCATCAGCTGTGAACCATGCTCTATGCTAGGCTTTTTACAGCACAAGTGTTTAATCTTCATACAACTTTGTTTACAAATTATGCCAGGTTTAGACATCAGTCTAAAACCAGATTTAGATGTCAGTACTGTCTGATCACATAACCCATGTAATTTCTGTTTCTGTATCTACATTTTTCTGTCCCATCATTTCTGGTTTCATGGTGAAAGAGAAATAAGGAATGTTGGGTGCATGGCTGAGTAGCCTGGGTAGCTAGTAGACCCTGTTATGCTTGTTGTCACCAGGTGTGTGGCTTCATTAAACATTCTCTACTTGATAGAAATAATATGAGAGATAATATAATAACACAGGTTAGAGCAATTATTCAGTGTAAGGATGACTATTAACAGCTAATATGTGCTGGGCACTAATTAAAGGCCTGAGATTGTTCTCAGCACTTAATAGATGTTAAATCTCATTTGATTCTCACAAACTCCCTTATGAGATAATTAATATTAACATACTCATTTTCTTGGACAAAGAGATGAAGGTCATACAGCTTTATGTAACAGAGCCAGAATCCAGTCCTAGGTCTGGCTATCTCCAAATTCTGTGTTCTGAACCTCAAGGATATACTGTCTCCCTAAGGAGGAAAAAACAGCGAGACTGGACAAGACTGCCCAGACACAAACACCAAGCTCCATGGAGCCATCACAGGGACCCTGTAAGGCTTTGGGTGTAAATTCCAGATGATCCATTAGGAGTTATTTCAATTGTCTCTTGTTATTTAAAAAACCACCCTAAAACATAGTGTCTTTTTTATTTATATAAATTTATGGGGGGTACAAATGCAATTGGTTGCTTGCATAGATTGTGCAGTGGTTAAGTCAGGACTTTCAGGATATCCGTCACCTGAATGACATACATTGTACCCAATTAGTGATTTCATAGTGTTTTAAAACTACAAGAATTGTTATTTCTCATAATTCTGAGGGTTAGACATTTGATCAGGGTTTGGATTGGTGGTTCTTCTGTTCCACATAGTCTCAAGATGATGGGTTAAACTCTAGTCCTGCAGCAGGGCAGCACCAGGACAATTGATCAGATATCAGAGAGCAGAGTGGCGACTCTAAACCAAGGATAAGCCAAGAGCCAAATATCAGGGGAGGAGGGGTAAGACTTAAAAATCCAAGTCAAGACAAAAAAAGCAGTATCACGAGTGAACTCAGGGTCAGACATGAAGTCAGGACAAGAGATAGTGCTTTGAGGAGCAACACATATATAGGATTCCTTGCCCTGGAGGCCACTGGAGGTCATGAGGAGCCAGACTGAGGATAAAGAGGTATTTCCAGATCCCTCAAGGCTCCTGCTTTTGCACAAAGTTTACTTGGAGTTAAGCATCTTTTGAAGATTCCTCTGACATCCTGGTGACTACACTGACCTCTCCTGTGCATCAGTAGAGGCAGTGGCCAAAGGCAGCAGTTCTGAAGCTAAAATGAAACCTACTATTATTCCAATACCTGCTCCTTCACCTGTCCCTGTTTTTTTATGAGCTCTCCACTCCCAGGAACAACACACAGACAGAAGCCCATTTGTCACTGGGACAGTGCTGAATTATTCCTGCAGAGTTACATTCCTACAAAACTCTGCTCACTACTGTTATCTGGCTGTGTATCTCACTGCCCCGGCTATACTGCAGACTCCCTGTGGCAGGAATCAAACCTCATCCTTCATTGTATCTACCCCTGAGACGAGCACTGTGCGCAGTACTATACTTAATCAGAGGGTAAGGAATGTGTGTGTGTGTATATATATATGTGTGTGTGTGTGTGTGTGTGTATATATATATATATATATATATATATATATATATGCACATATTTCACTTCTTCCTTTTTGAATTTTAGGCTTCCAGGCAACAGATGATAAAAAGGATAGCAGTTGTTTTTATTCTATAAGGCTCAGGGCCTCAATCAAACACTATTCCTTCCTGAAAAATTTGCTTTCTCAATAATGATAATGAATAGCTAATATTTAATGAGCATGTGTTAATATGCCAGGAATTCTGTGAAGCACATCGTACATACCATTTCATTTAACTCTCACAATAATTCTATGACTAGGTTACATCTATTTCACATATAAGGAAACTGAGAGTCCAATAAATTAACTGGACTGTGATATACAGTTCATAACTGGTAGCCAGGTCCAGCTGATTTCAAAGTCCGTACTTTACTATAGTGCCTAAAACCTCTTGAGGTTTTGCAGAAAATTCCATAACAAGTCTACATTTCTACTGTCTTCAAAAAAACCCAAAGTGCTGCTCCCATATTTTCCACTGGGGCCCAGCTTTCTATTAATCCCAGAGAGTCCTGACTCCCACCAGTAATTTTCACTTTCTACACAACACCTGAAGAGCAACTTGGAACAGGAAAAAATGAAATGGGCTAGAAGAAACAAAAAGAATTAGAAAATGAAAGGAGGGCCCCCAGTGCTACTGCCTTGGCCCTACCCCTCTGGCCACCGAAGAGCCTGAATTCCCTAAACCACTTACTTCCTTCTCAGCTCCTTCCTGAGTCCTATCTTAATGCCAGCAAGGAGTTTTCTTTGTGAGTCACAACGAGAAAGGAGGCCACTTCTTTAAACAAGGTTTCAAGAGTGGGCAATCAGTGATTTATTGATTGAATTAAAAATTCGGGACTAGGGCTGGGAGCTGTGGCTCCTGCCTGTAGTTTCAGTACTTTGGAGGCAGAGACTAATGGATAGCTTGAGGCGAAGAATTCGAGACCAGCCTGGGCAACATGGCAAAACCCTACCTCTACAAAACAATACAAAAAAAAAAAAATTAGCCAGGCACACTGGCACACAATTGTGGTGCCAGCTATTCTGGAGGTAGAAGTGGTAGGATCATGCCGGGCACGTTGGCTCATGCCTGTAATAGCAGCACTTTGGGAGGCCAAGGCAGGCGGATCACTTGAGGTCAGGAGTTCGAGACCAGCCTGGCCAACATGGTGAAACCTGGCCTCTACCAAACAATACAAAAATTAGCTGGGTGTGGTGTCTGTTCCCTGTAGTTCCAGCTACTTGGGAGGCTGAGGTGGGAGAATCGCTTGAACCCAGGAGGTGGAGGTTGCAGTGTCGCCATTGTACTCCACCCAGGGCGACAGTATGAGACCCTGTCTCAAAAAAAAGGAGAAGAAGTAGTGGGAGGATCACTTGAGGCTGGGGAGATGGAGTCTGCAGTGAGCCAAGTTTAGACCACTGCCCTCCAACTTGGGTAACAGAGCAAGACTCTGTTTCAAAAAAAAAAAAAAAAAAATAGGGGCTCGGAGAAGAAATGATGTTGCTTGAAGTATCCAACTTGAACATTGTCCCCAAAATCAGAAAGAGATTTATTGTCCCAGAACCTCAATTTTTCCTTGTGCAAAATGAGGAAGTTAGAAAAGCTGATCTATGTAGGATGCCTCTTCAGACTGACATTGACATACTATATGAACCCTCTTAGGAGTATCAGTGACCCTATATACTGATGAGCTAAACTACATTCATAAAGGCAACTCTAATCATCACCATTAGAGAAATAAAGATGGCCCAAAAAGGAAACAAAATGCCCTCAGGAAAAAAAAAAATGGGATGTAAAATGCCCTCAAGTAACCCTGGGGAAAGAGTAGATTGACAGCTGGTAGCTCTTCAAAACACCACCAGAAAACCTATTGACCAGCAAAAGCTACATTGATTAGACCTACTGTAGAAAGAAAAAATATCACCTGGATGAAATCCCAGTATTGTCTCAAAAGTCCTATATTTATAGGACTTGGGGGTCTTGACTCAAGTGATATAAGGTCACTCTTTCAAGGTAGGTAACAGGATTGGACAAAGTTTGTGACATTATAGTTTAGGATTGACAGGCACAGGAAGGGAAGCTCCTGGAAGCAAATATTAATAAAAAACCATTGTTTGTTGAGCAAATTGTTTGTCCAGATGAGGAATCTATTGTCCTGATAGGAAAGCTGTTGGCCCAGAGGAGTAAACTATTTGTTCGTATAAATTGTTCAGATAAAAGCCAACAGTGAAGTTATTTATTGGTTTACAGCCATATCTTCCCAGGCCTTAATTTCCTGTAACAATTAGTTAAGTCATATTGCCACAGTAAGTCTCAGTTATCAGTCCCAATAGTTAAGGTATGTGGACATAGATGACCTCAATTCTCAAGTTCATTTTATCATTTCTACAAACCACTATACTGTTCCTATGGAAACAAACTTCTGTTCCTCTCACTAGTGACACTCTGCCTGGTTATAATCCTGAATATTTCTACCACTCTGTCCCACAGAGTGAGCAACAGGGAAATCATTTCAGCTGGAGAAGAGTTCACTGCCATAGATAGAGAACCTATCCATGCCCCGAATGGTTCAGGAATAATCAGTGCTATGGTCTGAATGTGTCCCCCAAAAAGCATGTGTTGGAAATTGAATCCGCAATGCAACAATGTTGGGAGGAGGGGACTAACAGGAGGTGTTTATGTTCCACCCTCATGAATGAATTAATGCCAGTTATGAAAGGGTTAGAGGCCATGAGTTTGATCTCTTGCTCTCCCTCCTGCTCTCTCTCACCACATGTCATGACTCAGCAAGAGGGTCCTCACTTGATGTGGTCCCCTGGACCTTGGACTTCTCAACCTCCAGAAATGTGAAAAATAAATTTCTTTCCTTTATAAATGTCCCAAGGTTGATATTCTGTTTAACAATGCAAAATGGACTAAGATGGTCAGTATCCCCCAAAAATGATCCAAAACATCCAGTAGAACTGAGAACAGTAATAAACTACTATGGTAATGTCAAGAAATTTTAGGATTTTTTTTAATTTAGTCAAGACCAGGTCTCCAGCCCCAGATTTCACTGGCTGTGTATAACTTTTGACAAGCACCTTCCCCTCTCTGGGCCTCTTTTCCCACTCCCAGACATTTTGAGCTAGATGTTCCTCAAGAGTTATTCCAACTCCAGCTTTCTGGGTTATTTGACTTCACCCCACCAATGTAAATCTAGCCCTTATCAAAAAGATGCAAAGATGCCAGGCACGGAGGCTCATGCCTGTAATCCCAGCATTTTGGGAGACTGAGGCAGGTGGATCACCTGAGGTCAGGAGTTCGAGACCAGCCCGACCAATATAGTGAAACCCCATCTCTACTAAAAATACAAAAATTAGCTGGGTGTGGTGGCATGCACCTGTAGTCCCAGCTACTCAGGAGGCTGAGACGGGAAAATCACTTGAACCCAGGAGGCGGAGGTTGCAGTGAGCCGAGATCATGCCACTGCACTCCAGCCTGGGTGACAGAGCGAGACTGTCTCAAACAAAAAAAAAAAAATTGCAAAGACAATAAAGGACATCCATTTGGCTGCCGATGTAGCCTTTAGATGGGTTTTCCTTTTTCCTTCAAGAGCCTGTCATCTAAGATCATGGACCCACACTACTCAGAATAGAATGATCACAATGCCATACACAGGCAAGCTCTAAAAGCTCATAGCAGATTATTGTCTTTCCCGTCTACCGCAAAGTAATAAAAATGCACTGCCCTTTGGTTCTGCATCTTTCTATTTCCTAGAGGATCCTGCCAGTAAAATGTTGATGGTAAAACATCAACATTTCACTTCCAAGTGAGCTTTTCATGAAAGAGTTGCTGGCCAGTATACCCAAGGGAAAAGAAAATAACTACCCCCTAATGACAGACAGGTGTGTTGACTGCCTATGCTTGCTTACTAACAATTAAGTTTGTTTGGAAGAACTTGTAAGCTGGGAAGATTGTGATCCAAGACTTTCATGGCAACATAACAACTATCTATCGGGTTTGCAAGAATGGGTTCATATAGGACCTGCCACTAACAACTAGAACCTTCTCATATTTAAAAACAAAATGACTGTCATAGGTCAATTAGCTAGATGCAGGCTCAGTAAGTGCAAGGAAGCTGTTCCACAGGGGAGACAGGAAGGACTCTAACTGACAGGCATAGACAATCTGATAGTCAAGATAGAGCTGGTGTCATAATTTAAAAAAAGAAGTGTCTTTGAAGAATACTTCAGGCAACGGAGGCCGCTGTATTAAAAAACAACACCCAAATCTCATTGCCTTGCAGTAGAAAAAAGTTTATTTCTTGCTCATGTTAATGTCCATCCATAAGTCAGTGATGAACTTTCTGCTTTTCACTCCAAGGCTCAAAAGGACGTAAGAGAAGACCTATGCCTTGGACTTCACTGGTGTCAAAGCAGAAGGGAAAGAAGGGAAATGGGGAACCAGAGGTTGGCTCCTAAGGCTTCAATACTCAGAAGTGGCACAAATTACTTCCATTCATACTCCCTAAGCCAAACCCAATCATGTGGCCAAGCTTAATTTAAATGAAGAAAGAGACTGTATAACTCTTCTTATCCAAGAGCTGCAGGGAGGAACACTGACTCTTAGGCATCATCATAAACTCTACCACAAAAAGGCTGAAAGGTTGTTGCATGTTCATGAGAAGACAATTGACACAATGAAGGGGCCAATTTTTTTAGGAACCAGACAACTTGTACAGGTTGGAATGCAGTGAGGAAGGTCGGAGGACACAGCACTGCTTTACCTCTCCAGGTGAGATTCTGCGGGTCTTTCCCAAGTGAATACCTCTTACCTGCAGGAAACATGGGCAATCCAGTCCCTTTTCTGTTGAGACTTCCTCCCAGATCAGTAGTGTAGGGACTGCATCTCTTTTACACAAACAAGTTATTTGCCTAACAAGGCCCTTTTCTTTGCCTGGTGATTTTCCCTAGGGCTGTGAACACCCAAAGTGCCAGGATCCCAAGGACAGAACAGTCTCTTCCTACCTACCTGGGAAAAGCAGTCTGTCTACATCATGTTCTCACTGGACTTGGCACTCCAGGCCCCATACCTCCTCTCAGGAGGTGTCTATCAGAGAGCTATCCATAACAGTGAAAAGTTGGAAATACCTTATTGTCAATCGATGGGGACCAGTTAAGTAAATAATGATACACATACAACAATAAAATAATATGCATCCATTAAATATGATGATGTAGGCTACTATTTATTGATATGGGAAAATGTTCATGACATCTTGCTGAGTGAGAAGGTAAATGGCAGAATAGCTTGTATAGTATGAATCTGTGTATGGAAAATTACAGTCATGAACACACTGAGAGATTTATGTCTAAAGTAACAATAATCAACTCCCATTATCTGTGGTGGTGGGATTTCAGGTGACATTTTACTTCCTTTTTGGTTCTCTTCCGTCTTCTTTAATTTTTTTTTTTACAACTAGCATGTGTTACTTTTACAAAGACAATAGAGCTATTTGGAGAGGATGGGAAATGATTTTTTTGAGATGGAGAGATGCGTTTTCAATATTGTTAAGTGAATGAAGCAATTATGGTATAATCATGTGTGTGTGTGTGTGTGTGTGTGTGTGTGTGTGTGTGTGTGTATACACACAGATATCTCCAAAAAAATACTACCAAGCACGTTTCCCAGGGACATTCAGATGATCAAAGAAAATAACATTTGAGAGCTCCACACCTATGTGTTCAAATACACACAAGTATTGATGATTGACATCACCAGCATTTTCAATCACTTTCTGCGAGACCTGGAGATTATGTTGACATGTGTCCCTGTGTACCACTTGGTCTGCAGAGCCTTTTGAGGTTCATTAAACTGAAAATAGAAGCCCATAAGGGATGGACACTATAAGTGAAGAACATCTAGCCTCATATTTGGTGGAGAATCCCTGCTCCTCAGGGGTTCCCAGACACCCTCACCAAGCAAGATCTCTCTGCCATTCCTTGGAGAAAACTTGCAGTGCTGGGTCAGCCTCTGAGAGATCTCATCAAAAATTCCCACTGGCACATTCCCGCAGGCACATTCCTCAACTCTGAGAGTCAGGATTAAAGCCAGTTGAATCTTAAGACAGGAGTCTTCCCAGCAAAAAGTACTCTCAAAGCTTTGTTACTTACAACTGGCTGAAAAGTGCTCCTGAGAAAGCTGACCAGAAGCAACAGATGAAAAAAGGAGAGAAAGAACACACAGCCACCACCCCCGTCAAGAGGTCTCCAACACAAAGCTCATGGGTGGATGGTCTCTGTTCAACCACAGGTAAGTGGGCTGGGGGTGGGATCCTATCACCAATAAGAGCTCAGACTCCTTTATCCTCCTTCCTCACAAGTCAGGCCCAAAGTTCCTCAAAATTCCCAGGCAAATGGGAAAAGAAAAAAAAATCAGAGCTTAGAACCGAGAAGCAGCATGAAGTAAATAGGAAATTAATTTCCTTGGGAATCTGTCCTGGGGCCTCTTGTATTTCACAGCTCACGCTCTCCCTGGCACATCTTAATCTCTCTTAGCTTCAACTGCCAGTTCTATTGTATATATCAGAGACCTCAGAATCCAACCTGAGTCTGCTCTCCTCCTCACACTGACATCTTCAGTCCATCACCAAATCCAAACATCTCTCAGATTCATTTATCCCTAGCTATATCCCACACTCTAGTTTAAGCTGTAACTCCCACCTGGATGACTTCAATATCCTCTCAACAATCTTGCCCATCCATTGACCCTCCTCCAATCATTTCTCTACAACTGCATTCAGAGTGATCTTGTCAAAAAGCAAATATGACCATGTCACCTTCCTGGTGAAAATTATGTAATGGTATCCCATTAAAAAAAAATTTTTTTTTGAGACA
The DNA here is from genome assembly GCF_028858775.2 of Pan troglodytes. Lineage (NCBI taxonomy): Eukaryota > Metazoa > Chordata > Mammalia > Primates > Hominidae > Pan > Pan troglodytes. The sequence goes on along the minus strand of NC_072407.2, from coordinate 60,203,207 downwards.
GAATCTCGCTCTGTTGCCCAGGCTGGAGTGCAATGGTGCAATCTCAGCTCACTGCAACCTCTGCCTCCCGGGTTCAAGCAATTATCCTGCCTCAGCCTCCCAAGTAGCTAGGATTACAGGTGCCCTCCATTACGCCCAGCTAATTTTTTATTTTTAGTAGAGATGGGGTTTTGCCATGTTGGCCAGGCTGGTCTCGAACTCCTGACCTCAGGTGATCTGCCCACCTCAGCCTCCCAAAGTGCTGGGATTAAAGGTGTGAGCCACTGTGCCGGCCCAAAAAAAACAAATTCTTTAACATGGTCTAGGGGACTAGATAAAAGTTTGGACTCTAGAACCTGACCACCTTAATTCAATCCCCAGCTCTGCCTCTTATTAGTTGTGTCTTTGGGCAAGTTACTTGGCTTCCTTTTGTCTTGACTTCCTCTATGCAACATGGAGATATCAATAGTACCTCCCATAAGATGGTAGAGAGGATTAAATGGGCTGGGCGCAGTGGCTCAGGCTCACTATGTGCCATGCTGTGTTCTAGGCACTGGGGATATAGTGACATAAAATTGAGAAGATTCCTGGCTGGGTGTGATGGCTCATGCCTGTAATCCCAGCACTTTGGGAGTCCAAGGTGGGCCAATCACTGGAGGCCAGGAGTTTGAGACCAGCCTGGCCAACATGGCAAAATCCCGTCTCTACCAAAAATACAAAAACCAGCTGAGCGTGGTGGCACATGCCAGTAGTCTCAACTACTCACGAAGCTGAGGCAGGAGAATCGTTTGAACCGGGGAGGCAGAGGCTGCAGTGAGCCAAGATCGCACCACTGCACTCCAGCCTGGGCGACAGAGCAAGACTCCATCTCAAAAAAAAAAAGGATAAAATGAAGTTAAAGGTATTTGGAAACAATGCCTGACACACAATAAGCACTCAATAAATGTTACAAAACACTGCCACCGGCTTGCGAGGCTCAGCCACACCACACCGCCTCTCTCTTTCTCCTGTATCTACACTGGTCTTTATTCAGCTCCTCTTCCTCACCAACAACCCTCAGACCTCAAGGTCTTTGTGTACGCCATTCCCACTCTTCCTTCCTCTGGAAATATCTTCTTAGGGAAACCCTTCTTGACCTCCCAGAGCCAAATCCCCCAGTTTTAGGCTCATAACATTGGGCACCTCTACTTCAGAGATACTGTCCCAGTTGCAGTTTTTCAATAATGTGTATGATTGTTTCATTCATGTTTATCCCCCCACCTAAACTATAAACTCTGCAAAAGTAGGCACCATGTTTTTTCCTTGTGATTGTATCCTCACCTCCTACACAGTGCCCAACACACAGTAGATACACAATAAACATATTTTGAATGACTGAATACATGCCCTCACATCTCCATCTCCTATAGGAAACTCCCTCCTAAGCTTCAGAACAGTACACCCACCAGTCTCCTGAACTTGTGTATTAGACGGTCCCAGACTCACCGCATCCTTCCTCAAATCTGTTACTGTTAGAGTAAATGACGCCACTATTCACCCATTTACCTAAATTAGGAATCAGGAAATCATCTCTGACCCTCTTGTGGGCCACACATCCAATCAATGAGCAAGTACTAATAAACCCATCTTCTAAATACTTCCTTAATCTTTCTATTCTTAATCTCTCTGAAGGCAAATATCTTGTCTACCTTAATTACCATTGTGTCTCCAGTACTATAATAGGACTTAACTATTTGTGAATAAATAAAATAACACTGCCCTAGCTAAGGCCAGTATGATCCTTTGCCTAATGTATCTCCCTGGCTTCTCTCTAATTCGTTTTTACATCTGAGTCTGACCATGTCACCATCCTGCTTAAAACCTTTTAACTGCTCCCCACTTATGGGACTCTGCCTTCAAAGCCAGTCCTCCAGAGGCAAGACAGTATTTTCTCATGGTCAACAATGAACAGGACTGGTTAACAAATGTCTATTTTTAAAAAGGAAGGAATAAAATGTGCCCAGACTACTCTGGTGGTCCAAAAACATCAGTTTCTTCTCCCATTCCCTAAAGCTCTTCCTATCAAAAGGAAAACGATTTATTAAAACAGCTGAGACTACAAACTACTAAGCACTGTGCTTTACAGACAAATATCAAGGAATACAAGTTGTAACCCAAACCAGTGAGTTCCTTAGTGTCCTCAAGTAAAGAGCAGAGCTATCAGAGATAGAACTGGAACCCATCCATGGTTCTGTAATAGATCCGTGGGGACAGGAGATCTTCAGAAATTCTCAGAGATTCTCCCATCTTCAGTTGGCCTCCACTTTCATAAACCTCCCCTCTTCTGACCTTGATAAGCCTCCTCTCTCCTGTCATGTCAGAACACTTCAACATTCAGCCCAAGTGCATTCTCATTGTCATGGCAGCCCCTCCTCAAAGTCTCAGCAGGAGAACTGGAGGAAGCTATTCTCCTGCTCTTTCAATCAGGAATTATTACTGTGAATCCAGAGTTCTCCAAGGCTTTATCACATATCACACCCCAGTGTTACAGCCCACTCATTCCTTAACGATATCAGTTTGCTAGAGATGTGGGAACCCAGCTCATGGACCCATTGAAGAGATAAGCTAGGCAAATTGTCCCTGCCAACTTCCTTCATGTTTTCTCTCTGCTCAGGTCTTTAAGGACCACAATAAACAGCATCTCTCTTTCCTATGCAAATTCTGAACGAATTAAGAGATAAGGTATAGAAGCAAGGCAGATAGGGGGCAAAATATTACCTGCATCGCTGACAAAACTTTTTATTGCAAAACATGATTCATACCTGTAGGTGAGTGGTCTTAAAACTGAACCCCAGAATTAGACAAATTTAATGACCAATTTTAAGATCTACATTACAGAGGAGCAGAACAGAGCAGAACCTATGCTTCCAAGGAGCAAAGAAGAAGGCAGAGCAGAACTATACAAAAACCCAATCTCTTATATGAAACTCACTGATCACATGAGGCACTCACCCTCCAGGAGAGGGGGGTAAGAATATTATACAATAGCTCTCCTTCCATATGGAGGGAAACATCATGAATAAAGAAGCATCCTCTCTGGCGCTCTCCGCAGCTAAAATCTGCTCAAATTGTTTACATTTCAAAAGGCCTGAAGTTGTCAATAAGATAGCACAAAACCACGTTACAGGCTTTGATTAGAGGCCACCTATTTCTAGCTACCCCAGGTTGCTCTAAATGAGGCTCTGCCTTATTCCTTCTTTATTCCCAGCCATTTGACAACCAGTATATCATGGGCACCAAATAATCAGAACAGACACCCAGGCAATCAGAGCAGACACTTACCATTATGCTCTACAGGACCTTACCCATGATTATTTGAAAACCTAGATGATGAGGATCCCAACAAGCAAATTTGTGGGAGCATGAGAACACTGGAGAGAAGTTTCACTGGCATGGAACTTAAGAGGGTATGCCCTTTGACCTTTGCTCCCTGCCTAGAGATCTCCATCACCCATTCTGCCATAAGAACTGTGTCCTTCATACACTCGTATGTTCATCGTACCACTATTCACAGTAGCAAAGATAGATAACCAGCCTATGCCCATCAGCGGTGGACTGGATAAACAAAATGCAGTTATATATACACCAAGGAATACTACACAGCCATAAAAAGGAACAAAATCACGTCCTTTGCAGCAACGTGGTTACAGCTGGAGGCCATAATCCTAAGCAGGCACAGAAAACTTAACACTGCGTGTTCTCACTTACAAGGGGGAGCTAAACACTGAATATATTTGGTCACAAAGATAGGAACAACAGACACTGGGGACTACTTGATGGAGGAGGTTGGGAGGGGGACATGAATTGCAAAACTACCTATTGGGTACTGTGCTCACTACCTGGGTGACGGGATCATTTGTACACCAAACCTCAGTGACATGCAATTTACCCATGTAACAAACCTGCACATGTACCCTCTGAAATAAAATAAAAGTCGAGAGAAAAAAAGAAAGAACTGTCCTTCACTAGATGCCAAAGCCACCAATCTGGCATGTTCTACTGCCTTCAGTTCTTCTTGGCTAAAACAAAAGCACTTGGTCCTTTGACATGGTTTTGTCCAGCTGGAATTCCACATTTGCTGTAGCTACCTATTCTCACAGTCAGATATTTTTCTTAGTAATGAACAATAACACAGACTTTGTTTTCTTTTTTTTTAATTGATACATAATGTTTTACATATTTATGGGGTACATGTCAGTATTTTTTACATACATAGAATGTGTATTGATCAAGTTAAAGTATTTGAGTTATCCATCACCTTGAGTATTTATCATTTCTATGTGTTGGTAACATTTCAAGTCCTCTCTTCTAGCTATTTTGAAATATACATTATGTTGTTGCTAACCATAGTCACATTACTCTTCTATCAAACATTAGAACTTATTTCTTCTATCCACCTGTAAATATGTACGCATTCACCAACCTGTCTTCATTTCTCTTTCCCACCCTCACATTCTTCCCTGCCTGGGGTAACCATCAGTCTATTCTCTATATGACATCAAGTTTCTTAGCTCCCACATCTGAGTGAAAATGTGTGGTATTTGTTTTTCTGTGCCTGCATTGTTTCACTTAACATGATGACCTCCAGTTTCATCCATGTTTCTGCAAGTGATATAATTTGATTTTTATGGCCAAATAGCATTCCATTACATATATATACCACATTTTCTTTATCCATTTGTCCATTATGGGATACTCATGTTCATTCCACATCTGTGCTATTGTAAATAGTGCTGTAATAAACATATGAGTGGAGGTATGCCTTTAATTATTCTGATTTCTCTTCTTTTGGATAGATACACAGCGGTGGGATTGCTGGATCATATGGTACTTCTATTTTTAGATTTTTGAGAAATCTTCAGTATTCCAACCAACAGCATATGAGTTCCCTTTTTTCTATATCCTCACCAGCATCAGTTATTTTTTGTCTTTTTAATAATAGCCATTCTTGGCTGGGGGCAGTGGCTCATGCTTATAATTCTAGTACTTTGGGAGGCCTAGGTGGGCTGACCACTTGAGGCCAGGAGTTCAAGACCAGCCTGGCCAACATGATGAAACTCCGTCTCTACTAAAAATACAAAAATTAGTGGGGTGTGGTGGCACATGTCTATAATCCCAGCTACTCAGGAGGCTGAGGCATGAGAATTGCTTGAGCCCAGGAGGCGGAGGTTACAGTGAGCAGAGATTGCACCACTGCACTCCAGCCTGGGCAATAGAGTGAGACCCTGTCTCAAAAAAATAATAATAGTAATAGCCATTCTAAATGGGGTAAAATGACATCTCATTGTGGTTTTGATTAGCATTTCCATGATGAATAGTGATGTTCATCACTAATTATCAGGGAAATGCTAATCAAAACCACAATGTGATACCACCTTACTCCTGCAAGGATAGCCATAATCAAAAAACTAAAAATAATAGATGTTGGCATGGATGTGGTGGAAAGGGAACACTTTTACACTGTTGGTGGGAAACTAGTACAACCACTATGGAAAACAGTGTGCAAATTACTTAAAGAACTAAAAGTAGATCTACCATTTGATCCAGCAATCTCACTCCTGGGTATTTACCCAGAGAAAAAGAAGTCACTACACGAAAAAGATACTTGCACACTCATGTTTATAGCAGCACAATTCACAGTTGCAAAAATATGGAATCAGTCCAAATGCCCATCAATCAATGAGTGGATAAAGAAAATGTAGTATATACACACACACACACACACACACACACACACACACCATGGAATACTAAACAGCCATGAAAAGGAATGAAACAGTGGCATTTGCAGCAACCTGGATGGAACTGCAGACCATTATTCTAAGTGAGGTAACTTAGGAATGAAAAACCAAACATCATATGATCAAACTCCTGGGTTCTCACTTACAAGTGGGAGCTATGAGGACTCAAAGGCATAAGAATGATACAATGGACCTTGGGGATTCAGGGCAACAGGTGGAAGGAGGGTGAGGGATAAAAAGTCTTTTATATACAATTTGAATCAAGTAGTGTGATGCCTCTAGCTTTGTACTTTCTGCTAAGAACTGCTTTGGCTATTTTGGCTCCTTTTTAGTTCTGTATCGATTTTAGGATTGTGTTTTCTATTTCTGTGAAAAATGACATTGGTATTTTTATAGAGATTGCATTAAATTTGTATATTGCTTTGGTCAATATATTCATTTTAACTACATTAATTCTTCCAGTCCATGAACATGGATGACTTTCCATTTGCTTGCGTCCTCTTCAATTTCTTCCCCCAGTGTTTTGTAGCTTTTCTCGTAGAGATCCTTTACCTCCTTGGTTAAACTGATTCCTAGGTATTTTGGCTGCAATACAGTGGCACAATCATAGTTCACTGCAATCTCAAACTACTGGGCTCAAGCAATCCTCCCACCTCAGCCTCCCAAGTAGCTGAGACTATAGGTGCACGCCACCACCCCTGGCTAATTTTTTTTATTTTTTGTAAAGATGGGCTCTTGCTATTGCCAAGGCCGGTCTTGAAATCCCAACTTCAAGCAATCCTCCTGCCTCAGCCTCCCAAAGTACTAGGATTACAGTCATGAGCCACCACATCTGGCTTATTTCATCTTTTGTACTATTATAAATGGGACTGCCTTCTTGATTTCCTTTTCAGCTATTTCATTGTTGGAGTATAGAAACACTACTGATTTTTGTATGTTGACTTTGTATCCTGCAATTTTACTAAATGTGCTTATCACCTCTAGGAGTTTTGTGGTGGAGTCTTTTGCTTTTTCTAAATATAAGAAATGTAATCCACAAAGAGGGACATTTTGACTTCCTCCTTTCCAATTTGGATTTGTTTGTTTGTTTTTACCTGATTGCTCTGAATAGGACTTCTAGTCCTATGTTGAATAGAGTGGTGAATGTGAGCATCCTTTCTTGTTAGTTCTTAGAGGAATGGCTTTCAACTTTTCCCCATTCTGTATGATGTTAGCTGTGGGTTTGTCATATATAGCCTTTATTATTTTCCTCTATGCCTAGTTTGTTGAAAGTTTTTATCTTGAAGGGACACTGAACTTTATCAAATGTTTGTTCTGGCCAGGCACAGTGGCTCATGCCTGTAATCCCAGGCCTTTGAGAGGCTGAGGCAAGAGGACTGCTTGAGGCTAGGAGTTCAAGGCCAGCCTGGGCAACACAGAAAGACCCCCATCTCTATTTTAATATTTTTATAATAAAATTTTTTTTTAAATTAATGCTTTTTCATCTGGGCGTGGTGGCTTCTGCCTGTAATCCCAGCACTTAGGGAGGCTGAGGCAGGCGGATCACGAGGTCAGGAGTTCGAGACCAGTCTGACCAATATGGTGAAACCCTGTCTCTACTAAAAACACAAAAATTAGCTGGGTGTAGTGGCGCGCACCTGTAGTCCCAGCTACTCGAGAGACTGAGGCAGGAGAATCGCTTGAATCCGGGAAGCGGAGGTTGCAGTGAGCCACGATTGAGCCACTGCACTCCAGCCTGGGTGACAGACCAAGACTCTGTCTCCAAAAATAATAACAATAATAATAATAATAATAATAATAATGCTTTTTCTGTGTCTGTTGAGATAATCATATGGTTTTTGTCCTTCATTCTGTTCATGTGATATATCACATTTATTGATTTGTATAGGTTAAACCACATCATTGTTTCCCTGGTATAAATCCTACTTGTAAATGGCATATTATCTTTCATCCAGCCTCAGCTTTTCTTTGTTGGGAAACTTCTGTTTGTCTGTTTGTCAGTTTGTTTGTTTTTGAGACAGGGTCTCCCTCTGTTGCCCAGGCTGGAGTTCAGTCATGCCTTCATGGCTAACTGCAACCTCAACCTCCTGAGCTCAAGCAATCTTCCCACCTCAGCCTCCCAAGTAGCAGGGACTACAGGTGTATATCACTATGCTTGGCTAATTTTTTTGATTTTTTTTTGTGGAGACAAAGTTTCACTCTGTTTCCCAGGCTGGTCTCAAACTCCTGGTCTCAGATGATCCTCCTGTCTCAGCCTTCCAAAATGCTGGGATTACAGGCATGAGCCACTGCACCTGGCCAGGAAATTTCTTCATTACTGTTTCAACCTCATTACTTGTTATTGGTGTTCAGGTTTTATATTTCTTCCTGATTCAATATTGATAGGTTGAATGTTGCCAGGGATTTATCCATTTTCTCCAGGTTTTCCTATTTGGTTAGAGAATAGTTACTCATAATAGTCTCTGGTGATGTTTTGTATTTCTGTGGTATCAGTTGTAATGTTTCCTTTTTCATTTCTGATTTTGTTTATGTAGGTCCTCCCTCTTCTTTTCTTAGTTAATCTAGCTAGCAGTTTATCAATTTTGTTTATCTTCTCCAAGTACCAACTTTTAGGGTTTTTTTTATTATACTTTAAGTTCTAGGGTACATGTTCACAACGTGCAGGTTTGTTACATATGTATACATGTGCCATGTTGGTGTGCTGCACCCATTAACTCATCATTTTCATTAGGTATATCTCCTAATGCTATCCCTCCCCCCTCCCCCCACCCCACAACAGGCCCCAGTGTGTGATGTTCCCCTTCCTGTGTCCAAGTGTAAGTACCAACTTTTTGTTTCATTGATCATTTGTTTTGTATTTTGTTGGTGGTGTTTTTTTGTTTGTTTTTTGTTTTAGTCTCTATTTTGTTTAGTTCTGCTCTAATCTTTATTATTCATGTCCTTCTGCTAATTTTGGGCTTGGATTTTTTTTCTTGCTTTTCTAGTTCCTAAGATGTATCATTAGATTGTCTGTTTGAATTTTTTTTACTTTTTTGATGCAAGTGTTTATTACTATAAACTTCTCCCTTAGTTTCATTCTTCTGCATGTGAGTATTCAATTTTCCCAGCAGCATTTATTGAAGAGACTATTCTTTCCCCAGTTTATCTTCTTGGCACTTTTGTTAAAAATGAGTTCACGCTAGATGTATGGATTTATTTCTGGGTTCTCTATTCTGTTCCATTGATCTATGTGTCTGGTTTTATGCCAGTACTATGCTGTTTTGGTTACTACAACTCTATAGCATAATTTGAAGTTCAGTAATGTGATTTCTCCAGTTTTGTTCTTTTTGCTCAGGATAGCTTTGGCTATTCTGGGTCTTTTGTGCTTCCACAAAAATTTTAGAATTGTTTTTTTCTATTTCTGTGAAGAATATCATTGGTATTTTGATAGGGATTGCATTGAATCTTTAGATTGCTTTGGGTAGTATGGACACTTTAACAATATTGGTTATTCCAATGTATGAACATGAAATCTCTATTTTTTTGTGTCCTTTTCAATTTCTTTCTCCAGTGTTTTAGTTTTTGTTGTAGAGATATTTCACTTCTTTGATTAAGTTAATTCCTAGATATTTAATTTCATTTGTAGCTACTATAAATGGGATTAGTTTCTTGATTTCTTTTTCAGATTGTTTGCTGTTAGAATATAGAAATTCTACTGATTTTTACATGTTGATTTGTATTCTGCAACTCTACTGAATTTGATTATCCATTATAATAGGTTTTCGGTGGAGTCTTTAGGTTTTTCCAAATATAAGATCATATCATCTGCATACAGGGATAATTTGACTTCTTCCTTTCCAATTTGGATGCCCTTTATTTCTTTCTCTTCTCTGATTGCTCTAGCTAAGACTTACAATGCTATATTGAATAACAGTGGTGAAAGTGGGCATCCTTGTGGTGTTCCAGATCTTAGGGGAGAGGCTTTCAGTTTTTCCATATTCAATATGACGCTAGCTATGTGTCTGTCTCATATGGCTTTTATTATGTTGAGGTATGTTTCTTCTATATCCAGTTTCTTTAGAGTTTTTATTATGAAGGGATGTTGAATTTTATCAAATGCTTTTTCAGCATCAATTGAAATGGTCCTATGATTTTTGTCCTTCATTCTGTTGATATGATGTATCACATTGATTGATTTGCATATGTTGAAGCATCCTCGTATAGTCTCTATATTGTTTATTTGGCTATAAACAGCATCAGTAGTATCTGTGATTTCCTTGGTGGCATAGGGTACAGTTATTAGTGGAGGCTGTGATGGAGAGTGGGACTGTCAAGTAGATCAGAGTTTGGGTTCCAGTGGTGGCGGCAGTGTGCTGAGTATGTCTGTCCTTGGGCTGCATGACAGTATATGACTGGCACACAAGGTAGGTCAGAGTTTGGGCCCCAGTGTGGCAGCAGTGGGCTGAGCATGTCTGTCCTTGGGCCGCAGGACAGTGTATGCTGTCTCCAATGTCAGTGGGTCCAAGAGGGCCAATCCTTGGGCACCCAGCTGACTTATTGGGGTAGTAGCAGCAGTGGTCTGGGGTAGTAGCAGCAGCAGGCTGGGCAAGTGGATGGGTTCTTGGGCCCCTGGGCAGCCATTGTGACATGCGTAATGACAACTGCAGTGGCAAGACAACCCTCTGGTCCCAAGTGGTCTGTACTGGTGTTGGTGGTGGCTGCAATAGGCTGCATAGGCCAGTCCCCAGGCCTTCAGGTGATGCGTGCCAGCTATGGTGATAGCAGCTGAGTGGTTAGGCCCAAACTCCGGCCCTCAGGAGAGTTCAGGTGCCAGTGGTGGTAGCCTAGGCTGGGCAATTTACTGGCCCCCAGATTGTGTGCTCTGGCACAAGAGGTAGAGGCTAAGCCAGGCCAGACAGATTTGTCCTTAAGCCCCCAGTGGTGAATGCAGGCAAAGTTGTGGTAGGAAGGAGCAGGGCAATCTTTAGGCCACTGGCAGAATGCTCAAGTGGGCAGCGGCCACACTGCTGCTCTGCCACTGGAGTGGGAATGCTGCCTTCACTGGTGGGCAGCCTAGGCTGGCAGGTGGGGAACACATGTGCCACTTGCACCTCAATCCCTGCTGCAGTAAATGGTACCTTGCTCATTCCTCAGCCCCAACAGCGGTACTCAACGCTTTGGTTGCACTTCAGCCCCTGGTATGGGTAGCTTTCTCTCCTAAGCCTCCGGGGCCACCTCAGGCCCCTGGACTCCAGGACAGTGTGCAATCTATTGGGGGCAGTGCTCTAAAATGGCAACTTGCTGGAGTTGCTTAGGTTTCAGAAAGTGTGTGGGACCCAGTGCAAGCTCCCTCCCTGAGGTACTGCCATCACACAATCTCCCCAGCAGCTCCCTATGTTAGTTTCAGGACCTTGTGAGGGTCAAGGGCTTTCCCACAGCTAGGATTTCAGGAGTCCTCAGTGGGAATGTGGACCACTAGGGTCTCTCATTTACCCTTTTCCTGTATTGGGAACCTCTCTCAGCTCCCAGCCAATCTTACCAAACAGGGATCTCAGGATTCCTTCTTTGCTTGAGGTATTTCCTATCACTTTTCTGTTGAATTCCAGTGTTCTCTCCTGGATGATCTAATCAAAGTGTGATTATCTGCTCACTGTTTTGGTTCTTCTTAGTGGAGGAGGTAAATACAAAAATGCCTCTAGTCACCCATCTTGAAACATCCATCTGTTTTCGTTTATTTCATTTTCTTTTTGTGGATTATTAGTTCAGTCAATTGACAGAGATCAGTTAAGCCCCATCTTCTGACAATTACCCAAGAGGTCTCTCTCAAAGCATCACATACTCACCAAGCAGAAGCATCCCTAACTGGGTGTATTCATTTTTTATGGCTGCTATAACAAAGTAACACAAACTGGGTGGTTTAAAACAAAAGATTTGTATTTTCTTGCAGTTCTTGAGGCCAGAAGCCTGGAACCAAGGTGTGAAGCCCTCTGTATCCTCTAGAAGAGTATTCTTCCTCGCCTCTGACAGCTTCTGGAAGCCCCAGGCATTCCTTGACTTATGGCAGCGTAACTCCTATCTCTGCCTCCATCTTCACATGACCATCTTCCCTTGTCTGTCTCTTCACATGACGCTGTCCTTGCTATATCTCTGTTTTCTTTTCTTTTTTTTAAGACAGAGTCTCGCTCTGTCACCCAGTTTGGAGTGCAATGCCACAATCTTGGCTCACTGCAACCTCCACCTCCCAGGTTCAAGCAATTCTCCTGCCTCAGCCTCCCAAGTAGCTGGGATTATAGGTGCCCGCCACCATGCCAGACTAATTTTTGTATTTTTTGTAGAGACAGAGTTTCACCATGTTGGCCAGACTGGTCTCAAGCTCCTGACAAGTGATCGGCCCACCTCGGCCCTCCAAAGTGCTGGGATTACAGTCGTGAGCCACCGCACCCAGCCAGATTTCTTTTCTTATAATGACATCAATCATGTTAGAGTAAGGTTCACCCTAATGAAGTGTGACCTCACATTAACTTGATTAAATCTGCAAAGATCCTACTTCCAAATAAGGTCACAGTCACAGGTACCAGCAGTTAGGATTCCAATGTTTATTTTTGGAAGATATAATTCAACACACAACACTGGGAGAAATTACTGCACTGCACATTCTAATGACTGGAGGCATCTGATTTCCTGTGTCCCAGGCCTAGGGGACAAGCACTATTGGACTATTTGCTTCCAAACATGACCCACACTGATCCTTTTAATTATTCCCTCTCTGGGGCAACAGACCAGGCCTCCAATACCCACTGCAGATGCTGGTTCCCTGTAGAACAGGAAATTTGGGAACAGAAAATGATTCTAACTACATAATAAGGATACAATTCCTAGAACAGGCTGAGGTTTTTTGGTTTTTGTTTTTTGTTTTTTGTTTTTTGATGGAGTCTTGCTGTGTCACCCCGGCTAGAATGCAGTGGCGCAATCTGGGCTCACTGCAACCCCTGTCTCTTGGGTTCAAGTGATTCTCCTGCCTCAGCCTCCTGAGTAGCTGGGACTACAGGCATGTGCCACCACGCCTGGCTAATTTTTTGTATTTTTACTAGAGGTTTCACCATGTTGGCCAGGCTGGTGTTGAACTCCTGATCTCAGATGATCCACCCACCTCGTCCTTCCAAAGTGCTGGGATTACAAGTGTGAGCCACCATACCTGGCCAGACTGAGTTCTAATTCTACTTTCCTTATATACTAGCTTTGTGACCTTAGGTAAGTTGATCATCTCATTAAATATAAATGGACATAATATTTAAACAGAAGGTATGTATGAAGTTTCAATAGCTGCTTTTAAAAATGAATTAGCACGTGGCTCATAGCAGGTGTTCAATTCTTACTAGTTCCTCTGCCTCTTTCCCTAACACTGCCTATCCTGGGAATATTTAAAAATCTCTGGGCACTGACCCTAGCTCTAGGGTACACACGTGTCTTATTTGGTCTCTCTGCAGTGACATGCACACCATGGTGGAGAACCATACCCAAGTCACCTGGTTCTACCTGCTGGGACTTACAGAGCAGGAGGACCTCAAAGGCATCCTCTTTGTGCTCTTCCTGCTCATACATTCAGTCACTGTCATGGGCAACCTGGGAATGATCACTCTGATCCATGCAGACCCACAGCTCCACACCCCCATGTATTTCTTCCTGAGCGTCCTATCCTTCATAGACTCCTCGTTTTCCACAGTGGACACCCCCAGGCTGCTGGAGAGCTTCCTCATCTCAAGCCAATCCATCTCCTTTGCAGGCTGTATGGTCCAGATGGCCCTCATGATCCTCCATGGTACTGCTGAGTGTCTGCTCCTGGCCATCATGGCCTATGACCGATTCACCGCCATCTACCACCCTCTCCTCTATCACACTATTATGTCCCAATGTCTGTGTGTCCTGCTGGTGGTGACCTGCTATACTGTTTCTGTTGCCAATTCAGCTTTGCTGACTGGGTGCATCTTTAAGCTGCCCTACTGTGGCCCCAATGTCATTAACCACTATTTCCGTGACATCCCCCCGTGCTCCATCTTGCCTGTGCAGATACTACTGAGGTTGAGACCATTATCTTCTCATCGTGTGCCTTGCTCATCCTCTTTACCGTCACCATTATCCCAGTCTCCTATGCCTACATCCTCATGACCATTTGCAGGATGCGCTCCCTGCAAGCCCAGGGCAAAGCTGTCTCCACCTGTGCCTCCCACCTCACCATCATCTGCCTCTTCTATAGCACCATCACCTTCATATATGCTCAGCCAAGCTCTCACAATTCCATGGAACACAAGGTCATGTCTGTCTTCTACACTGTGGTCATCCGCATGCTGAACCCTCTGATCTACAGCCTGAGGAATAAAGATGTAAAATATGCTTTGAAGAGGAGATGCCTGTGCAAGCTGTCTTCATAATCAAGTGTGGAACATTGAGCATCCTATCCCAAGCTGTAACATGGTAGCCACAATATAAAGTATGGATAATATTAACCCTTAGATAAAGTATGTGCCAGCACTAGTTTAAACACTTGACACATTATCAACCCATTTAATCTTCACAAGTGTATGAAATGGGCACTATTATTATCCCTTAGGAATCTGGGGCACAGAGAAGCTGAGTAACTTGCCCAAAATCACACAGCTGATAAGAGGCAGTCTGGTTCCAGAGACTATATTCTCAACCAATGCACGCTACTGACTTTTTCTGATGACTACATCTCAAAAAAGAACAATGGCAGCATTCCTTAAATTCCAGATATCATAGGGAGAACCTGGATCACAGCATTATAAAGTGGTGTGGGAGGTTTGTCACTGTATGGGAGGTTGCCTCGATCAGCTCGGGAGGCTTGCATTTATTCATTAAAATTAGTTAACAAAAGCTTGAGTCAACACCATTAGAGGGTAATTGACATTGTGGACTTTCCGAATAAAAAGTATACATCAAAGGCTTAAGGCTTAAGACCACAAGAGTAAACAAGTTAACTAGATAACTTCCCCACATCCCATCGTTTACTACTCTAATTTATTTAACTAAAGGTAATGGGACCAGGCCGCCTTCAGCCCGGTCTATTACCGAGGTCATATGAAAACCCTCAGGCCTTCCAAAAGGGTTTTGTGGCTATCATAACTAATATTTTTCCCACCAGCCTGATCAAATCCCAACATCAGGGACCATGGGGTTTGGAGCCTCTGCACCCACACCTCAGTTCACCTTGCCTCTGAGTGACTCCTTCTCTTGGCCTCTGAGTCAGTCACCTAGATCCTGACCCCCCATTTTCCCAGGTGAAAAGTAGACAGTAACACCCATCTCAACTGGTTATTATTAGGCCTCCATGAGGGAGGATAGGGGCTCCCACAGAGTCTGGCACAAACAACTGTTCACAAACTGTTGGTTTCCTTGCTTTCCTGGGGAAACTGCTCCACAGGATCACATATTCTTATACATCAATGTTTTTTGAGGGTGAGACCATATTACATAGTGTATTAGTCCATTTTCATACTGCTATGAAGAAATACCCAAAACTGGGTAATTTATAAAGAAAAAGAGATTTCATAGACTCACTGTTCCACATGGCTAGGGAAGCCTCACAATCATGAAGAAAGGCGAAGGAGGAGCGAAGGCACATCTTACGTGATGGCAGGCAAGAGAGCATTAGCAGGGGAACTGCCCTTTATAAAACCATCAGATCTTGTTGAGACTTATTCACTACCATAAGAACAGTATGGGAAAACCCACCCTCATAATTCAATTACCTCCAACTGGGTCCCTCCCATAACACATGGAGATGATGGGAGCCATGATATTAAATAACATTTTGGCTGGGCAAGGTGGCTCGCCTCTGTAATCCCAGCACTTTGGGAGGCTGAGGTGGGCAGATCACCTGAGGTCAGGAGTTTGAGACCAGCCTAGCCAACACAGTGAAACCCCATCTCTACTAAAGATACAAAAAATGAGCTGGGCATGGTAGTGCCTGCCTGTAATCCCAGCTACTCGGGAGGCTGAGGCATTAGAGTCACTTGAACGCAGGAGGCAGAGGTTGCAGTGAGCCGAGATCGTGCCACTGCACTCTAGCCTGGGCAACAGAGCAAGACTCTGTCTCAAAATAAATAAATAAATAATATTTCATTGAATCTGAGAAAGTTCTTTCTTTTCCAATCCTTTTTTTTAGCTCTTCTAATATTTTCAAAGTTGAAGTCTGTTTGATACTAGTTTGACTTTAAGCCTTCCCTAATTGTGTCTCCTTTTTAACAGAGAGAGCAAGTTTTAGCACTTAACAATAATTAGCTAATATTTAATAATGTTATGTTGTTTTCCTATTTTTATGTTGCGCTTTTATTTATGATTCTAATTTAAAAGGTTTTAAATAACTGTTTAAGACAACCCAAGTTTCAGAAAAATCACAACACATGTGATACACAGGGCAAAGGAGGTAAACAAATGACCTTAGGAACATTTATATAGGTAATTCATGTTTTTCAAAACATTTTCACGTTCATTATTTTATTTGATCTTCACCAAATGCTGTAAGATAAGTAAGCCAGGTGTTATTACTTCCATTTTACAGATAAACAAAAATAAATAAATCTGAAAGGTTTACTTGATTATCTCTAAGTCTCACTGGAAGGCCATACAATAGCTTAGAACAGAGAACCCAGGGCTCCTGAATTGTGATGGAACCCTCTGCACACAGTTCTCAACTTCCTTTCAGAAAAAATAAATAAATAAAAGTTCTTGATCTTCTCGTATTACGGACTGAATTGTGTCTCCCCTAAATGCATGTTAAAACCCTAACCCCCACCACCATCCCTCAGAATGTGATGGCATTTGAAGATAGTGCCTTTAAATGGGTGATTAAGTTAAAATGAGGCCTTTAGAGTAGGCCCTAGTCCAATCTGACAGGTGTTCTTATAAGAAGGGGGAAATCTGGACACAAAAGAGATGCCAGGGGTGCACACAGCGGAAAGACCATGTGAGGATGCAGTGAGAGGGGAGCAGCTGCAAGCCAAGGACAGAGGCTGCAGAAGAAACCAGCCCTGCCAGCACCTTGCTCTTGTATCCATCTCCAGCCTCCAGGACTATAAGAAAATAGATTCCTGTGGTTTGAGCTACCCAGTCTGTGGTATTTTGTCATTGCAGCCTGAGCTGACTAATGCAGCTTCCAAACTCAAGCCTGCCTCTTGGCCCAATATGGCTGCTGAAGCTCTAGCCATCAGTTCAATGTTTGAAGAAAAAAGGTGGAGGAATGAGAAAAAAAATGCCAGCTGCCTGTTCCCTTTGGTAGCTGCTATGGTGTGAATGTCCATCCCGCCCCTTCCCCCCAAAAAAACTCATGTTGAAATTTAATCGTCATTGTGATCTTATTAAGGGGTGGGACTGAAAAAAGGTAATTAGGCCGTGAGAGTTCTGCCTTTATGAGTAGATTAATGCCATTATTGAGTGAGTGAATTCATGAGAAAAGCAAGTTTGACCACCACCTCTTGCTCTCTCTTGCTTTTGTGTGCCCTCTTTTGCCCTTTCCCCTTCCACCAAGGGATGACTCAGTAAGAAAGACCACGTCAGATGGAGGCCCTTCAGCCTTGGACTTCCTAGCTTCCAGAAATGAAGAAATAAATTTCTTTTCCCTATAAATTACCCTGTATGTGGTATTCTGTTATCAGCACAAAACAGACTAAGACAGGAGCCTTTCCGGTAACAGCCTCTCGTTAGCCAGAACTTAGTCACAAAGAAGTCACATGTTTGCAAGGGAAGCTGGGAAATATAGTTATTAGCTGGGGACATTGCCATCTTGAGTATTTGGGGATTCTGCTTATAGAAAGAGGTAGAGAATGAATACTGGATAGGCATCTCACAGTCTTGACCATTCCTCCCTTATGTCTACTGCCCAGAGCAGAGGATGGTAGAGAACTGAGGGCACACCCACAACCCTATACTTCCTGCCAATAGATTGTGTGTGGACAGAATGAAACCGCCTTTGCAAAATTATGACTGAGACAGTGAAAGACATCTAACTTAATCGACTCCATCTTGCTTCTAACCTCCAAGTGGTCCTTGTTCATTCCTGGGCATAGGCTGAACTAATTTTGGGAGAAACTTAGTTTATAGTTTATAGTTTTTTGGTTTTGGGGTTTTTTTTTTAGACAGAGTCTCACTTTGTCACTCAGGCAGGAGTGCAGTGGCATGATCTCGGCTCACTGCAACCTCTGTCTCCCAGGTTAAAGGGATTTTCCTGCCTCAGCCTCTGGAGTAGCTGGGATTACAGGGGCCTGCCACCATACCCGGCTAATTTTGTCTTTTTAGTAGAGATAGGGTTTCACTATGTTGGCCAGGCTGGTCTTGAACTTTCTGACCTGAAGTGATCTGCCTGCCTCAGCCTCCCAATGTGCTGGGATTACAGGCGTGAGCCACCACATCCAACCTATAGTTTATAGTTTAAAACAAAGATGATAACAGCCCTTTCCCAAAGCAGACTTCCTTCTTGCCTGGGGACTAAATTGCCTTTGTAGGACTAAAATTAGCCACAAAATTAGAAATTGTGGTTTAGGAGCCATGCAGTTGGAGGCTACAAAATACTGACCCTCCCTAAACTGCTCCTAAGATCAGTGCTTGAGATAGTTTGCAGACCCTGCACTTGATGGATCAGCTGGCACCACTCAGATTGATTACCTGGCTCATCGGATCTTGTGGCCCCTGCACCCAGGAACTGACTCAGAGCAAGAAGACAGCTTCGATTCCCTATGATTTCATCCCTGACCAATCAGCGCTCCTGGTTCACTGGCTTCCCTCAACCCGCCTAGTTGTCCTTAAAAACTCTGCTCCCCGAATGCTCGGGGGAGACTGATTTGAGTAATAATAAAACTCAGGTCTCCTGCACAGCCGGCTCTGTGTGAATTACTCTTTTTCTACTGCATTTCCTCTGTCTTGATAAATCATCTCTGTCTAGACAGTGGGCAAGGTGAACCCATTGGGCAGTTACAAGCATACTAAGTTTAAATTTTCTAGCCAACGTAAAAAATTTGATGAGATAATGTCTTAGACATTTGGGCTGCAAAAATACCATAAATAGAACGGCTTATAAACAGAAATTTCTTTCTTTTTTTTTTTTTTTTTTTGAGATGGAGGCACCCACCACCACACCTGGCTAATTTTTATATTGTTAGTAGAGATGGGGTTTCACAATGTTGGCCAGGCTGGTCTCGAACTCCTGACCACAGGTGATTCTCCTGCCTCAGCATCCCAAAGTGCTGGGATTACAGGTGTGAGGCACCACGCCCAGCCACAGAAATTTATTTCTCACGGTTCTGGAAGCTGGGAAGTCCAGGGCAGAAGTGCCTGCATTTGGCATGGTCATTCTTGCTGCCTGGAAGCTTCAGTGTCTGGTGAGGACCCACATCCTGGTTCATTGGTAGCACCTTCTCACTGTGTCCTTACACGGTGGAAGGGGCAAGGGAACTCTGGGTTTGTTTTTGGTTTTTTGTTTTTTGCTTTAATGAGGGCACTAATACCATTCATGAAGACTCCACCCTCATGACCTAATCACTTCCCAAAGGCCCCACCTCCTAATAACATCACCTTATGGAATTAGGATTTTAACATATGAACTTGGCTGGTGGGGACACTAACATTTAGACCTTAGCAAAATCATATTTTAAAATTTAATATTCCCAGTTTCTCTGGGAAGGAAAAATGAAAGAGTTCACTATTCTTATTCTCAGCCATAATCATCTGGTGCTGAGTTGCAGCTACGATTTTAGACAGGCAGACTTTCCAGTTCTCCCTCAACCCAGTTTTCTCCACCACTCATTATTAAAGGTGTCTGTTGCTTTTTTATCACACCACGTTTTTTCTTACAGTAGACAACCTGTCCTGGCCTGAGCAGGTCATGCAGTTAACATACTTCTTTTTTTGCTAGCATCTTCCCCAGTGCCTGGAAAGTGCTGCTCCCCATTCCTTCTGTCAGAGGCGTGTGAACCACAGCAACTCCATCTTGAATAGGAGCTGGGTAAAATAAGGCTGAAACCTACTGGGCTGCATTCCCAGAGAGTTAAGGCATTCTAAGTCACAGGATAAGATAGGAGGTCAACACAAGATACAGGTCATAAAGACCTTGCTGATAAAAACTGGTTGCAGTAAAGGAGCCGGCCAAAACCCACCAAAACCAAAATGGTGACGAGAGTGACCTTCGGTTATCCTCACCACCGCACTCCCACCAGTGCTGTGACAGTTTACAAATGCCCTGGCAACATCAGGAAGTTACCCTATGTGGTCTAAGAAAGGGAGGCATGAATAATCCACCCCTTGGTTTAGCAAATTAACAAAAAATAATCATAAAAATGGGTAACCAGCAGCCCTAGGGGCTGCTCTGCCTAAGGAAGTAGGCATTCTTTTATTCCTTTACTTTCTTAATAAACTTGCCTTCACTTTGCACTGCGGACTCTCCCTGAATTCTTCCTTGTGTGAGATCCAAGAACCCTCTATTGGGGTCTGGATCAGGACCCCTTTCCTATGACATATTTCTGGTGACCACAGCAGGGACTACAGTGCAGCAACCCTGACCTAAAGGCTAACTTTGGGTAAGTGGTTAGGCCTGGTAATATCTTTCTTGTGAACCACAAAAGGGACAATACTGAGGAGGTCCCTGAGCCAAAGGAAATAGACTGCAGCACTGATTGGACAACTTTGGGTAAGTGGTGGGGTACCCGGGTAAAGAATGAGATTGGGTTAGAGGCCCAGCTTAGGGGATTTAGAGTCTCTCCTAAGACAGAGTGGGTTAGAGGCCACTCTTAATGAAAGTCAAGGGGGGAGGCTGGCAAGATGGTTGAATAGGAACAGCTCCGATTTGCAGCTCCCAGCGAGATCAATGCAGAAGGTGGATGATTTCTGCATTTCCAACAGGGGTACCCAGCTCATCTCACTGGGACTGGTTAGACAGTGGGTGCAGCCCACACAGGGTGAGCTGAAGCAGGGTGGGGTGTCACCTCACCCAGGAAGTGCAAGGAGTTGGGGAATTCCCTCCACTAGCCAAGGGAAGCCGTGAGGGACTGTGCTGTGAGGAATAGTGCATTCCAGCACAGATACTACGCTTTTCCCATGGCCTTCGCAACCCACAGACCAGGAGATTCCCTTGGGTACCTCTGCCACCAGGGCCCTGGGTTTCAAGGACAAAGCTGGGCGGTCGTTTGGGCAGACACCAAGCTAGCTGCAGGAGTTTTTTTCATACCCCAGTAGTACCTGGAGTGCCAGCGAGACAGAACCATTCACTCCTCTGGAAAGGGGGCTGAAGCCAGGTAGCCAAGTTGTCTACCTAAGCGGATCCCACCCCTGTGGAGCCCAGCAAGCTAAGATCCACTGGCTTCAGATTCTTGCTGCCAGCACAGCAGTCTGAAGTCGACCTGGGACACTAGGGCAATCAGGCAAGAGAAAGAAATAAAGGGTATTCAAATAGGAAGAGAGGAAGTCAAATTCTCTCCATTTGCAGATGACACGATTGTATATTTAGAAAACCCCATCGTCTCAACCCAAAATCTCCTTAGGCTGATAAGCAACTTCAGCAAAATCTCAGGATACAAAATCAATGTGCAAAAATCATAAGCATTCCTATACACCAATAATAGAGAGCCAAATCATGAGTGAACTCCCATTCACAATTGCTTCAAAGAGAATAAAATACCTAGGAATCCAACTTACAAGGGATGGGAAGGACCTCTTCAAGGAGAACTACAAACCACTGCTCAAGGAAATAAGAGAGGACACAAACAAATGGAAAAACATTTCATGCTCATGAATAGGAAGAATCAATATCATGAAAATGGCCATACTGCCCAAAGTAATTTACAGATTTAATGCTATCCTCATCAACCTACCATTGACTTTCTTCACAGAATTAGATAAAACTACTTTAAATTTCATATGGAACCAAAAAAGAGCCTGTATAGCCAAAACAATCCTAACCAAAAAGAATAAAGTTGGAGGCATCACGCTATCTGACTTCAAACTATACTACAAGGCTAACAAAACAAAACAACATGATACTGGTACCAAAACAGATATATAGACCAATGGAACAGAACAAAGGCCTCAGAAATACCACCACACATCTACAACCATCTGATCTTTGACAAACCTGACAAAAACAAACAATGGAGAAAGGATTCCCTATTTAATAAATGATGCTGGGAAAACTGGCTAGCCATATGCAGAAAATTAAACTGAACCCCTTCCTTACACCTTACACAAAAATTAACTCAAGATGGATTAAAGACTTAAACGTAAGACCTAAAGCCATAAAAACCCTAGAAGAAAACTTAGCCAATACCATTCAGGACACAGAAATGGGCAAAGACTTCATGACTAAAACACCAAAAGCAATGGCAACAAAAGCCAAAATTGACTAATGGGATCTAATTAAACTAAAGAGCTTCTGCACAGCAGAAGAAACTATCATCAGAGTGAACAGGCAACCTACAGAATGGGAGAAAATTTTCGCAATCTATCCATATGACAAATGACTAATATCCAGAATTTACAAAGATCTTCAACAAATTTACAAGAAAAAAACAACCCCATCAAAAAGTGGGTGAAGGATATGAACAGACACTTCTCAAAAGAAGACATTTATGTGGCCAACAAACGTATGAAAAAAGCCCATCATCACTGGTCATTAGAGAAATGCAAATCAAAACCACAATGAAATACCATCTCATGCCAGTTAGAATGGCAATCATTAAAAAGTCAAGCAATGACAGATGCTGGAGAGGATGTGGAGAAATAGGAATGCTTTTACACTGTCGGTAGGAGTGTAAATTAGTTCATCCATTGAGGAAGACAGTGTGGCAATTCCTCAAGGATCTAAAACCAGAAATACCATTTGACCCATCAATCCCATTACTGGGTATATACCCAAAGGATTATAAATCATTCTATTATAAAGATACATGCATATGTATGTTTATTGCAGCACTGTTCACAATAACAAGGACTTGGAACCAACCCAAATGCCCATCAGTGATACACTGGATAAAGAAAATGTGGCACATATACACCATGGAATACTATGCAGCCATAAAAAAGGATGCATTCATGTCCTTTGCAGGGACATGGGTGAAGCTGGAAACCATCATTCTCAGCAAACACAAGAACACAAAACCAAACATCGCATGTTCTCACTTATAAGTGGGAGTTGAACAATGAGAACACATGGACACAGGGAGGGGAACATCACACCCCAGGGCCTGTCAGTGGGTGGGGCGCTAGAGGAGGGATAGCATTAGGAGAAATAGCTAATGTAGACGACGAGTTGATGGGTGCAGCAAACCACCATGGCACATGTATACCTATGTAACAAACCTGCACATTCTGCACACGTACCCCAGATCTTAAAGTATAATAAAAAATAAAAAAAATTCAAGGACACTTGACCGACCTTGGGTTACAGGCCCAACTTAGGAGGGTTAGAGTCCCTACTAAGATTTGAGGGATTAGAAGCCCCTCTCAGTAAATTATTTCATGGCTAAGAATAGGTTTGGCATTATGGGCTATTAACTGCCATTCTCTTTGGATTAATCTGCCTTGCGCTCTTTGCTGATGGCTGTGGATGACTGGGTTAGGCATGTACAGGATCATGGGACATGGGAAGCTTTTTCCTCCATAAAAGGGGAAACTTGAGAGTTGATGGGACAGCTGGAAAAGATCCCTTTGCTACTGAGAAGCAGCCGCCTGAACTTTTCAGTGTCACTGCAATGGTTGGGTCTTCCTCTGGCCTCCCTGATTATTTTGCCTTCTCCACCCTGTCACAGGCAATGCTTTTCTCTCTCTCCTTTCTCTTTCTTATCTTTTCTATTACTCAGGGCAGCCATCTTGCCAGAGACCATATGTTGAAACTCTAAGTCGGAGGTTGGATTAAAGATGACAGGGCCCATATGGGTGCAAATTTAAGCCTTGCCAGTTTGATAATGGGTGCTAAGCAGAGTGGCTAATGTCTACGTTTTATCACAAGTATTTTGCTCTGCTCAGAATGAAAAAATAATTTTTCTTTATGCTGCAGCTTGGCCCCCAGGGCAATGGTGCCACAAGCCAGATCGCTAAGGCCTCTCAGGAAAAGGGAACACAGAAGTCTGGCATGCCAGCAAAAGGGTAAGAATTTCTTACCAGTCAGATCTCTGGCTTCACTCTCTCTGTGTAAATGGTTGAATGAATGGTTAAAAAAAAAAAAATCAGTGTTTATCTTCTCTGTAAAGTTTTGATTAATGCAAAAAAGAATTGTAAGGCTGGTCTTAAGCTGGCGTATTCTGTGCTATGGATCGTTTTTCTGTGTCGAGGGGTACTTTAAGATAAAACACAGGCTTAGAACACCTGTAAGCCTGCTTTTCAAGATGAGCCAGCAAACTGGTTAGTAACAAACTTGGTTACAGGTCCCTGAAACAAACAAAAAACTGGATGAAGTCTCCACCTTGTTTTATGTCCTTGGGAACTTGACTTTTTTGTTTTTTGTTGAGAAGGAGTCTCCCTCTGTTGCCCAGCCTGGAGTGCGATGGCACTATCTCAGCTCAGTGCAAACTCCACCTCCCAGGTTCAAGTGATTCTCCTGTCTCAGCCTTCCAAGTAGCCGGGATTACAGGCATGTACCACCACACCCAACTAATTTTATATTTTTAGTAGAGACAGAGTTTCACCATGTTGGTCAAGCTGGTCTTGAACTGACATCAGGTGATCCACCTGCCTCAGCCTCCCAAAGTGCTGGGATTACAGGCATGAGCCACCATGCCCCACTGGGAGTTTGACCTTTTAACCACACGGCAGTACTTTATTTTGGTCTCCATCTTCAGGAAACAGGAATTTTAGGGTTCATGTCATAATTAGCTCTAACAATCATATTAAATAGTTAAAAAGCCTTTTCAAGCTCAAAATTAACTACTGTAGACTCTTTCTGGGAAGGGAAATGATGACTGCTCTGTGCTCTAGCTCAGTAGCAGAGGTTTTGCACTTTCACAGTGGTGGTCGGGGTTTGATTCCCCACCTAGGAAGTAAGTCGTTTCTGGTTTAATATCTGTGTGACTTTGTCTATTCTCTTCTCCTCCACGGACTGTCTCAAATTTTCCTTTCTCTAAGCACCTGGGAGATTACCTTTGGTAAAGTTCAAAAGCCAGAAATATCGACCATTTGGCCTAAGAAATTCTAAAATTAAAGAGTGCTATGGTTAGAATAAGTTTAATTAAAAGTGGATATTCAAGCTCTAACAGCCTGGACTCCTTGGAGGAAAGAACAGGAGGTACCAAAGACCCCTTTCCTGGCCCTGTTCTTCCAAGGGCTCCAGCTTAACCCAGTAGTCCAATTAAGAAACTTAAAAACTGGCAAATGAAAAACCTTACAACTACTGTAGTCATCTTCTTCTGTCTTTCTATGTAGCTATATATGTGTTGTGTGTAATGTTTATATAAAAGAACTCTAATTAATTGGCTTAAACAAAAATATGCACTTAAATCAAATATTTTGAAAGCAAAATAAAAACTGTAATGCCTTTTAGTTCATGTGGCTTTAGTAATCTTTAAGAAACAATAACAGCTTTGAAAATTATTGATAAAATAAAAACATTCAGTCTATATTAGGCAGGTCAGATAAGTTTGCTAAATGCTTTAAGGTCATAAACTACTTCTTTAACTTTTAAAAATTGTTCAATTTACCTACTTTGAAGCCATTAGATTCTAGATAAGGCCTGGAAACGTGGAATTAGCCATGCCCCCTGGCTATACAAAGAAGATTATAAAGAAAGAGATTTTATATAAGAAAGGATCTTGTATGGTAAATTCTTGTCCTAAAGTAAAATAACTGGTTATTTAAAAGGAGGGATGTTTAGGGCAAATCAGAAAGTCAAAGAATGTCTCAGATGGTCTGTGTAAGTCGTGAAAGGATTTGTGAAAGGGAATTTATGCAAGAAACGTTGTACAATTCAAAGGTTGTTAGGCCTCCTAAATGCTTCATAAAATGCCACTATGACTCTTACTGTACAACTTGGTTGCTTAAGTAAGGTAAGGCCTGAGGACATGTGGAGTTAGCCACACCCCCTAGCTATGCTGGAGAGTCAGCCCTTATCTGCCTTTCTGCCTGGTATATCCTGGGTAAGGCTCCACACCTAGTACACAATTAAAATTACTTACTAACCAGGGTTTTCACCAAAGTAAGTTGCTAAAAGTTTAACATTGTCACATATAATTGAGACTATTGAAGAAACAATTTTACATGTAAGGTGTGTAAGGAAAGTAGAATGTACATTTGGTAAAAGATTATAAGAAGGCATAGGAATGTGGATTTTTTTGCCTAAAGAGTTGAAGAATTGTTTTAAGTTAGTTAGAATAAAGCTAAGGTTTAAACAAGTTGTGGAAGGTTTAAACAAGTTGTGGAAGGTTTATAAAAATTAATTGTAAGAGATTCTGTGTGTGAACACATTGGCTAAAGTTAAAGGGGTATTATTCAGTTTTTCTGTAAATTAAATAGAATAAAAGCACAACAGGTTTTTCTTAGAGTACTAATCTGCTCTTTCACAAAAAAAATGTAAAGGGTTATAAAGGTTTATAAGAATCTTACCTTATAGTTAAACAGTAAAATTGGGTAAATATGTCTAAGGTTTTATTAAAAATTGGGTTTAACATTAATAATACATTAATACAATAATAATAATAATGCAATAATATACAGTCTGAAAAGGGGAGGCATGAATAATCCACCTCTTGTTTAGCTTATCATCAAAAAATAACCATAAAAATGAGCAATCAGCAGCCCTCGGGGCTGCCCATCTATGGAGTAGCCATTCTTTTATTCCTTTACTTTCTTAATAAACTTGCTTTCACTTTGTGCTGCAGACTCACCCTGAATTCTTTCTTGGCATGAGATCCACCAACCCTCTTGGGGTCTGGATCAGGACCCCTTTCCTGTAACACTTCCTCTGTTGGCCTGACAAATCTGTTTTGTCGTTGTTGTTGTGTTTTTTGTTTGTTTTTTGAGACCGTCTCGCTCTGTTGTCCAGGCTGGAGTGCAGTGGTGTAGTCACAGCTCACTGAAGCCTCCACCTCCCAGGCTCAAGCAATCCTACCACCCGGCCTCCTGAGTATCTGAAACTGCAGAGGTGCACTACCATGCCCAATTAATTTTTATATTTTTTGTAGAGATAGGGTTTCATCATGCTGCCCAAGCCAAGAATTCCTGGCCTCGAGCGATCCACCCGCCTCAGCCTCCCAGAGTGCTGGGATTATAAGCGTGAGCCACCACGCCCAGCCCAAATCTCTTTATTATTCTAGTTCCAGCCTAAAGGTAACTTTTTCTGGGAAAACTTCTTCCTCTCTTACAGATAGAGTTCATTTGTGCTCTGGTTTGCCTTTGTTAAAGAAAAAACAAAAAGTTATCAGAAACCAAAGATTGAATGCTGAATGAAAACAAATTTTTTTACTTTCATGCACGAAGCCTGATTCGGCACAGAGTCTAGGAAAGCCACAGATCTGAGGATGCAGGAGGAGAAACAAGGCAATTTTCTAAAGCTAGAAGACCATAAATTGTCTCCTTCCCATGTTAGCAAACCAAAGTCTCTGGGTGTTACTGACCGGCTGCCAACACTTGGGTTTTTAATTAGACCAGATCTGGCTCTGTTACAGGTGGTCTTCTGCAGACACAATGAGGTGGCTGGCCCAGGGTTGTGGCATCCGGCAGCCTCAGCTGAGTACGTGCAGTGCCCGAACCAGGGTGGAGTCACCCAGTTAGCCATGTGCAGTGTGCCTCGCGCGACAGCAGCCTAGGAGACCAGACAGGTTGATGACTCATGTTACCTCCATGCTAACACTCACCACGCTGCACTACAAATGCCAGTTTTATGTTCTCTCCCAGTAGACATGAGTGACTAGAGCGTTTCTTTGTCAATGTTATGTCTCCAGTCACCCAGCCCCTGGCCCACTGTTGGAAACAGAAAGTATAAACCAAAAATAAAATTCTAAGCCCTCCAATTGACTGAATAGACGCCCCCTTCTTAGCCTGGGGACCCAAAGAAACCTGAAAAACTAGTTCAGGCCACGATGGGAAGGTGGAGTCAGACATGCCGTATCCTCTTCTCCCTTTGGAGTTCAGGCGCAACTGACCAACATTAACATTAAAACAGAGATCCTCAGACTGACAAAACAGGCTCTCTGTGGCAATAAGATACCAAATTCCAACCCAACTCTAGTATAACATCACATGACAGATAAAAAAGGAAATCACAGTATTTTACCCCAGAATATGTTTTTTACCATATTTTGAGAAATGACCCTACACAGCTATCTTTTGTGGGGGAAAATTTGCATCTGTAAAGAATCTCTGTTAACATAACTAGATCTATTCCCTTCCAGGCCCTTCCCATCCTGAAGAGATTAACTGAGAGTCTAGCACCTTTTAAAGGTCTAAATAGGAAACATTTGCCATCAATTGTCACTAAGGATAGCCACCTAAATACTTTCTCTGGATAATAAGAACCTTGATCCCCACAACCCCTCATCTTAATCCAGACACTCCTCTCTCTTGATTCCAGGTCTTTAGATAATAACTTAACTCTTTTGACCAACTGCCAATTAAAAAAATCTTTAAATCCACCTATGACCTGTAAGCTCCCCAACTCCCACCTCCCCCCACCCCACTTCAAGTTGTTCTGCCTTTCTGGACCCAACTAATGTATATGTCACATGTATTAATTGATGTCTTAATTGTTGCTTGACTAAAATGAGATGACGCAGCGAAGGGTCTGGCATAATGTGTCTGGCACATAAGAGCTGCTCAGCAAATTACAGCTCTCATCCTAGGGTCACATAAGGCTGAATAGTAGGCAGGAATCTTTCTCCCAAGAACAGGGACAGATGCCTCTTCATAAAGCCCAATATAACTGATATAACTGCTACAAAGTGTGCCAGGGCCGCATCTTTCCAGCAAGGAGCTGATACCCCACACCTCCTAATCAGCAAGCTGCACTCATAGCCTTTTTCCCATAGAGACAGCAATCTGGGAGTACCCACTGCCTTGCACCCAGCAGTTCTCCATGGGACAAGCTGTACCTAACTGTGTATGGGCAGTGGGAGCAGGCAGCAGTTCACAGTCTCATCTAATCCTAGGTTTTATTGTTGCCTTTGTTTCCCAGAGGAGGTTGCACAGATAGGAAATTGTAACATCAGGATGCAGCCAGAGCCGGTGGGATCCAGAATACAGGCTCTTTCTCCAGCTCTGGGCAACCCCACTCATCACTCTGAGCCCTAGCTGTCTGTTCCTTTGAAGCCTCACTGCCACTGACTCCTCTTTAAAGCCCATTTTTATTTGTTGTGAGTGTTTGGGTTTTGCACCCCTAGCTAGACTATAAATGCTATGAAGGCAGAGAGTGTGCCTTACAGAGCTGGGGTTTATAATCAGGGCTCAATGAAATCTGGTCAAGGAATTATAGAATGGACCTGTCTAAACACCAACAGTGCTGCTCCCCAGAGACCCGGGTTTCTGCAAGAAATTCAGAGGCAAGTTTTTATTCCCTCTGAGAAAACCCTAGCGGCTCCCACCGGCTTCCTCCCTCAGGTGCTCAACATCTGCTCAACAATCCTGGTTCTGGCCAGGAGCTTCTGGTGAGCTCCAGGACAGCTGCAGAGGGAGGAGGGAGCAAGAAGAAAAGTAGATGGGCAAGGTAAGAGAATAGGGAGGCCCATCCCCTCTGGGCAAATCTCCAAAGAGCCTATCTCCAGCCGGGAGAGGTCTCCGCCAGGGGCGTGGGGCAAGTGATTCACACCTGGGAAGAAATGCTCCGTTTATCTCCACCAGCATGAGTTTAGGCAGGCTCAGGAGCACAGGGGAAGGACCATGAGTCACTGACAATCAAGAAAGAATGGGGGAATGGGACAGGACGGAACAGGTCTCCCCTATTGTGTCAGCATCTCCAGCCTCCCTCCTGACCCCTGTTCAGAGGCAACCAAAGGCCCAAGACCCTTTCTAGACCTCGGTCAGGGTCTCTCAGCCTTGACACTACTGACATATGGGGCCAGATAATTATTTGTGTAGGGCACTGTCCCGTGCACTGTAGAATGTTTAGCAGCATACATGGCCTCTACCCAAGAAGTCAGTAGCACCCTCCCACCAGCTGTGGCAACCAAGCAAGTCTCCAGGCTTTGCCAAATGTCCCCTGGAGATTGGGAGAAATCAGCTGGCTCATTCTTCTTCCCTTCCTTATTCAGAATGTGTGGTGGGGTCTCAGCCTTATCTCCTCTCCTCTAGCTGCCTCTTCTGAGAAATCCCTGAAGATGATCTGTCAGGCCCTTATCACAAAAGGCCTTTGCTGCTGCTTCTTCCAGGGCAGTTGGCAAGAAGTAAATAATGATCATGTAGAAGTAAAAATTTCCAGAACTTAGAGAGGGAAGGAAGAGCCAGGAAGGGAGACAGGAGTCCCCATCTTACGGAAACTGAAAGTCCAGATGGACTGAGGCAGCACTGTCCAACAGAAACATAATGCAGGCCACAAATATGGGCCACATGTGTTCATTTTAAATGTTTTGAGTAGCTGCATTCAAAAAATAGAAACAAGTGAAATTATTTTTGATAATGTATTTAACCCAATATATCCAAAATATTGTCAACATGTAATCAATATTTTAAAATGAGTAATCAAGTATTTACATTCTTATTTTTCCATACTAAGTCTTCAACATCCAAAGTGCATCTTCCATTTACAACTTATCTCAATTTGAACCAGCCACTTTTCTAGTGCTCAAAAGCCACATGCAGCTAGTGGCTACTATATTGGGCAGCACAGGACTGAGGTTTCCTTACAAAAGGTGAAGATCACCCCCACACTTCTCCTAGCACCAAGGGGCTTCCAAAGGCCAAGACCTTAACTACACAGTGGAGCAATCTAGTCTCCAAGTTGATACAGTATTTGTAACTCAGAGAACAAGATACCCATTTCAAGTGCCCACTTCCTCAAACACCATGTCCCCTCCTGGGCAGATAAGGCAGCCTGCAGGTTGTCTCTCTGGTCCTTTTCAGAGACTTGGACCTCAACCATTGTTCCACTTCACACCTCTTGTCAGGAAGAAAGTTATAAATCCCTAGGTTGTAAATTACCCTAACTCCATGCTATACACAGACTGTTGCCTAGGAGTCAAGTACCTCCAACCACCCTGTACACACCCAGTATTTCCCCTGGAGCTGAGTTTGCTCACCACTTCTGTGGATCCTGCCCTGTGTACCATTAACAATTCCCTAACCATTTACTCATATCTACTTCCTGGTAGACAGATAATGTCCTCGATTGAGCTGAGCACCTCTCATAAATTGATAAATCCCTAAGCCTTGCTGACAAATTCTTTAGTTAAGGCACAAGACCTGGGATTGAGACTCTTGATGGAGATTTATAGCCTCTGGTTATGAGAGGGATTCTCTGCTTTCCAATAGTTACTTTTTTGTCAATCATCTTCTTTTCTTCTTTTTTTTTTTTTTTTTTTTAAACACAGGGTCTTGCTCAGTTTCCCAGGATGGAGTGCACTGGCTCAATTATGGCTCAATGCAGCCTCAACCTCCTGGGCTCAGGGGATCCTCCCACCTCAGCCTTTCAGTAGCTGGGACTACAGGTGCACAGCACCACCCCTGGCTAATTTTTTTTTTTGTATTTTCGGTAGAGATGGGGTTTCACCATGTTGCCCAAGCTGGTCTCAAACTCCTAAGCTCAAGTGATCCACCCACCTCAGCATCCCAAAATGCTGGGATTACAGGTGTGAGCCACCATGCCTGGCCCACCTTCTTTTCTTGTTCTGCTAGGATGTGCATCTTGAAATCAACTCACCCTGCCTAAAGGGAAGAAATTCCAAAATCTTCCAAAACTTTTCCACTTGTTATGTTTTCAGATAATCATTCAGCAGCTTTTAAAAAAAAATCTTGATACCCCTAGTACATGATGGTGGGCCTATAGCAGGATCTCAATAAATATGTGTATGAATTTGCTGCAGATGGCAAATACAGCTGATACCCTGGGTTGGCAGGGAGATCTCTGAGAGATCTCCATGTTTGAAGCTCAGGAAGGAATGACTCTTTATCTGCACAGTTTCCCAATGCCCTACCCTTTATCCACAGAGATGTGGGCGGACAGCGAGGTTTATGACTGAAGTCAGTTCCAGCATTCTGCCTGCACCAAGCTGGCAGTCCAGAATCCCCTCCCTTTGTGGATATCAAAGCCACAAGCCCCAGCTGCAAAAACTTACCCATTCCCCTTCTCCTTGGGACCACTGCTTCAAGTTTCACTTACTTTTCTGGCTTTTAAGAGCCTCTTCAGTTCTGGATCTTGGGGACTTTCTTAAGTTTTAAGATCAGTCTATCTTTTGAATTACTTTTGAATTATTTTGTTATTATTCTTCTGTATTTCTGTGTTTGAAATGGGGAAGGAGTTTCTGTTTCTGCTAAGTTTCCCACACTGACTGAAAGTGCCAAGCTGATGTACTAATGCAAATCTGATCATCTAAATAGGCTTAAATGATTCCCCATTTCCTCAGGGTAGAGTTCCAAGAGCAAAACCTAAACACGCGAAGTCATTCAGGATCTGCCCCAGATTGGTTTCCTGAGTTGTTTCTTGGGCAATCCCACACTCACACCCTTTACTCCAATGTCACTAAAATATTTGCTGTGCCCCCAAATTAGCCATGGTCTCTCACACCTCCTGGCATTTAAATATACTGCCTGTCTGCCTGGAACTTTCTTCCTTCTCCTCACTACTCAACCTTTATAATTTACTGGAGATGTTGTTCTCCACAACCAGCCTCCCTGACATCTACCCTGCAAGCCTAAATTAATCCCCCATTTCCACTTTTGTGTTCTCTTAGTCTGCTCAAATCTCCTCCCACGGTGTGTTAGTTCATTTTCACACTGCTATAAAGATCCAGAGACTGGGTAATTTATAAACAAGAAGTTTAATTGACTCACAGTTCCACGTGGCTGGGGAGGCCTCAGGAAACTTACAATAATGGCAGAAGGTGAAGGGAAAGTAGGCACCTTCTTCACAAGGCATCAGGAGAGTGAGAGAGTGAAGGGGCAGTGCCATACTTTTAAGCCATCAGATCTTGTGAGCACTCACTCACTATCATGAGAACAGCATGGGGAAAATCCACCCCCATGATCCAATCACCTCCCACCAGGTCCCCCTCTTGATGTGTGAGGATTACAATTCGAGATGAGATTTGGGTGGGGACACAGAGCCAAACCATATCACACAGTACACAGTATTATAATTGTCTTTCGCTGTAGGATTTTGTTTTGTTTTGTTTTCTCAGGAAACACCCACCTCATCCACCAGGTGAAGTTTCCAGCAACCATTTTGTTCCACAAGACTCTACCTAGAGGCAAATTTTCCATGAAGCTGACAAACCAAAGGCTTCAAGGCTCCTCACTTGCCCAGACTCCAGGCCCAAGGAAGGCAACAGCTATGTGTTTACATGGCTATTTTTTTTTTTTTTGTAAAAATTTGTAAAAGAAGCTATCTTAACCACAATTGGTTAAAATAAACCCCTGTATCTTTCTACCTTGATTTCCCCTCCTGAAGCTTTAGAGTGGCTGGAGGCAACAGGAGGTCCAGCTAAGGGGGAGTTGAGGTGTAGATACACTACTTTTGGGGAGATCACCTGAGGTCAGGAGTTCAAGACCCACCTGGACAACATGGCAAAACCCTGTCTCTCCTAAAAATACAAAAATTAGCCAGGTGTGGTGGTGGGCGCCTGTAATCCCACCTACTTGGGAGGCTGAGGCAGGAGAATTGCTTGAACCCGAGAGGCGGCTGTGGCAGTGCGCTGAGATCACGCCACTGCACTCTAGCCTAGGCGACAGAGTGAGACCATTCTCAAAAAAAAAAAAAAAAAAAAAGTGTAGATACACTACTTTTTTTGTATTTATATGGTTTGTAGACACTTTCATATTTAGTTAAATTATTGATAGTCCCCTCAGTGTAGAATGGCTTCCAGGAGCACTGGTATCACCCACTGTACCTGGCATCTTGTTAGAAGTACAAAGCCAGAGTTCAGATCACCATACTCATGTTGCCTGACTCACCTACATGCATATCAGTGGTAGAGGGAAGACAAGGTCTGAAATGCAGTTTGAAGATCGTCTATGGAAACCTCCTCCAACTATCAGAGTTAACTAATACAAACGTTACATCCTTTTTAAAATGTTGTAATGTCTTTGATATTTGTCGGCTTTAGAACATTTTTAATTTGTTGTGATTTATCTTCTCATTCATTCCAAGAAATGATTTTTTGTGAGTAATCTTGTTTTCTTAAAGAAGGATTTCCAAATGGTATAACATTCAAGCCCCACAAAAATTGCACTTGTCCCTGATCCTATCCCCTTATTACAGCTGACCCAGGTTGGAGCCCATATTCTTTCACACTGAAATTTAGATTCCACTCAGAAACTGAAGTTTCTGTGTGGCTAGAACTGTAACACATAAACTTTAAAGCCACAAGGTGACCATGTTTCTGCCTGTGGGTGAAATACTAGAGAAAGCTGGGAGGCAGAGAGGCCAGAGGAAGGGAGTTCTGTCTTCTTCCCAGACTCTGGTTCCTGCCTTCCTTCTTCCCAAGGGGCCTGTTTTAGTTATCTATTGCTGAAAAATAAACTATCCCAAAACTTAGTGTGGCTTATAACAACAAACACTCATTACCTCACAGTATTCTGCAAGTCAGGAATCTGGGAGCAGCTGAGCTGAGTGGTTCTACTCAGGGTCTCTCAGGAGGTTGCAGACAAGTTATCAACCACAACTGTAGTCAGCCTAAGACTCCACCGGGGCTGGAGGAGCAACCTTCAATGTAGCTCGTTCACGTGCCTGTTAGCAGGATACATCAGTTCCCTGCCAAGTGGACTTTGCCACAAGTCAGCTTGAGTGTTCTTGCAACATGGCAGCTGGATTCCCTCAAAGAAGGTGGTCTAAGAAAGAGAGTAAGGAAAAAGCCAAAAGGGCATTTACGACCATAATGCATTGGATTGTGTATTCTCAAAAATCTATATTGAAGTTCTAACCCCCAGTACCTCAGAATGTGACCTTATTTGGAGATAAGGTCTTTAAAGAAGTAATCAAGTCAAAATTAGGTCATTATGGTGGGCACTAATCCAATATTACTAGTGTCCTTATAAAAAGGGGAAGTTTGAACACAAAGACAGACATAAACATGCATACAGGGACAAGATCATGTTAAGATGAAGGCAGAGATCCAGGTGATGCTTCTATAAGCCAAGAAACACCCAAAACTGCCAGCAAACCACAAGAAGCTAGGAAAAAGGAACAGAATAGATTCTCCCTCACAGCCTTTAGAAGGAATGAAGCCTGCCAACACCTTGGTCTTGGATTTCTAACCTCAGGAACGGCGACAATAAATTTCTGTTGTTTAAGCCACCCAGTCTACGGTACCTTGTTACAGCAGCCCTAGCAAACTAATACAATGACTGAGTCTCAGAAGTCACACATCATCACTACTTCCATGTTCTATTTGTTACAAGTGAGCTGCTAAGTTCAGTCCATACTCAAGGGGAGGGGAATTACACTCTATCTCTTTCAAAAAATTTGTGGGCGTATTTTAAAACCACGAACAAGTTCATAAGATACATTTGAAACCTTATGATAAACTCTTCTCTTGTTTAAGCTAACTCCAATTGGATGCAGTAGTTCTTCATTTAAAAGCCTTGTTTTGTTTTGTTTTGTTTTTTGAAAAGTCTTTATTAAGAATTTATCGGGGCCAAGCACTGTGACTCATGCCTGTAATCCCAGCACTTTGGGAGGCTGAGGTGGGGAGATCACATGAGGTCAGGAGTTTGAGACCAACCTGGTCAACATGGCGAAACCCCTTCCCTCCTAAAAATACAAACATTAGCCAGGCAAGGTGGCAGGTGCCTGTAATCCCACCTACTTGGGAGGCTGAGGCAGAATTGCTTGAACCCAGGAGGCGGCAGTGGCAATGAGCTGAGATTGCACCACTGCACTCCAGCCTAGGCTACAGAGTGAGACTCCTTCTCAAAAAAAAAAAAAAAAAAAAAAAGATTTTATTTTTATCGGCCAGGCATGGTGGCTCATGCCTGTAATCCCAGCACTTTGGGAGGCAGAAGTGGGTAGATCACTTGAGGCTAGGAGTTAGAGACCAGTCTGGCCAACATGGCAAAACCCCCTCTCTACTAAAAATACAAAAATTAGCTGGGCGTGGTGGTGCGTAACTGTAGAACCAACAATTCGAGAGGCTGAGATAAAAGTATCACTTGAGTCTGGAGGTGCAGGTTGCAGTGAGCTGAGATTGCACCACTGCACTCCAGCCTGGGTGATCTGGGTGACAGAGTGAGACCCTGTCTCAAAAAGAAAAAAACAAAACAAAACAAAGAATTTATCATAGACTAAAAATGAAGGCACAGAAAAATATATTCCATGCAAATGGAAACCAAAAAGCAAGATAGAGTAGCTCCACTTATACCAGATAGAATGAACTTTAAGTCAAAAACTCTAAAAAGAGAAAAAGCATCATTATATAATGATAAAGGGATCAATTCAGCAAGAGGATATAACAATTATAAACATATATGCACCCAACACTGGAGGACCAAAATACATAAAGTAAATACTGTTAAATTCAAAGGGAGAGATTATAATACAACAATAATGAGGGACTTCAATGCCCCCATTTTCAGCAAAGGACAGATCGTCCAGTCAGAAAATCAACAAGGAAACATCGTATTTAAAATGCATTCTAGACCAAAGGGACCTAACATACATTTACAAAACATTACATCAAACAGCTGCATAATACACATTCTTCTCAACTGCACATAAAACATTCTTCAGGAGAGATCATATGTTAGGCCACAAAACAAGTCTTAAGAAATTTGAGGCCAGGTGTGGTGGCTCACACCTGTAATCCCAACACTTTGGGAGGCCATGGCAGGTGGATCACTTGAGCTCGTGAGTTCAAGGCTAGCTGGGGCAACTTGGTGAGAATTTATCTCTACAAAAAGTACAAAAATTAGCCAGGCATGGTGGTGCACATCTGTACTCTCAATGATATAGTTTGGCTCTGTGTCCCCACCCGAACCTCATGTAAAATTGTAATCACCACGTTTCAGGGAGGAACCTGGTGGGAGGTGATTGGATCACGGGGGCAGTTTCCCCTATGCTGTTCTCATGACAGTGAGTGTGTTCTCACGAAATCTGATGGTTTAAATGTGTGTGGCACTTTCCCCTCTCCCGCTGTGCCATGGTAAGATGTGCTTGCTTTCTGCCATGATTGTAAGTTTCCCAAGGCCTCCCAGTCATGCTTCCTGGGAAGCCTGCAGAACTGTGAGTCAACTAACCCACTTTCTTCATAAATTACCCAGTCTCAAATAGTTCTTTATAAGCAGTGTAAAATGGACAAATACACCCAGCTACTTGGGAGGCTGAGGCAGGAGGATCACTTGAGCCTGAAGGGTTGAGGCTGCAGTGAACTGTGTTTGAGCCACTGCACTCCAGCCTAGGCAACAAAGTGAAACCTTGTCTCAAAGTAAAAAAGAAATTTAAGAAGAGAGGTCACATCAAGTGTCCTTTCTGAGCACAATGTTATTTAAAAAAAAAAAACTGAGTTACAGGAGGAACTTCAGAAATTTTACAAATACACATAAATTAAACAACATAGTCCTGAATAATCAATGGGTCAATGAAAAAATTAAAAGGGAAGTTTTAAAATGTTTTGAGGCAATCAAAAATGGAAACATACCAAAACCTACAGAACACAGCAAAAGCAGTTCTGAGAGGAATGTTTATAGGAATAGATGCTTACATCAAAAAAGAAGAAAGATCTCAAGTAAACAACCCAATATTGCACCTCAAGTAACTAGGAAAAAAAGAACAAACTAAACTCAAAATTGATAGAAGAAAAAGAAATAATAAAAATCAGAACAGAAATAAATAAAACTGAGGCTAGAGAAACAATACAAAAGATCCATGAGACAGAGAGTAGGTTTTTTTGAAAATATAAACAAGAAAATATAAACAAAATCAACAAACCCTCAGCTAGACTAAGTAAAAAAGAAAGAAGACTCGAAATCAAAGGTGAAAAAGAAAACATCACAACTGATACCATAGAAATACAAAGAATCATATGAGACTATTGTATTAGTCCGTTTCATGCTGCTGATAAACACACACCTAAGACTGGGCAATTTACAAAAGACAGAGGTTTAATTAAACTTACAGTTCCATGTGTCTGGGGAAGCCTCACAGTCATGGCAGAAGGCAAGGAGGAGCAAGTCACATATTACATGGTAGCAGCAGGCAAAGAGAAAGAACTTGTGCAGGGGAATTCCCCTTTTTAAAACTATCATATCTCATGAGACTTATTCACTATCACGAGAACAGCATGGGAAAGACTTGCCCCATGATTCAGTTACTTCCCACCAGGTCCCTCCCACAACACGTAGGAAATCAAGGTGAGATTTGAGTGGGGACATGGTCAAACTATATCAACTATTATAAACAATTATATGCTAACAAATTGGATAAAATGGGAATAAATTCCTGGACACACACAATCTACCAAAATTGAATTATAAAGAAATAGAAAATCTGAACAGACCAATAACAAGTGAGAAAATTGAATCAGTAATAAAAAGTCTCCTATTAAAGAAAAACTCAGAACCTGATAGCTGTACTACTAAAATCTACCAAACATATAGAGAACTAATACCAATTATTCTCAAACTATTCCAGAAAATTGGAAAGAAAGAAATACTTTCAAACTCATTCTATGAAGCCAGCATTGCCCTGACACCAAAACCAGACAAGGAAAAAACAAAAAACAAAACAAAACAACAAAAAAAAAACTATAGGCCACTATTCCTGATTAACATAGATGCAAAAATCCTCAACATAATACTAGCAAACTGAATTTAACAGCACATTTAAAAGGTCATTCACTATGTACGTGGGATTCATCCCAGGGATGCAAGGATGGTTCAATATATGCAAATCAATAAATGTGATACATCACATTAGCAGAAAGAAGGACAAAAACCATATGATCATTTCAATAGATGCAGAAAAAGCATTTGATAAAATTCAGCATCCCTTCATGATAAAAATCTCAGCAAACTGAGTACAGAAGAAACATACCTCAAAACAATAAAGGCCATATATGACAAACCCACAGTTAACATCAAATTGGGGAAAAGTTGAAAGCTTTTTCTCTAAGATCTGGAACTAAACAAGAATACCACTTCTATTCAACGTAGTACTAGAACTCCTAGCCAGAGCAATTGGACAAAAGAAATAAATAAAAGGCATCCAAATTGGAAAGGAGAAAGTCAAATTGCCCTTGTTTGCAGATGACATGATCTCATGTATATAAGACCCTAAAGACTTTACCAAAGAACTGTTAGAACTAACAAATGAATTCAGTATAGTTGCAGGATACGAACATATAAAAATCAGTAGTGTTTCTTATGCTGATAGTAAACTACCTGAAAAATAAGCCAAGAAAACAATCCCATTTTTAATAGCCACACAGATAATAAAGTACCTAGGAATAAATTTAACCAAAGAGGTGAGAGATCTCTACACTGAATATTATAAGACATTGATGAAAAAAATTGAAGAGGACACAGATAAATGGAAAGGTATCCTGCATTAATGAACTGGAAGAATTACTATTTTTAAAATGTTCATACTACCCAAAACAATTTACAAATTCAATGCAATTCTTTTTTTTTTTTTTTTTTTTTTTTTTTTTTTGGTGGGGCAGGTGTGGGTTGGGGGAGGGAAGCAGAACAGAGACTCACTCTGTTTCCCAGACCGAAGTACTGGAGTACAGTGGAACAGTCTTGGTTCACTGCAACTTCTGCCTCCCAGGTTCAAGTGATTCTCATGCCTCAGCCTCCTGAGTAGCTGGGATTACAGGCATGTGCCACCATGCCCAGCTAAATTTTGTATTTTTAGTAGAGACGGGGTTTCGCCATGTTGGCCAGGCTGGTCTTAAACCCCTGACCTCAGGTGATCTGCCCACCTTGGCCTCTCAAAGTGCTGGGATTACA
This sequence comes from Pan troglodytes, assembly GCF_028858775.2. Taxonomy (NCBI): domain Eukaryota; kingdom Metazoa; phylum Chordata; class Mammalia; order Primates; family Hominidae; genus Pan; species Pan troglodytes. The sequence goes on along the minus strand of NC_072407.2, from coordinate 60,163,395 downwards.
AGTGTGAGCCACCATGCCCAGCCCGATTCAATGCAATTGTTTTTGAAATACCAATAACATTCTTCCCAGAAATAGAAAAACAAATCCCAAAATGTGTATGGAACTATAAAAAATGACAAATAGACAAAGCTGGAGGCATCACACTACCTGACTTAAAAATGCACTAATAACCAAAACAGCGTGGTGTTGACATAAAAACAGACACATAGACCAAAGAACAGAACAGAGCCCAGAAATAAATTCACACACTTAACAGCCAACTACGTTTGGCAAAGTTGCCAACAACACACAGTGGGAAAGGACAGTCTTGAATAAATGGTGCTGGGAAAACTGGACATCCATATGCAGAAGAATGAAACTAGACCACTTTCTCTCACCATATACAAAAATCAACTCAAAATGGGTTAAAGATTTAAACATAAGATGCAAAACTATGAAATTACTAGAAGAAACCATAGGGGAAACACTTTATGACATTGGACTGGGCAAGCATTTTTTTAATAAGACCTCAAAAGTACAGGCAACAAAAGCAAAAAATAGTCAAATAGGATTAGGTCAAACTAAAACACTTCTACATCACAAAGGAAACAATCAACAAAGTGAAGAGACAACCTGTAGAATGAGAGAAAATATTTGCAAACTACTCATCTGACAAAAAGTTAATATCCAGAATATGTAAGGAACTCAAACCACTCAATAGCAAAAAATAAATAAATAAATGAATACAATTTTAAAGTGGGCAAAAGATCTTAACAGACATTTATCAAAAGAAAACCTACAAATGACTGACAAGTATTTGAAAAAATGCTCAACATCACTAGTCATCAGGAAAATGCAGATGGAAATCACAAATAGATATCACTCCGCTCCAGTCAGAAGGCTACTATTAGCAAAAAGACAAAAGATAACAAGTGTTGACAAGAATGTGGAGAAAAAGGGAACAATTACATGCTGTTGGAGGGAATGCAAATTAGTACAACCATTATGGAAAACAGTATGGAGGTTCCTGAAAGAACTAAAAATAGGACTACCATACAATCCAGCAATTCCACTACTGGGTGTATATCCAAAGGAAATGAAATCAGTATGTCTAAGAGATATCTGCACTCCCATGTCTATTGCAGCACTATTCACAATAGCCAAGATATGAAGTCAACCTAAGTGTCCAACAGCAGATGAATGGATAATATAACAGATGAATGGATGAATGTGATATATATATGTATATATATACACACACACATATACATATATATATACGTATATATGTACATATGTATACATATACGTATATGTGTATATATACGTATATATACGTATACATATGTACATATATACGTATCTACACATATACATATATACGTATATATACGTATATATACATATACATATATACGTATATATACATATACGTATATATATACACACACACACACACACAATGGAATCTATTAAAAAGTCCTGTCATTTGTGACAACATTGAGAGGACATCATGTTAAGTGAAATAAACCTGACACAGAAAGACAAATACAGCATGTTCTCATCATGAGGAATTTTGAAAAGTTGTTCTCATAGAAGTAGAGAGTAGAACAGTGGTTACCAGAGACTGGAAAGGGTAACAGAAGGGGAGGAATAGGGAGAGGTTGGTCAACAGTCACAATTTGATAAGAGTCACAATTTGATAAGAGTTGGTCAACAGTCACAATTTGATAAGAGTCACAATTTGATACTCTATTGATACACAATTTGATACTCACATGAGGAATTTTGAAAAGTTGAACAGTGGTTACCAGAGACTGGAAAGGGTAACAGAAGGGGAGGAATAGGGAGAGGATGGTCAACAGTCACAATTTGATACTCTATTACATACAGAGTAATTACCATTAGCCATAATGTATTATATATTTCAAAATAGCTAGAACAGTTTGAATGCTCTCACCACAAAGAAATAATAAATGTTTAAGATGATGTATGTCCTAATTACTCTGATTTGATAATTATACAATGTATACATGTATCAAAATATTGCATTGTACACCATAAATATGTGCAATTATTATGTTTTAATTTTTTTTTAATTGAGACAGCGTCTCACTCTGTCACCCAGGCTGGAGTGCAGTTGCACAATCATGGCTCATTGCAATCCCTGCCTCCTGGGCCCAGGTGATCCTCCCACCTCAGCCTCCCGAGTAGCTGGGACTACAAATGCACATCACCACACCCAGATAACTTTTGTTTTTGTTTTTGTTTGTTCATTGGTTTGTAGAGACAAGGTTTCACCTTGTTGCCCAGGCTGGTCTCGAACTTCTGGGCTCAAGCATTCTGCCCGCCTCTGCCTCCCAAAGTGCTGGGATTACAGGTGTGAGCCACTGTGCCCAGCTAAAAAAAATTTTTAAGAATTTATTTATATGTCACTCTACTCTAATAGGTTCTGGAAGACACTCCAGATTATCTGGAATCTAACCTAGGGCTGGTAACGTTTGTTGTAAACATGAACACATCGATTAATTATGTCAATAAATAACATATTCCATTGGTATATATTTTTTTTTTATTGGAGTCTCGCTCTGTCGCCCAGGCTGGAGTGCAGTGGCACGATCTCAGTTCGCTGCAACCTCCGCCTCCTGGGTTCAAGCAATTCTCCTGCCTCAGTCTACTGAGTAGCTGGGATTATGGGTGTGCACCACCAAACCCGGCTAATTTTTGTATTTTTAGTAGAGACAGGGTTTCACCATGTTGGCCAGGCTGGTCTCGAACTCCTGACCTCATGATCTGCCTGTCTTGGCTTCCCAAAGTGCTGGGATTGTAGGAGTGAGCCACCACACCCAGCCTCTGCTATCACTTTTTAGACATCATGTAGTGCTTTCCCAGTAGATGTTCGACTTTTGGACCCTTACATAAAGGTATAAAAGTTTTCATACAACTTCATACATTCACGCTTCGAACAAGTATGTATGGAGGGCCCACTATGTCTGCTGGACTAAGCGCAGGAGATATAGTGTGATAATTAAGAAAGTCTGTGCCCTCAGGTAATGTCTAGTCTTGCATTAAAATTCTGTCAGACCATGTGTCCCAAGTTGGCATTCAAAAAACATCTCCGGTGGCTCTGCCTATATCGGCCTCTGCAACCTGGGCCTTACTTGCCAAGCATTTCCATTTTCTGGGCACTGGATGGCACATTGAGGCCAAGAGCCCCTGCCTTTGAGGAGTGGCTGTTTTAACAGGAACCAGATGGTGAGAGAAACACAGTTGCCTGAAGTTTAATTTTAATGTTCTGTGAATACTTTTTTTTTCCCTTTCATGCTGCAGGGGATCTGGGCCAAGGACTGTGAGTGGTGAAGAGGAAGAGAGAAATGAAAAACTAAAAATGACAAACAAGGGAAGCAATGATACATTCTCACTTGAGAAGTAACTGAGAAGACATTGCTGGGGGTTGCTGGGGGTGTATGCAAATGAGATGTAAATGTGACATCCACGCCAGCTCAAAATTTTAGGGCCTTTTTATTTTAAATACTTGGATGTGGGATATTGGGAATATTCTCCTGGAGTCTACTGTGCGAAGTTATTGACTGCTAACCTCATGCACCCTCACTATGTATTTGATCTTGGCTGAAATGTTTCCCCATTCTGGCCCTTTGTACCTCCTCTCACATGACAGAGTTGGATACATAGTCTTTAAGTTTTCATCCAGCTTTTACATAGGTTCCTAGAGAGTAATAATTTCCTTTGCCATCAGTATTTTCAAGAAATCAGCCCCAGAAGTTGAACACTCCTACAAGGCCTAATCATGGTGAAGATTTGTGGCGTGGGGGGGGCGGAGGGTGGGGTGGGAGATGGAGGAAACAGGAAAAGATTGTTTTGGGAAAGAATTAACTACACAGGTCAGAATAGGAGAGACTAGAAAAGATGGGGCTTGCCAGGCGCAGTGGCTCATGCCTGTAATCCCAGCACTTTGGAAGGCCAAGACAGGCAGATCACTTGAGGTCAGGAGTTCAAGACCAGCCTGGGCAACATAGTGAAACCCTGTCTCTACTGAAAATATATATATATATATATTAGCTGGGTGTGGTGGCACATGCCCATAATCCCAGCTACTCAGGAGGCTGACGCAGGAGAATCACTTCAACCCAGGAGGTGGAAGTTGCAGTGAGCCAAAATCAGGCCACTGCACTCCAGCCTGGGCAACAGAGCAAGACTATGTCTCAAAAAAGAAAAGAAAAGAAAAGGCAGGGCTGTGCCCAACACAAAGTTGTGAGAAAGTCCCCATGATTTTTTAGGATCCACAGAGATACAGAAACCATAGGTTATCTGTGTCTTCTTGGCAGGTGCACCTAACACAATGCTCTGTACATATTAGGTTATAAAATTTGTTTAATTTTTGAACTGAGAAAATTTCATAGAATTTATTTTCTTTGTAGCTAGTAAATTCTCTAGTATTAACGGTGTCTGAGCAGAGACTTGATGCCCACCTAGGAAGGTTGTTGAAAAAGGTGAATCATGCATTAGTCAATGCCTTTTAGAGTGGTCCTCAATGTCACTTGAAGCCCTGTGATCCTACATTTCTATAAAGTTTAATCAGATTAGATTGAATTGAATCCTCTCAAACTCTCAAATTTTAGGCCTAGCTGCCCCTAAGCCTAATTTTTTTTTTAAGATGGAGTTTTGCTCTTGTTGCCCAGGCTGGCATGCAATGGCATGATCTCTGTTCACTGCAACTTCCGCCTCCCGGGTTCAAGCGATTTTCCTGCCTCAGCCTCCCAAGTAGCTAGGATTACAGGCATGTGTCACCACGCCTGGCTAATTTTGTATTTGTAGTAGAGATGGGGTTTCACCATGTTGGCAAGGCTGGTCTCGAACTCCTGACCTCAGGTGATCTGCCCACCTTGGCCTCCCAAAGTGCTGGGATTACAGGCATAAGCCAACGCACCTGGCCCTGAGACCTAAGTCTAAGTCCTCTTGTAGCCTTCTCTTGCACCAGCACCAACCAATGTTTGGTTATCCCTCCCATCTCTAATCCCCAATCTTTCATTTGGAGCCTAATCTGGGAAAAAATAACAACCTATCAGATTCTCTTATCCTATACCCTTCCTGAGACACCATCAGTCAACTTTCAATTCACTTGTTGGTTCCTTTCATTTCTCCCGAAGTCATTTCCTTCAGCTAGTTATTTATTGGTTATTACTTCAGCCACATATTTATTCAACCAATAAAAATTTATTGAGCACCACTGTGTATCCTGTTACATGTTTGGAGCTATCTAGAATACTGAACATGCAAACAGGCCGGGCACAGTGGCTCACGCCTGTAATCTCAGCACTTTGGGAGGCCAAGGCAGGTAGATCTCTTGAGGTCAGGAGTTCGAGACCAAACTGGCCAACATGGAAAAACCCCATCTCTACTAAAAATACAAAAAATTAGCCAGGTGTGGTGGTTCACACCTGTAATCCAAGCTACTTGGATGGCTGAGGCAGGAGAATTGCTTGAATCCAGGAGGTGGAGGCTGCAATGATCCAAGATCATGCCACTGCACTCCAGCCTGGGTGAAGGAGTGAGACTCTTTCTCAAAAAAAGAACGTGTAAACAGCAAACACTTTGGTCCCTGCCCTCCATAGAGGCTGAACTGCCACATGTTTAGTAATTTTCAAAATGAGCTTAAGGCAGTTTATTACCAAGAGCTAAGTGGCATATCCAGTGTGAAAATGCTGTAGGATTTCAGAAGAAAGAAATACTACTTTCAGTTAGGGTGGTCTGGAGCAAAGGAAGTTTAAATTAGACATTTAAATATGGGAAAGATAAATCTTGATGGGGAGGAACAAGAAGAAGACAGGAATTAGAGCAGTGTGTTACATGCAAGGGTCTGACTGGATGGAGCACAGGGGAAACCTACGCTGACAGACATGGGAGATAAGACTGATATTTTTTATACAGAGTAGGAGGCAGCTATAACCATGTTTCTGAAAGCTGTCATCCTCAGCATTACAGTCCTGGAGGCTGTGACCCAGCCCTATTAACACTAGGGGCTATTTACAACTGAAGTAGGAAATGTGAAGTCATCAACCCTGAAAGCCTCATTCCAGCTACTTCCTACACGCAGAACCTTCCTAGGAATGAAGCATGTGTTGGCAGCAGCAAGCATCATTTGCAGGAAGGTCAGCAATCAGCCAGCTGGAAGGGAAGATGGGGTGGGATGTGGAGATTTGAGTGAGAGGGTAGATGTAGGTGGAAGGTTGAGGTGACAGACTGTGAGAAGGGTGGAGAAGAGGAGGTGTACCTGAGATATTGTTAGGAAGCACAGACATGTTGAGATAAAATTACTTGCAACTTTGTCTGCAGCACTGTGCTATTTCAGCACCCTTGTGACTGGACAGCACTTTCCCCCTTTGGCCACTCTGAGTCTGTTATGTGATATCTTCTTCCAATTCTACTTCTGATTCACCTTTTCCCTATTCTTTCCAATGGCCATCTCCACTGCCCTTTACCATCCTCAGCAGGCTGCCTGAATGAATTACTGTCATCTCCTTGGAGATGCCTGCATTTAGCAACCCAAGAAAAATCTATTCTACTAGGATGCAATCAAATGGGTTGATTTTTTTGTCTTTGTTTCCTGGAAGACAAAACTACATTTGGCAATTTTAGTGAATCTAAATTGCAACCCATAATCAGTATAAGCTATCATTCACTGGGAGCTTACTAGGTGCCAGGCACTATGCTGATCTACATACTGTGCATGCTATTTCTTGTTTGATTCTCACAACATTCCTTGTGAGGTAGGAATTTTCAACTCCTCTTTACATAGATGAGGAACCTGGCAATTACAGATATTATGTAGCTTATCCAACACTATACCACCAATAAATATCAGAACCAGGATTTATACCTGGTTTAAGTGATTTCCAAGGCCAAAGTGTGGACGACAGGATTTTAGGTGAAACACAAGTTAACAAATGTATTTCAATAGTTATTGTATTAGTCTGTTTTCACACTGCTATAAAGAACTGCCTGAGACTGGATAATTTATAAAGGAAAGAGGTTTTAATTGACTCATAGTTCAGCATGGCTGGGGAGGCCTCAGGAAACTTACAATCATGGCAGAAGGCAAAGGGGAAGCAAGGCGCCTTCTTCACAAGGCAGCAGGAATGAGAACAAATGCAGGAGAAACTACCAAACACTTATAAAACCATCGGATCTTGGCCGGGTGCAGCAGCTTATTCCTGTAATCCCAGTATTTTGGGAGGCCGAGGCAGGTGGATCACTTGAGGTCAGGAGTTCAAGACCAGCATGGCCAACATGGTGAAACCCCTTCTCTACTAAAACCACAAAAATTAACCAGGCTGGTGTGTGCCTGTAGTCCCAGCTACTCAGGAGGCTGAGACGGGAGAATCGCTTGAACCCGGGTTGTAGTGAGCCGAACTCATGCCACTGCACTCCAGCCTGGGCAACAGAGCAAGGCTCTGTCTTAAAAAAAAAAAAAAAAGATCTCATGAGAACTTACTCACTCACCATCATGAGAACAGCATGGGGGAAACCACCCTTATGATTCAATTACCTCCACCTCGTCTCTCTATTGGGGATTATGGGGATTACAATTCAAGATGAGATTTTGGGTGGGGACATAGCCAAACCATATCAGTTATACATTTATTTTAGTATGCATTAAAGATACAACTGTTGCATTACATCCATGGATTTTAATGAAATTGGCAGGTCTAGACTTAGCTTATTTTTAAATAAGTTGGATTTTTTAAATATTAAGTAAATATTACAACTAGAATGAAAATTGGCAAAAAATATGACTGACTTTTGGAAAACACTGCACTAGGCTAGACTTTGCATATTATTGAGTGATATTTCTGAGAATTTACCCAATCCCCAATCTTGCAAATGCCACTATAGCATATAATTTCCCTATAAAATGCATAGTCAACAAAGGCACACTGATATGCAAATGCTAGGGGTTCTGCTAAATGGACTCACTAGGAAAGTGACTCATTGCAAACACCAGTGGGGCAGTGCAGGTGGTTGAAATTCATAGCTCAGCAAAATTGCAAGTTTTCTTTCTGAAAAATCTTCAAGGTTAATTCGGTGAGTTCCTAGAGTCCCTTGTAATCAGCTCTCACCAAGTACCTATTCCTACTTCATCTATATTGATGTCTCCCAACCTGGAATTTTGGAACTTCTGGAGATCCATAAAGATCACAAGAGAGGTATCTTAGATCTAATATTAATATCTCCAAAAGCTGATGAAAGTGACACTTTAGTAAAGCAACACAGGCTAATTAAAAACATCAAGTGTTGCTGTTTATAATTGGAATAGCATAAACTCTATGCAGTAATTCTAATTATTTTTTTCTTTTTTAGAGACGGAGTCTTGCTCTGTCACCCAGGCTGGAGTGCAGTGGGGCAATCTTGGCTCACTGCAAGCTCCACCTCCCGGGTTCACGCCATTCTCCTGCCTCAGCCTCCTGAGTAGCTGGGACTACAGGCGCCCGCCACCATGCCCAGCTAATTTTTGTACTTTTAGTAGAGACGGGGTTTCACCATGTTAGCCAGGATGGTCTTGATCTCCTGACCTTGTGATCCACCCACCTCAGCCTCCCAAAGTGCTGGGATTACAGGCGTGAGCCACTGCACCCGGCCTAGTAATTCTAATTTTTTAATTTTTATTCAAAACCTGGTTGGTAGTTAGTCTTTAATTTATAAAAATGAGAACTGCTCAGGTAAGGTGGCTCATGCCTGTAATCCCAGCGCTTTGGGAGGCCAAGACTGGAGGATCACTTGAGACCAAGAGTTCGAGACCAGCCTGGGCAACGTGGTGAGACCTCATCTCTACAAAAAAATTTTTAAAGTTAGCTGGGCATGGCGATGCATGCCTATAGTCTCAGCTACTGGGGAGGCTGAGGTGGGAAGATCACTTGAAGCTGGGAGTTAGAGGCGATAGTGAGTTGTGATTGCATCACTGCACTACAGCCTGGACAACAAAGCGAGACCCTGTCTCAACAACAACAAAAAATGAGAGCTGCATTACATTAATAAGTGTTTTCGGAGGCAGCCACAATATTTCAGTATATGAAGTTTACAGAATATACTGCTTTGAGGTGAAAGGAGAGAGCCACTCTTGTAAATGATTCCAGGTTTGTTACCTGTTAATGTCCTATTTTGTGCTGCACTTTGCTCTATCCAAGGATTTTTTGTATGTAAGAAACAGAAAACTATTCAAGTTGAGCTCAAATAAAGAGGAGGTGTACTGCAAAGGCAGCACAATCTTTCAGATGCTAAACACATCAGGCTTCCTAGGACTTGGATCTGGCTTGTATCTGGGAGGCTGTCAGGGATGGAGCCTCCATGCATCTCCCTCTTACTGGAGGTGAATGATGTTGTATCTCTGCTTCTTCTCATATGCCTTTCCCCATCTCTTCACTGCAGTGTGGCCCCCTCTGCTTAGCCATGTTTTCTGCTCCCCACTAATGCAGCTTACACATGGTTCTGGTTGCCATGGTGCCAGCCCCTAGCCTGATTGAAATGGGCTTCTGAGTTTAGCCACCACAAGCACATTTGTTCCCCAGATTCCTGGGAAAGACCAGTTTGGAGATGTCCATTCCTGGTCCAATAAGCCATGCCCAGAGAGGGAGCCATGACATGGTACCCTAGACTATACCTAAGTGGCAGCCTAGACTACATCTCAACCTGAAATGAAAGAGCAGTTCCCAGAGAAAGGGGCTATGGACAGGCAGGCATCCCAATACACATTCACTACATGCTTTTATTTGCAAAAGATATCAAGTCTTCTTGGAAATGGTCACTATATAAATCTTAAAGAATAGTAATTAATATTAACAAGGAACTCATCAGATATTTATTGAGAACCTGTTATGGGCAGCTGTGTGGATGCTACAGTCTGGTTAGGAGGGAAAAGGATATACACACACATAAATGAAAAGTATGTAATTATTGACGTAAGTGTGGCCCCACCAAAAAGCAAGACAGGAAGTCACTAAAGGGAGGAACCAGAGATCAGAATTGCTTGGCAAGCCCAGCACTTCCCCCTCTCAGCCTATTCCTACTGTTTCATCTCGCGGTGACCACCTTTCCTCTCCACCTCTCTTTAACCTGTATCAATGCAAACCCTACCTCCCTACACCACCCCCCAAAAAATCTTTCCTGATTAAACCAGCCAGAAGTAATTTCCGCATTCATAGAACCTTTCACAGCACTTCTAAGCACTTCTTATAGGGCACTTAAACCTTTGTGCTGTTCATTATATAATCATTGAAGTACAGTAATATCTCTTCTACCAGACTGTAACCTCCTTGATAATAAAAACCATGATAGTCAAAGGACCTAGGGCAGCTCCTTGCACATGGTAGGCATTTAATTAATATCTATCACATTAATTAATGCATAAAATACCTGCATATAAGCATGAATAAGCAAACAGTAGGTATATGTAGGTAGGACTTGAACATGTGCTACAGAGAGGATATTCAAGGTAAGGTAAGAGAAAGTTTGTTTATTTATTTATTATTTATGGAGGCAGAGTCTCACTGTTGCCCAGGCTGGAGTATGGAGGGCAGTGGTGCGATCTCAGCTCACTGCAGCTTCCGCCTCCTGGGTTCAAGCGATTCTCATGCTTCAGCCTCCTGAGTAGCAGGGATTACAGGCATGCACCACCACCCCCGGCTAATTTTTGTATTTTTAGTAAAGACAGAGTTTCTCCATATTGGCCAGGTAGGTCTTGAACTCCTGGTCTCAAGTGATCCACCTGCCTCGGCCTCCCAAAGTGCTGGGATTACAGGTGTGAGTCACCACGCCCAGTCAGATAAGAGGAAGTTTTTGTTTTTCCTTCACAGTGACAGCAGTTTACATGTAGACACCAAATTCATCCAGGGCACATTTTTTTGAGCCTCACCTGGTATCAGTAGATTAAGTAACCATGCTTGTCTTTCTTACCAATCTAAGCCCACTGTTACAGACTCAACAAAAATGTCTACCCTTTCTCTCTTGACTGCATCAAACTATAGAGGCTTGATAAGCCAATTGCTCTTTCTCAGGCCCTTTGTGGCTAGAAGTGATCATATGATATACATCTAGCCAATGAGCTTTAGGAGAAATCAGCCAGCTGGTTCTTGGCTTCTGCAGAAGACATTTCCTGACAAGCCCACTGCAAAACTTCTTGTAAACAAAGAATAAATATTCTTATAGCTTAAGTCACCTTGCTTGAGTTTTCTGTCACTTGTAGCTGGACAAATGTAATAGACCCATCTAACAAATATTCCATTAATTCAGCAAGTTATTCTTCTAAGCTCCTACTAAAACCTAAGCCCTATTCTCTTCTCACCTTACACAAAGTTTGCCATCCTCGCACATACTCTATTCTTTTTTCTCTCTTTATCTATTGGGAAATGTTGGTCCTTTCTCTCCTCTACTTTACATTTTGTGGGTCCATGAGAAAACACCTGCTTAATTAATTCATTCTATTCCAAAATAGAGAAGGAAGGCAATTAGACTTAACCCATGCTTTACAAACTGACATACCTCTCAGGTGAATCTTTACAACCACACTTTGTGGTATTTTACGCTCATTTTGCAAACAGAAACCTTAGGCTAATTGTAACCGAGGTAAATGTGATGAAGCCAGATTGTCTTTACCTGTTTAATTGCAAAAGCCATGCTCTTTCGGCCTCCTTGGGCTCTCTCCCACCTACTCTCACTTCCATATAAATTGGCTTCTTTGGGCTTATGCTGTTTAAACAATCAACAAAGTCCACACATTCACCTCCATTTCTATGTCTGTATTTGTCCTTCACAGTCAGCACTTGGTTATCAGCATCCATGGGAAGACAGCAGTTGCACAGATACCCCAAACATAACTCAGTCTCAGAAACCCACAAGGTAATGTGTTTTGACAGCAGATTTTCCTTCTAAGTGCTTGTGGAGGCTAACACTAAGAAAAACTGGAGCTTTCTAAATACTCATCCAATGATGGCAAAGTAAAAAAGCCCAGGCTGAGAAAGGCAGCCACCTGGTAGGGTTAGAAATGACAGCAGGTGGGGGCCGGGCGCAGTGGCTCACACTTGTAATCCTAGCATTTTCGGAGGCCGAGGTGGGAGGATCACCTGACGTCAGGAGTTCAAGCCAGCCTGGCCAACATTGTGAAACCCCATCTCTACTAAAAATACAAAAATTAGCCAGGCATTTTGGAGCATGCTTGTAATCCCAGTGACTCGGGAGGCTGAGGCAGGAGAATCGCTTGAATCCAGGAGGCGGAGTTTGCAGCAAGCTGAGATCACGCCACTGCACTCCAGCCTGGGCAACAGAGTAAGACTGTCCCAAAAAAAAAAAAAAGAAAAAAGAAATGACAGTAGGTGGGGTAGTAGGCCCCATGTAGACAGTGGGAAGTTAGCTACACAATTGTATGTTCAGACTCTGAACTCAGAAATTAATACAGATCAAAAGAAAAGCCATGCTTTTTTGACTTTTTCTAAGGAAATGAGGGAGAAGAGGAGGAAGAAACTAGCAGCAGCTACAATTTACTGAGTATCTGCAATGTGTTCCTGTTCTCTCACAAGCAGTCTATCATTTAACTCTTACAGCAAGCCTGGAAGTCAGGAACCATCACATCCTCTCTTTTTAACATAGAGTTTATCATTTTAACTATTCAAATATACAATTTACAATCTAAGTATATTGCATACAATATAGATTGTACATATACAATTTAAGTGCATTCACAATACTGTGCGAGCATCAACACTGTCCCTTTTCAGAATCTTTCATCATCTCAAACAGAAACTCTGTACCTATTAACAACTTCCCATTCCCTCCCTTCTTCCCCCAGCCCCTCGTCTACTTTCTGTATCTATGAATTTGCCTATTCTAGTTATCTTGTATTTGTCTGTTCTTGCACTGCTATGAAGAAATACATGAGACTGGGTAATTTATAAAGAAAAGAGGTTTAATTTGCTTACAGTTCTGAAGACTGTACAGGTAGCATGGCTGAGAAGCCCTCAGGAAACTTTCAATCATGGCAGAAGGTGAAGGGGAAGCAGGGATGTCTTACATAGCTGGAGCAGGAAGAAGAGAGGTGCCACGCACTTTTTTTTTTTTTTTTTTGAAATGGAGTCTCATTCTGTCACCCAGAGTGCAGTGGCACTATCTCAGCTCACTGCAACATCTGCCTCCTGGGTGCAAGCAATTCTCATGCTTCAGCCTCCCGAGTAGCTGGGATTACAGGCGGGCACCACCACACCCAGCTAATGTTTGTATTTTTAGTAGAGACAGGGTTTCACCACGCTGGCCAGGCTGGCCTCAAACTCCTGATCTCAGGTGATCCACCTGCCTCAGCCTCCCAAAGTACTGGGATTACAGGTGTTAGCCACTGCGCCCAGCCAGATGCCACACACTTTTAAACAACCAGATATCATGAGAACTCACTCACTATCACAAGAACAGCAAGGCAGAAGTCCGCCCCCATGATCCAATCACCTCCCACTATGCCCCTCCTCCAACACTGGGGATTACAATTGGACATGAGATTTGAGTGGAACACAATTCCAAACCATATCATTGTATAAGTGAGATCATGCAACAGTTGTCCTTTTGAGTCTGGTTTACTTCATTTAACATAAAGTGACGGTTCACACATGTTGTATGTAACCAGATACATACTATATACAGTGGAATACTCTATGGTAAAATTATAGTTAAAATGAATGATGAACTATGTTATTAGCATTGGCTGGGCATGGTGGCTCATGCCAGCAATCCCAGCACTTTGGGAGGCCAAGGTGAGAGGATTGCTTGAGGCCAGGAGTTTAAGACCATCCTGGGCAACAAAGAGACACCCCATCTCTATTTTTTTTTAATAACTATATTAACATCCTGAAGAGTTCTTCAAAATATTATGTTGAGAGCAAAACAGCAAATGGCAAACTAATATGTAAACTCTGGGATTAAATCATAGTTCTTCCACTTTCTAACTGTATATAACTGTGGAATTTACTTCTCTGTGTCTGTTTTCCATCTGTAAAATAAGAATAATAATTTGACCTAATGTTGGTGTCGAGGGACTAAATGGACTTAATATGTGCCTTTGCCTTAAAAGAGTGCTGGCACCAATAAATGCTCATGATTATTATTATTACTTATAGATTCACATCAGTAGTAAAATATAGACTTGCTAAAAAAATTATTCTAAACGTGGAAATAATGGGAAAAGGTGTGGGATGTCCTTTCAATATCATATGGGGACATTATTTAATAGATTTAATAGGTCCACCAAGGGTAATTCAGGAGAATATACTTGATTTGACTCACTGCTTCCTATTGACTAAAAGTCTCAAATTTAGTGAAATTACATGCTAACTTACACATTCTTGTTCAGTAGAGATGCAAATAATTTCTGTCTTATAGAAAAGATAGCCCCAAAGTTTACAGTTTATTGCATATAGGACAAGAACCACTTGAATATCCAATCCAATATCTTATTGCTTTAATTTTTTTGAAAATTATGCTTTCCTGCACTGAAGGATGCAAGCCAAATTTATGATAATGGTTGTCTCTCTAGCAAGGGAGAGGCATAGGACTCGGGTAGAATACATAGGGATTTCAATGACCTGTAATGTGTTATCTGATTAAATATTTATGTAGGGCCGGGCACGGTGACTCATGCCTGTAATCCCAGCACTTTGAGAGGCTGAGGCAGGAGGATCACTTGAGGTCAGGAGTTTGAGACCAGCCTAGACAACATGGTGAAACTCCGTCTCTACTAAAAATACAAAAATTAGCTGGGCATAGTGGCACATGCCTGTAATCCCAGCTACTCGGGAGGTTGAGGCATGAGAATCACTTGAACCTGGGAAGTGGAGATTGCAGTAAGCCAAGGTCACACCACTGCACTCCAGCCTGGGCAACATAGTGTGACTCTGTCTCAAAAAAAAAAAAAAAAAAAAAAAAAAAAAAAACAAAACACCTTGTAAACTGGGCACAGTGGCTCACGCCTATAATCCCAGCACTTTGGGAAACTGAGGTGGATGGATCACCTGAGGTCAGGAGTTCGAGACCAGCCTAGCCAATATGGTGAAACTCCCTCTCTACTAAAAATACAAATATTAGCCAGGCATGGTAGTGGGCACCTGTGATCCCAGCTACTCAGGAGGCTGAGGCAGGAGAATCGCTTGAACCTGAGAGGCGGAGCTCGCAGTGGGCCAAGATCGCCCCACTGCACTCTGCTTGGGTGATAAAGCGAGCCTCCATCTCAAATAAATAAATATGTATGTAGGCCAGGCATGGTGGCATGTGCCTGAAGTCCCAGCTATTCAAGACGGTGAGGAGGCAGGAGGATCGCTTGAGCCCAGGAGTTTGAGGCCAGTCTGGGCAACAGAATGAGACCCCATCTCTGAAAAAATTTTTTAATACAAATAAAAAATAAACATATTTGAAACGTATAACAAAAATATTCATGTTTATTAAGTCGAGTGGTAGACACATCTAAATCTTTGTGTTTTCAATTAAAAAAAAATTACCCAAAAAATCAAAGTAACAAAGTACTGAAGCTTCTTGTTAGGGCAAGACAAAAAGCTCTGTGCATTCATTTATGCCAAATTATTGACCAGGCACTCTTCGACAGGATGATGCGACCACGTAAAGATTTGTAGACTGGAATCCAGGAGACACGGGTTACAATTTTGAGTCTAGAACTAATTAGTTGTATGACCCTGGGTAAGTCACTTCTCTTTGAACACCAGCTTTATTTCCTGTTGAGTGCTGAGCTGGGCATGGTGGCTCACGTCTATAATTCCAGCAGCACTGAAAAATTATGTGCATACCACTCCACTTATGAATTTTCTTTTTTTTTTTTTTTTTTTTTAGTCAGGGTCTCCCTATGTCACCCAGACTAGAGTGCAGTGGCACAATCTCAGCTCACTGCAACCTCCACCTCCTGGGTTCAAGAGATTCTCTCACCTCAGACTCCCAAGTAGCTGGGTCTACAGGTGTGCACCACCAAACCCGGTTAATTTTTTTGTGTTTTTAGTAGAGATGGTGTTTCGCCATGTTGGCCAGACTGGTCTCGAACTCCTGGCCTCCAGTGATCTGCCCGCCTTGGTCTCCCAAAGTGCTGGGATTACAGGCTTGAGCCAGTGAGCCCAGCCTCACTTAGGAATTTTCTTTAACCCAGTTCCAAACTGAAAAAAAACTTCAGTATAAGGAATTGCAACAAAGTTTTAATTTTTCTATGATGCTTCGATGTTTTTAAAAATTACCATTAAAAGGTTCAAATATATACCAAAGCAGACAGTATAATAAACTGACTTCCATGTACCTATCACTCAGCCTCAACATTTATCATTTTATAATCAGTTCTTGCTTTATCTTTCCACTCTTCCCAGCCAGATTATTTTAAAGCAAATTCCAACGTTCTATCATTTCCTGGTGCTTTTTTTAAAAATGTCCAAATGAGTTTTTTTTTTTTTTTTTTTTTTTGATGCGTCTACTTTGCTGGTGCCCCAAGCATGTTCTTGGTCTTCCCATGTTCGGGACTCCAATCCTGCCTCAGGCACTGCTGTACCGTCACATCCCGCCGGACTGGATACTGTGTAATTCCCTTTAGCTGGAACAATCCATTATTCACAGAACCACAACCACCAGCACTCCAGTAGCCTCAGCTGAGCTCCTCGAGACGCAGTCTCAGGACAGCAGAGTCAGCTGACACAGGCGTAAGGAGGAACCCACCCTCCCACCACAAAGCGCCGTCAGAGAGGGAGGAAAGGAGGAGAGAAGCAACAACTGGGAGATGATCAGTCTGTGTGTTCGCTCCTGGTAAACAAATCCCTTGGCTCCTCCTTATGCCCATCAGCATTTCCTGTGCTTAGAAGTTAGCTTCATTTCTGGAAGTATCATCTTTTTATTTTTTTATTTTTTGTCTTGTTTTTCCCTTGGATTTTTTTTTTTTTTTTTTTTTTTTTTTTTTTTGAGATGGAGTTTCGCTATTGTTGCCCAGGCTGGAGTGCAACGGCGCGATCTCGGCTCACCGCAACCTGTGCCTCCTGGGTGAAAATGATTCTCCTGCCTCAGCCTCCCGAGTAGCTGAGATTACAGGCATGGGCCACCACACCCAGCTAATTTTGTATTTTCAGTAGAGACGGGGTTTCTCCGTGTTGGTCAGGCTGGTCTCAAGCTCCTGACCTCAGGTGATCTGCCCGCCTCAGCATCTCAAAGTGCTGGGACCACAGAAGTGAGCCACTGCACCCAGCAGCATTTTTTTTTAAATATCATATTTTTTAATTGCTAATATAAACTACCCATTCCATTAACAAGGCCCCTAGTGCCTCCTCCGATGAGTCCCCAGTGGGTGAAGCCTAGAGAGCTTCCTGGAAGGGCCCCAGAGTCCCTGCCCTAGTGTGCTCCCAGCTCCCCTCAGTGCTCCGTCACTGCTGGGACCCAGCCTTGAGCAACAGTGACGGAAGTTTATGACGCGAAAAGGGACTTACCTCTAGCCCTGGCCCTAACCCTAGACCACGCTCAGCTCCTCACCAACCTCTGAACTCAGTGTCCCCGATTTGTTTGATCAGTATTGAGGCCCACAACAGACCCTCAATGTTCAGCAAAGAAGGCCCCTTGGGTCATTTAGTCAAAAACCGCATAGACTGTCCCCCAGGTTCCTGTAAGCTCCCAAGGGACAAGATGACTTTTCCTCGTTCAGACTTCAGAATCCAAGGAGGAGGCAGGAAGTCTCCTACCGGCTCGTGCTAAGACTTTCTACTGCCAAGAACGGAGTGACAATGGCTAGGCATCATGGCTCAAGCCTGTAATCCCAGCACTTTGGGAGAATGAGGCAGGGGAATAGCTTGAGCCCAGGAGTTCGAAACCAGCCTGGGGGGCAACATAGGGAAATCCTACCTTAAAAAAAACTAGAACGACAAACTCCATCTCCTCAAGGAGATCCTAACCCCCCTATCCCCGCTGTGCCTCAAGAACAAAACAAATGCCCGAAATCTAGAAGGAGGGATAATCTCTTCTTCCCTGAGGCCTGAACCTCCCAGGTAGGGAGGTGGTGTGTTTCAAGGACCTTCCAGAGCTCTAAGCCTCCAGAGCCACCAGAGATCAAGAGGAGATGAAGCCAGCTTTATAAGCTCTGGGCAGGACCAAGATGCAACCGTAGCTTCAGTCCTGAATGCCACATCCTGTTTGCCTGAGCTGTGTGTCTTATCAAGCCTGAATGTGTGGCTACCCCAGGAACAGCTTTAGAGAGGAGAAATTGAAGATACAGGCTGGAGTGGAAGGGAGTCCCAGAACTACCCCCACGTGGCTGGCCTGGGAGGATCTTGAGTCCCCCCCGCCATCTTGAGGTATATCGGGCTGGGAAGCACCATCTGCTAAGGTTGGTATTTTTCTATTGCAGATTTTACTGCGTTCCACCAGAGCTGATTCAGAAGGCTGAGGTTGCCTGTTCTCTTCCCCTTCCCTTCAAAATCCACACCCACACCATCCCTTACTCTGTCAGCCTTTAAGCATTTCCTGAGATCCCATGGTATTCAACGGTCTTGAGCAATGTTTTCCAGCTCCCCATTCATCAGGTACGCATAATCTAACTTGGTGGAAGTTAATGTACATCAGGTACCTACCTTGTTTCCAGAAGTGTGCTGAGTACAACATTGACACGCATTGTCTTTCAATCCTCACAGAAACTGAGGCTCAGAGAGGTTAAGTAACTCTGCCAAGTTTCCTGACCCCTTCCAATGCACCTTTTGCCCGGTAAATGTTTACTGAGGTTAATTCCCAGTTCCAGGTGATCGCACTTCCCCATCTCCTCCAACTAGCAACACCTTTCTCATTCCTCAAGGCTCAGCCCCGTGCCTCCTGGTCCTGAAGTCTCCCCAGAGCACTCCAAGCTGCAATCACCCTTCCCTCAATGGGTTCCTGCTGGCAGTGGGCTCCACCCAACTTCACTCGTTTTCATGGAAGCAAGTGTGTCTCTTAACAAAATTTTAAGATCTTAAGTGGCCACAGCCGTGTCTTATGCTATTGTTTACTTTGAACAACTATGATGGTTTAAATACTTTGAACAACCATAATTGTTTAAACCCTTTTGAACAACTGCAATTGTTCAAATATTTTCAGATTATAGTAGTTGTTCAAATAGTCACTGACAGCTTCTTATATAGCTTAAAACAGCCTCTGCTCTCAGAAGTTATGTGATAGGGAAGCAAAGCAACACCATGCAGGAGGGAAGAAAGACTTAGAAACATTGACAGACCCTGTTACACAATTCTAAATATGTGTGTGAGTAAAAATCAACTGCCAGATGACAACAGCACACAAAACAAGGACTCACTGGGGAAAGGGAAGTCTTACTAGAGGGACTGAGGGATGGCATTGCAGGATTATAGAGGAAGCCGGAAGGGATGATAGAGGAGACCTGGAGGGATGATAGAGGAGACCTGGAGGGATGATAGAGGAGACCTGGAGGGATGCTAAAGGAGACCTGGAGGGATGATAGAGGAGACCTGGAGGGATGCTAGAGGAGACCTGGAGGGATGATTGAGGAGACCTGGAGGGATGATAGAGGAAACCTGGAAATACTCTGCACTTGGGAACCTCAAAGTACACCTGGAAGGCTGTTGCCAAGGTCACAACAATTGAGAATTATTAATAGGTGTGTCTCTGAAGGAATCAAATGGCCATATGGAAGTTGAGATGGGAGCAGTGGAGGATTAGGAGGGAATGCAGTACTGGGCCATGGGAAGATGGTGGAAGAGAGGGATTGGGAAGGTAAACAAGAAACATTATTTGCTGGATTCCAGGAATTCAGCCTAAATATATGGCTGGGCATGGTGGCTCATGCCTGTTATCCCAACACTTTGGGAGGCCAAGGTGGGCAGACCACCTGAGGTCAGGAGTTCAAGACCAGACTGACCAACATGGTGAAACCCTGTCTCTACTAAAAATACAAAAATTAGCCAGGCATAGTGGCAGGTGCCTGTAATTCCAGCTACTCAGGAGGCTGAGGCAGGAGAATTGCTTGAACCCGGGAGGCAGAGGTTGCAGTGAGTCGAGATCATGCTGCTGCACTCCAGTCTGGGTGACAGAGCGAGACTGTCTCAAAAAAAAATTGTTTTAAATAATAATAATGCTGAGTATGACTTTGTGAATGTGTGTGCCTAAGGGACTGGTCTGTCATCCTATCAGAGAAAAATGAAAGCAATAATACTCATTGTAGATCAGAGACTCATGGACATTTAGATTTGAACAGAAGGAAACCCCTAAGAAAGGTAGAAAAGAATAAGCGTAAATGATACATGGGGCATCTGGGTGGAGAAACTGGGGCACAGGCCAGGAGGCTGACTGTGCTAGGTTGAACGTCAAGGCTGAATCACAGATAGGATTCTGCCACACCACCAGGACCCTGACTTTTGAGATCACATATTCTGACCTTTCCAGTAAATAGACGGTCATTCTGCGAAGGGCATGGAATGTTTCTTGAATTTTCCTACAGTCACATAATCACAGGCCCATCTCTGGGAGGGAGGGAGGAGAAGCAGCAAGGGCGGAGGCAGGGTCTTGGAGGTTTCAGTAGCCGGCTAGTTCTTCTAAGGCCACAGTCTTCAAATGAGGGTTGGTAGCCCTGAGGGTAAGTGAAGACTCTTCAAAGGGTTCACAGGCAAGACCTTCTAAGGGCACCGGTTTCCAGAACCTCAATGTCCATATCTATGCTTTCCTAAAATGACATGCTTGAGAACACCTCTGTGATGAGAATACTGGACTGCCTCTCATCTCCCCCTTCACAATTGCCCTTCTCCCACTTTTGAAAAGAAATGCATGCTTTTTTTTTTTTTTTTTTTTTTGAGATGGAGTCTTGCTTGGTCCCCCAGGCTGGAGAGCAGTGGCTTGCTCTCAGCTCACTGCAACCTTGACCTCCCGGGTTCAAGCAATTCTCCTGCCTCAGCCTCTTGAGTAGCTGGGATTATAGGCACACACCACCACGCCCAGCTAATTTTTGTATTTTTAGTAGAAACAGGGTTTCACTATGTTGGCCAGGCTGGTCTCCAACTCCTGACCTCAAGTTATCCACCCTCCTTGGCCTCTCAAAGTGCTGGGATTACAGGCATGAGCCACCACACCCAGCCAAGAAATATATGCTTCTAACCCATGCTGAATCTTATGAGAAGGCATCTCACCAGCATATGCAAATTTCCAGAATACCACACGAAGATATAATTTGATAACTAAGTATTGAAAAAGTAAATAGAGATACTGCTTAGTCCAGAGCCTATTAGCTAGGCTTGTTCTCTCCTTTCGAATCAGAGGTTTCTGCTGCAGACATGCCCCACCAGACCCTTAGTCAGACCAAGAAGAATCCGAGTTTGATATCCTGCTTCATATTTATTGGAGCTGGGAGTACTGGAGCAGCATGGTATGTCTTGTGTCTGGCATCTTTCAGTCCAGATGTTAGTTGGGCCAGAAACAATAACCCAGAACCCTGGAACAAACTGAGTCCCAATGATCAATACAAGTCCTACTCAGTGAATGTAGATTACAGCAAACTGAAGAAAGAAGGCCCAGATTTCTAAATGAAATGCTTCACTGTAAAGCTGCTTAGAATTAGGATCTTCTAGACGCCATCCACACACTTTTCCACTTAACCAGGAAATATTTCTCCTCCACAAACATGAAATCATGCTGGTGTACTGCGTTGGACATTACACTGATGAATACATAACTGAAACGTGAAAAAAAGGAAAGAAAAAGCAACTAACTTTAGAATGCCTACAAAATCCCTTTTTTGGCTTCTTGTAGAAGGAGGCTTATACTTAACTTGGTGTTTGATATAGTTTGGATGTTTGTCCCCACCAAATCTCATGTTGAAATGTGGTCCCCAGTGTTGGAGGTGGAGGCTGGTGGGAGGTGTTTGGGTCATAGGGGCTGATCCCTCATGAACGTCTTGGTGCCATCCCCACGGTAATGAGTGAGTTCCTGCTCTGTTCACACAAGAGCTGGTTGTTTAAAGGAGCCTGGCACCTCCTCCCCATTCTCTCTTGCTCCCTTTCTTGCTGTGTAACACACCTGCTCCCCCTTCCCCTTCCTCCATGAGTAAAAGCTTCCTGAAGTCCTGACCAGAACAGATGCTGGGGCTATGCTTTTCAACCTGCAGAATCATGAGCCAAATAAATCACTTTTGTTTATAAATTACCTGGTCTCAGATATTCCTTTATAGCAACGCAAAATAGACTCGCAGAAAATTCGTACTGAGAAGTGGGGTGCCGCTATAAAGATACCTGAAAATGTGGAAGTGGCTTTGGAACTGGGTAATGAGCAGAGGCTGGAAGAGTTGGCAGGGCTCAGAAGAAGACAGGAAGACGAGGGAGAGTTTGGAACTTCTTAGAGACTGGTTAATGGTTGTGATCAAAATGCTAATAGAAATATGGACAGTAAAGGCCAGACTGACAAGGTCTCAGAGGGAAATGAGAAATGTATTGGAAACTGGAGTAAAGGTCACCCTTGTTATGCCTTTGCAAAGAGCTTGGCTGCCTTGTGTTCATGCCCTAGAGATTTGTGGAAGGTTGAACTTAAGAATGATGACCTAGGGAGCTGGGTGCAGTGGCTCACATCTGTAATCCCAGCACTTTGGGAGGCCAACGCAGGAGGTTTGCTTGAGTGCAAGAGCTTGAGAATAGCCTGGGCACCCTAGTGAGACCCTGTCTCTAGAAAAAATTTAAAAATTAGCTAGGCATGGTGGCACATGCCTGTAGTCCCAACAACTTAGGAGGCTGAGGTGGGAGGATCTCTTGAGCCTAAGGGGTCGAGGCTGCAGTGAGCCATGATCGGTGCCACTGCACTCCAGCCTGAGTAACAGAGTGAGACCCTGTCTCAAAAAAAAAAAAAAAAATGATGATGACTTAGAGTATCAGGTAGAAAAAATTTCTAAGTAGCAAAGCATTCAAGATGTGGAATGGCTGCTTCTAACACCTATGATCACATACTGAAACTTACTAAAATGTTAGTGCAGTGTAAAAATTTGGAAAATCACAACCTGGCCATGTGGCAGAGAAGAAAAAAGCATTTTCAGGAGAATCCAAGAGGGCTGTGGAGCAACCACTTGCTAGAGAGATTTGCATGAGTATAAGGGAGGCAGCTGCTAATATCCAAGACAATGGGAAAAAGGCTTTGAAGCCATTTCAGAAATCTTTGAGGCAGCCTCTTCTACCACAGGCCCAGAGGCCTGGAGGGGTGGGGGAATGGTTTCAGGAGCAGGGCCCCAGTCCATGCTGCCCTGCTCAGCCTCAGGACACTGCTCCCCTAATCCCAGATGCTACGGCTACAGCTACAGCTGTGTTTCAGAGGGCCCCAGGTTCAGCTCAGGCCACCATTCTAGAGGGCACAAGCCGTAAGCCTTGGTGGTTTCCATGTGGTGTTAAGCCTGCAGGTGTGCAGAGTGCAAGAGTGAAGGAGGCTTGGAAGCTTCTATCTAGATTTCAAAGGATGTATGGAAAAGCCTGGGTGCCCAGGCAGATGCCCCCTGCAGGGGAAATGCCCCCACAGAGAGCCTTTACAAGGGCAGTGTTGAGGGGAAAGATGGTGTTGGAGCCCCCATACAAAGTCTCCACCAGGGCACTGCCCAGTGGAGCTGCAGGAACAGAGCCACTGCCCTCCAGATCCCAGGATGAGCCACTAGCAGCTTGCAAACTCAGCATGGAAAAGCCACTTTAACCCATGAGAACAGCCATGTGGGCCACACCCAGCAAAGCCACAGGGGTGGAGCTTCCCAAGGCTTTGGGAGGCCACCCCTTTCACCAGGATGCAGGACATGGAGTCAAGGATGACTGTGGAGCTTTAAGATTTAATATCTGCCTTGCTGGGTTTTGGACTTGTGTGAGGCCTGTTGCCCCTTTCTTTTCAACAGTTTCTCCCTTGTGGAATGAAATATTTACCCAATGCCTGTACCACTAATGTGTCTTAGAAGTAAGTTACATGGTTTTTTATTTTACAGGCTCATAGGTGGAAGGAACTGGCCTGGAGTCTCAGATGACACTTTGGACTTTGGACTTTTCAGCTGATGCTGGTACAAGTTAAGACTTTGGGGGACTATTGGGAAGGCATGATTGTGTTTTGCAAGGGGAAAAGAACATGAGATTCGGGGGGCCAGGGGAAGAATGCTATAGTTTAGATGTTTTCCCCTCCAAATCTCCCCAGCGTTGGAGGTGGGGCCTGGTGGGAGGTATTTGGGTCATGGGGGAAGATCCCTTGTGAATGTCTTACTGCCCCCTCCATGGTAATGAGTGAGTTCTTGCTCTGTTAGTTCATGCAATAGCTGGTTGTTTAAAGGAGCCTGGCACCTCCTGCCCTCTCTTGTGCTCCCTTTCTCACCATGTGTCATGCCTGCTCCCCCTTCGCCTTCCACCATGAGTAAAAGCCTGCTGAGTTCCTGACCAGAACAGATGCTGATGCCATGCTTGCACAGCCTGCAGAACCAGGAGCCAAATAAATCTCTTTTCTTTATAAATTTACCCAGTTTCAGATATTCCTTAATAGCAACACAAAACAGATTGAAATTCTTCCTCATTGTACCTTGCACAGATGTAGACATGCTCAAGTAATACTGTTTGAGTGATTGCCAACTGTAACCTCTGCAGATGACACCTGGAGAACTAGCCCTTGCCAGTGGCAACCACACCCCAGTCACCAAGTTCATCTTACAGGGATTCTCCAATTATCCAGACCTCCAGGAGCTTCTCTTCGGAGCCATCCTGCTCATCTATGCCATAACAGTGGTGGGCAACTTGGGAATGATGGCACTCATCTTCACAGACTCCCATCTCCAAAGCCCAATGTATTTCTTCCTCAATGTCCTCTCGTTTCTTGATATTTGTTACTCTTCTGTGGTCACACCTAAGCTCTTGGTCAACTTCCTGGTCTCTGACAAGTCCATCTCTTTTGAGGGCTGTGTGGTCCAGCTCGCCTTCTTTGTAGTGCATGTGACAGCTGAGAGCTTCCTGCTGGCCTCCATGGCCTATGACCGCTTCCTAGCCATCTGTCAACCCCTCCATTATGGTTCTATCATGACCAGGGGGACCTGTCTCCAGCTGGTAGCTGCGTCCTATGCATTTGGTGGAGCCAACTCCGCTATCCAGACTGGAAATGTCTTTGCCCTGCCTTTCTGTGGGCCCAACCAGCTAACACACTACTACTGTGACATACCACCCCTTCTCCACCTGGCTTGTGCCAACACAGCCACAGCAAGAGTGGTCCTCTATGTCTTTTCTGCTCTGGTCACCCTTCTGCCTGCTGCAATCATTCTCACCTCCTACTGCTTGGTCTTGGTGGCCATTGGGAGGATGCGCTCAGTAGCAGGGAGGGAGAAGGCCCTCTCCACTTGTGCCTCCCACTTTCTGGCCATTGCCATTTTCTATGGCACCGTGGTTTTCACCTATGTTCAGCCCCATGGATCTACTAACAATACCAATGGCCAAGTAGTGTCTGTCTTCTACACCATCATAATTCCCATGCTCAATCCCTTCATCTATAGCCTCCGCAACAAGGAGGTGAAGGGCGCTCTGCAGAGGAAGCTTCAGATCAACATCTTTCCCGGCTGAGCCCTGCAAGGTGACTTGTTGGAATGAGGAAGGTA
Organism: Pan troglodytes; assembly: GCF_028858775.2. Taxonomy (NCBI): domain Eukaryota; kingdom Metazoa; phylum Chordata; class Mammalia; order Primates; family Hominidae; genus Pan; species Pan troglodytes. The sequence continues at coordinate 60,137,774 of NC_072407.2, read as the reverse complement.
TAACATCTTCCAAAGCACACTATGAATTAACCTAACCAATCAAGAGCAGCCCTGGTTTTGGAGGAGATAGAAAAAGTAAATGAGAAACAGCAAATATATCTTGTACAGACCATTACAGTTTATAAAGCATCTTCTTACCCATTATCATATCAAATTCTCACCACCATATTGTGAGGCACCCTTTGTTACAATGATCCCATTTTACAAATGAAAGATACATGACTCAGAAAAAATAAATTAATTACCTAAAGTCATGCCATGAGTGAGAGGGTGAGTATCTAAAATCAGGGATTTCACATCACGACCAGAGATAGTTCAATTACACCACGACCACAAGTTGAGTCTTTATTGGCAGCTTATTTTAACTTCCAAGAAACATCAGACAAGGTGCAACACAGTCATTTCTGTTTTGCCACTGATTTCATGAACTGGGAATGGGCAACAAGTGACTTAGTTCTTTTTTCCTGCTCTAAAAGGAGAGATAACCAGGATAGAGATGTCCTTATTTCTTATTGCAACCACATTTTGCTGAACTGTTCCATGATAACCTCCGGATCCAGACAGATCTTTTCTTGTACGTCTGTATCTTAGCCAAATGTGTGTGTGTGTGTATCTCATAATTCTCAAGGGTTTGGTGGCAGGGGGACGTGTATGATGATTAGGCAGTTACATCATTATATTAGATACTGTGCTTTGGGAAACTGATGTTTTAAATGTTTATATTTGGCCTATTTTTAAGTGTACATGTCATATGGTGAGCACATGTGTTTTATAGAATCACACAAATGATGAAGCTGACCTTGAAGACCTAATTCAGGGTTGAGCACTGGATTAGAAAGCATACTCTTAAACCAATGCAAAGTCCTAATCTGAATGGAGTTGGTTTCAGCCTGAGATTTTTGGATTACTAAAAAGCTTTTTTTTTTCAGATATACCTCAAGACAATTATTCTAAATACAGAAAATCTTACTATACAAATAGGTCTATCATAGCAGCACACGTGAAAATGAAAAATTGGTAATGACCTAAATGTTCAAAAGAGAAAAGGATTAAATAACTTATTCCCTAGATGTATTATAACATCAACCATTACAAATTATGCTTGTGAAGACTATGTAATAACAGAAAACAGCAGGCCAGAACATCTAGAGTGCAATCACAATAATCTAACAGAAACAAGAAGCCTAAAAATACAAAAAATGTACATTATAGTATTAAAGGAGGAAAAATGTTTTTCTATTTTTCTCAAACATTTTCCAAAACTTTTTTAATGAGTTTTTTGTTTGTTTGTTTGTTTGAGACGGAGTTTTGCTCTTTTTGCCCAGGCTGAAGTGCAATGGCGTGATCTCAGTTCACTGCAACCTCCGCCTCCTAGGTTCAAGTGATTCTCCTGCATCAGCCTCCCAAGTAGCTGAGATTACAGGTGCATGCCACCACACCTGGCTAATTTTGTATTTTTAGTAGAGATGGGGTTTCACCATGTTGGCCAGGCTGGTCTTGAACTCCTGACCTCAGATGATCCACCCACCTCGGCCTCCCAAAGTGCTGGGATTACAGGCATGAGCCATGGCGCCCAGCCTAATAAGCATGTTTAATTTTGATACTTTGTTCTTGTTACTAGTGGTGAATCCATACAGCTCTGTAGCAAATTTGATCCTTGCCTCCTTGGAGGGAAAGAATTCAGCTGAGGGGCAGATGTAGGGTTAAGGAAGAGAGAGAGACTGAGGCAAGTTTTAGAGCAGGAGTGAAAGTTTATGAAAAACTTTTAGAGCAGGAATGAAAGGAAGTAAACTTCGAAGAGGGCCAAGTGGGCAACTTGAGAGATCCAGGTGCCTTGATCAACTCTTGACTTGGGGTTTTATTACATTGGCATGGTTCTGGGTCTTCTTTTCTCCTCCTTTGATTCTTCCCTTGGGGTGGGTCGTGCACATGCTCAGTGGGCCGCCAGCACTTTGCGCAGTGTGTTTACTGAAGCTGTAGGCATGCTCACTTGAGGCATTTTTCCCTTGCCAGTTAAGTGTTCCTGGAAGAAAACCACACAGGCCGGGCACAGTGGCTCACGCCTGAATCCCAGCACTTCGGGAGGCCAAGGCAGGCGGATCACAAGGTCAGGAGATCGAGACCATCCTGGCTAACACGGTGAAACCCCGTCTCTACTAAAAGTGCAAAAATTAGCCGGGTGCGGTGGTGGGGGCCTGTAGTCCCAGCTACTCGAGAGGCTGAGGCAGGAGCATGGCGTGAACCTGGGAGGCGGAGCTTGCAGTGAGCCGAGATAACGCCACTGCAGTCCGGCCTGGGCGAAAGAGCGAGACTCCGTCTCAAAAAAAAAAAAAAAAGACCACACAGCAATTAAACTTCACCATTTTACCTCTTAGCATGCATGCATGAGCCCACTCACCCAACTCCTGACATCTTATGGGGAAGCTGCTGATCATCAGCTTCAGGTGTTTTTTGAGGGGGTAGGGGTTTAGGTGGTTTTGTTTTGTTTTGTTTTGAGATGGAGTCTCACTCTGTCACCCAGGCTGGAGTGCAGTGGCACAATCTCGGCTCACTGCAACCTCCACCTCTTGGATTCAAGCGATTCTCTTGCCTCAGCCTCCTGAGTAGCTGGGATTACAAGTGCACACCACCACACCTAGCCAATTTTTGTATTTTTAGTAGAGAAGGTGTTTCGCCATGTTGGCCAGGCTGGTCTCAGACTCCTGACCTCAAATGATCAACCCACCTCGGCCTCCCAAAATGTTGGGACTATAGGTGTGAACCACGGTGCCGGGCCCACGTGTTTTCTATCTATTGGAAGACTGTCTCTCCCTGGCACTGGCTGCAACCAGTTATTACTTTAGAGAGACAGTTTAACAACCCCCTGACCATCACTTGATGCTTGCCTGACATTCCTGGAGGGGGGACCTGTCTTGCCCTGATCATGTCTGCCTAACTACCTACCTACCTACTACCTACATTCTAAAAATGAACAATTTAAAAATCCCTTCCAGGAAGCTGAGGGTGAAAATTTCTCATTTTTGTCTTCTTTCATTCAGCAAATCTTTACTAAATTCCTCCTATGCTCCACCTACTTTTAACTTATAAACTAAATTTTTAGTACATTCAGTTGAAGTCAGGACTAGAATCTTATGGTAAAGAGATTTAGTAAAAATTAATCTAATTCATTCATCTCGAAAATATTTATGTGGCAATTAGGTGTAACACAATGTGGTAGGCCCTAGCTTGACAGTCAGAACACCTATTAGGCAGATTGCTTATGCCATAGTAACAAACAAACCCCAAATGTCAGTGACTTCATACCACAAAGCTTTCCACCTATGCTAAATTTGAGACACATCAGGTGACTCTCAGGGAAATTTATCCATCCAGTGTCTCCATATCTGAGCCCCTCTCATCTTGCAATCCTGCCATCTCACCCTTTGACCTCCAAGATCTTAATGGTGGGGGAAATGGTCAAGGTCACACAGCATTTTTAAGCACCTGGCCTGAGGTTGGCTCACATCACTTTGACCCGTGTATCATTGGCCTGAAACCAGTCTTACAGCTAATATATGGCAAAGAAGGCTGGGAAATGCAGTCCTTTTTTCACCCAGAGGAGGAAAAAGAAATGAGATTTAGTAAATACATAGCTTTGTGTGTCACTGGCCAACTGGACATTTGATTAGACCATCATCTGTAAGAAGTAGTAAAACATCACTGGAATAAATCAGAAATAAGGTACTGGTTAACTCATGTTTCTACATAATTGAGGTAGACTGTTTCTTTGGGTGGACATTTTAAAACACTCCTTGCCTGGACTGACCTATCTCTGTTCAGCATTTTTTGAATCACATGCCCAAGTTGTATGGTGCCACTAACAGGCAGTAGAACTAATGATGAGACCAGTCATTTGATGGCTGCCTGAAGCTTCAGGTCACAGTTACCTCCTTGAATTATAAAACTAAATAATGTACAACATAGTGGTATCTACTAAGAGTGATTTTATCTAAGTTTAACCCCGTAATCTATCACCCAAGAAGTGGTACACACACAAACACATACTCTCATGAAGAAAGAAGAAACTACAAAACAAAAACGCATTGGAAAGCATGAAAGTCAGATAAAAATACAAAAGTTGAATGTGCATATCATGTGGCTCAACTGTACAATTTTAACTAGTAGACTATAAGTTGCTATCCACCTCAACTATATAAATATTGAATAAATACTTACAGGCTTTCAATCTGAGAGTGATAAATTATTATCCTGCCCCATCCACTGTTATATCTTCTATGTCTAGAATAATACCTGGCACATGGCAGGCACTCAATAAACATCTGTTCAATAAATGAGTGAATGGGTATCCACATGATTGTTTTCCTTGGACTAGCAGCACTGTCATCACCTGGGAACTTTCAGATGTAGAATCTGGGGCCCCACTCCTGACCTGCTGAATAAGAATCTGCATTTTGGCTGGGCACAGTGGCTCACGCCTGTTATCCCAGCACTTCGGGAGGCCGTGGCGGGCGGATCACCAGAGGTCAGGAGTTCGAGACCAGCCTGTCCAACATGATGAAAGCCCGTCTCTACTAAAAATACAAAAAAAAAAAAAAATTATCCAGGCATGGTGGCAGGTGCCTGTAATCTCAGCTACTTGGAAGTCTGAGGAAGGAGAATAGCTTGAACCCAGGAGGCAGAGGTTGCAGTGAGCCAAGATCTCGCCACTGCACTCCAGTCTGGGCGACAGAGTGAGACTCTGCCTCAAAAAAAAAAAAAAAGAATTTGCATTTTAACATGATCCCCATATAATTCGCATGCACGTGAAAGTTTGAGAAGCACTGAAACATATGACTCAATCTAGCCCTAAATTTGTGAACAAAGTATGCAATTCTTCTCCTTCCAGAGCTCACAGTTTAGGCCGGGAGAGTGTTCTTAGCAGAGGGAAAAGCATAGCAAAGACCAAGAAGTGAGAAAAGAACAATGTGTCCTCTTCCCTGATCCTCTTTCACCATTGCATGTGACCTACATTAAAATGAGCATTAGGAGGAGAATCAGCATTAACAAAGTCATCATGTTACCTAATGTGGGAAGTGGGATGATAGGAAGGAATAGGTCACTATGGGAATAGTGACCTCTCCCCAGCAAAACTGGCCAAAGTGATATCTAAAAGTAAACTAAGTAATTTTGATAATGGCAAAAAAGTTAAGCAGTTCATATGAGTTCTCACAGCTAGTAAAGATATGAAGGACCTGGTTAGCTAATAAACATGAAAATCTCATTTTTTGAAGTAGCAATTAAAAATCTCAAGATACACTTTCTTGGCTTTTGGTAAGCAATGTGGTTTGTTTTTGTTTAATTTTTTAATTGACGAATAACAATTGTACATATTAATGGGGGCACATACTGATGTTTCGATACACATAATGTACATTGATCAGATCAGGGTAATTAGCTTATCCATCACCTCAAACATTTATCAATTGTTTGTGTTGAGAATGTTCAATATCCTCCCTCTAGCTATTTGAAACTATATATTATTGTTAACTATAGTCATCCTATAGTGGTATAGGACACTAGAATTTATTCCTCCTAACTAGCTGTAATTTTGTAGCCTTTAATCTCTCCCTATTCCTCCCTTTTCCCTACCCATCCCAGCCTCTAGTACCCTCTGTTCTACTTTTTACTCCTATGAGATCAACTTTTTTTAGCTTCTACATATGAGTAAGAACATATGGTTTTTAACTCTCTGTGCCTGGCTTATTTCACTTAACATAATGTCCTCCAGTTCCATCCATGTTGCCAGGAATAACAGGGTTTCATCCTTTTTTTATGGCTGAATAATATTCCATTGTGTATACATACCAATTTTCTTTATCCATTCACCTGTTGTAGAACACCCAGGTTGATTCCATACCAAAATACACTTTTACAGCCACCTAATCTCCAAAAAAATCTGACCAGCCCAGTGTTAGTGGATGTGGAATGTGGGGTGGGGTGTGAATTGGATTGACCACTTTCAACAACAATTTAGCATCAAAATAAACATTGAAGATATATATACGCTATGATCCTGCAGTTCTATTCGTAGGCATATAATCTAGAGAAGTTCTGGCACATTTGCACTGTAAAACATGTACCAGAAATTTGTTTGTCATAGCAAAAAAGTGAAAGCAACCAAATGTCCATCAACAATAGAAATTCATGCATAAGATAGGCCCTATTCATGGCCGAGCGCGGTGGCTCATGCCTGTAATCTCAGCACTTTGGGAGGCTGAGGCGGGTGGATCACCTGAGGTCAGGAGTTCGATACCAGCCTGGCCAACATGGCGAAACCCCATCTCTACTGAAAATACAAAAATTAGCCAGGCATGGTGGCAGGCACCTGTAATCTCAGCTACTAGGGGGGTGCTGAGACAGGAGAATTGCTCGAACCTGGGAGGCGGAGGTTGCAGTGAGCCAAGATCGCGCCATTGCACTCCAGCCTGGGCAATAGCATGAAACTCAGTCTCAAAAAAAAAAAAAAAAAAAAAAAAGAGGCTATTCATACATCAGAAACTAACAAGTGGCAAAAATTAATGAACTACAGGTCTCTGCATCAACATGAATGTGGCTGTAAAACACAAGATTGAATAAAATAAGCAAGTCACAGAGAATGTACAACTTACTTTTTCATTTGTATAAAATTTTAAAATAGGCAAAACTAAACAGTTATAATGTTTAAAAATGTATTACAGATAAACTATTTAAAATAAAACAAGGAATAATTGATGCAAAATTTAAGAAAGTGTCTACCTTTTATGGAGAGAAAAGGGATAGAATTAGGAGAAGCACACAGGAGCCATCTCAGATCATGCTACTCCACGCGTGATCCTTGGCCCACTGGTATCTGGGTCACTTGGTAGCCTGTTAGAAATACAGAATCTCAGACTCTTTCACACACCTACTGAATCAGAATCCACACTTTAAAATGATCCCCAGGTGATTCATAAGCTATTAAAGATATTTGTAAAGTTCTATTTCTAAGGTGGATGGTACAAAAATGGGTGTTTATTTTAGCAATATTCTTTAAATGCCAGAGGTTTTAATACACCTTTGTATGTATCATATATTTTATAATTAATAATATTTTGAGGCCAGGCACGGTGGCTCACGCCTGTAATCCCAACACTTTGGGAGACCGAGGCAAGTGGATCACTTGAGCCCAGGAGTTCAAGACTAGCCTGGGCAACATGGTGAAACCCCGTCTCTATTATAAATTTTTTAAAAAGAAAAATAATATTTTTGAACTATATAGTTTTAATGATGTTTTATTTTAAAATATGTATAAAGACAGAAACAAAAATGAAGACCACAAAGATGACAAAGAACTGAAACCATTTAGACTCAAAATCCAGGGCTATTCTCACTATAATGATATAATAATGCCCACTATCTTTTTTTTTTTTTTTTTTTTTACATCTCTTGTGCTGCATCAGTAAACAGAACTTTGGTTAGTTTTATGAAATGCAACATCTAACCCCTTGTTTTCTGGGAAAAAGAAACTGCAATGACTTGGAGATAAGAATGGCCGGGCGCAGTGTTGGCTCAGGCGGGGCACGGTGGTGGCTCATGCCTGTAATCTCAGCACTTTGGGAGGCCAAGGCAGATGGATCACCTGAGGTCAGGAGATCGAGACCAGCCTGGCCAAAATGGTGAAACCCCGTATCTACTGAAAATACAAAAACTAGCCGGGGGTGGTGGCAGGCGCCTGTAATCCCGGCTACTCAGGAGGCTGAGGCAGGAGAATTGCTTGCACCTGCGAGGTGGATGTTGCGGTGAGTGGAGATCGCGCCACTGCACTCCAGCCTGGGCAACAGAGCGAGACTCTGTCTCAAAAACAAAACAAAACAAAAAAAGAATGTAAGAATGTGGATACCACCTCACTCACACACACTCATTCTCAGGCTGTAAAAAAATCCCTCACCCTCCTTCTAGCCGGCAAGCATACAGTACCATTTGGCAAAGGTACAGCAAAGGTGGGCTTGAGACCCAGGCTCCATCTTTCTCCTCAGTAGCAAAGGAATAAGGCCCACTAACTGAGTGTTTGCCCCAAGACAGTAAATGAACAGACTGCAATGAATTTATCCATTTCTTTTCTTTTCTTTTCTTTTTTGAGATGGAGTTGCACTCTTGTTGCCCAAGCTGGAGTGCAATGGCACGATCTTGGCTCCCTGCAACCTCCACGTCCCAGGTTCAAGCGATTCTCCTGTCTCAGCCTCCAGAGTAGCTGGGACTACAGGTGCCTGCCACCACATCCGGCTAATTTTTGTATTTTTTTAGTAGAGGCGGCATTTCACCAATTTGGCCAGGCTAGTTTTGAACTCCTGACGTCAGGGGATCCGCCCACCTCAGCCTCCCAAAGTGCTAGGATTACAGGTGTAAGCCACCGGGTGCCCCGCCGAATTTATCTATTTCTAATGGTCATGCTGCAACTGGATGGACAAAAGCCCATGATAAAAATCGATAAACTACTAGAAGCTTCAGTGGTTTGATCATTTTCATTGCAATATTCTGGAATGGGGGGTGGGTAGGAAAGCTATTTTCCCATTCAGACGGTCCCTGCCTTTAATAATACATAATGCTTTCCTGGAAAATGTTTTGGAAAGTAGAATGCCTGAAATTTGAACTTTATACTTAAATGTTTTATTTGGTGGGGGAAGGAGGAGGAAAGGAGGAAAGGAAGGAATTCAATCCATAGAGCTAGAGAAAAAAATTATGACGTCTCAAACATGATATAAATGCTTAACTTGATTTTACATCTGAATGTTATACACCATATGCAGATAAACTATTAAAAACAGATTGTATTTAATTTTATTTATTTATTTATTTATTTATGTATTTATTGAGACGGGGTCTCGCTCTGTCACCCAGGCTGGAATGTAGTGGCACAATCTTGGCTCACTGCAACCTCTGCCTCCCGGGTTCAAGCGATTCTCCTGCCTCAGCCTCCTGAGTAGCTGGCACTACAGGCGTGTGCCACTACACCCAACTAATTTTTGTATTTTTAGTAGAGACGGAGTTTCACCATGTTGGTTGGGCAGGATGGTCTCCATCTCTTGACCTCGTGATCGCCCATCTCAGCCTCCCAAAGTGTTGGGATTACAGGCGTGTATCCTTGCAACTCAAAATCCTTCTGGTGTATCCTTGCAACTCAAAATCCTTCTGGTGTATCCTTGCAACTCAAAATCCTTGTTCATTCAGTTTACTTGAAATGATATTTGGCATATTCCTTCTCTCAGGGTTCATAAAGTACCAAGGAATAAGAATGGGACAGAGAGGGATACCTGCATATTGGCATTTACCATAACATCTTTATTCCCATTTGGTTTCCAACTGCCAAACCACGTTGATCATATTTATGACTCCATGTCCCAAAAGGAAAGCCTCTCCAGGCTCTCAGCTACTCCTTTTTCCCTCTCAGAGGGCAGTGGACACATCCATCCACTGTCCCATGCCACTCTGGGTTCATAGGAATATTGTCTCAGACCCTCTCTGCCTGGCCCTGCCACACGAACATTTCTTCTCAATGTCTACACTTCAAAAGGCACAGAAGCGGCCGAACGTGGTGGCTCACGCCTGTAATCCCAAGGGTTTGGAAGGCCGAGGCGGGTGGATCACAAGGTCAAGAGATCGAGACCATCCTGGCCAACATGGTGAAATCCCATCTCTGCTAAAAATACAAAAAAATTAGCTGGGCGTGGTGGTGCATGCCTGTAGTCTCAGCTACTCGGGAGGCTGAGGCAGGAGAATCACTTGAACCCGGGAGGCAGAGGTTGCAGTGAGCCGAGATCGCGCCACTGCACTCAAGCCTGGGTGACAGAGCGAGACTCTTATCTCAAAAAAAAAAAGAAAAACGAAAAAAGGTGCAGAAGCTCTAGCAAGTTGGGCCACTGGATAGATTCCTCCTTAAAGATTCACCAGACTTAGAGCTCACTTCTCCTCTGACTGTCTTCACTTTACAAGTCTAAGGAATTTTTTTCTAGTCTTTAAGAGAAAAGAAGGCACTGGAAAAACTGGCTCTGACTGATCACATATTCTCATGTGCCTGTGGTTAAGGCCTGAGTTTATTCTCTGGGTTATTCTCTGAATTTATTCTCAGGATGGTTCTAGCTTTTGAAGTTCAAAAGCTTTTTAATCACAAAGGTTTTTATCTCTGCCTTGAGTTTCCAAAACATATTTTAAACCTCAAAGGCCAAGGATTGACTTCTTTGGTATCTGCACTATGCTGCAACAACCCTATCCCGAGGCATGGCTGCCAAGAGGTCAAGTTTGAACTGGGAAGGACCCCCAGCTTAAAAAATATATATATTATCTGGAAAAAAACCTGATACATCAAAATAATATTCTGCTACACGTAGTTGTAAAGATCTACACATTTGTTCCATGACTGCACCTTATTTTTAGCCACAAGCTTTGCCAACATACTTATAACATTTTGTACATGTGTTTTAAGTTTGACTGTTTTCTTTTATAATTGAACACAGTTGTCAGATCTGCTTAAATTTGATAAGCATCAAAATTTACTGTTTCTGGCATACTAAATAATAGCTTCCTTTGACACAATTGGAAAATCATTAACATCAGCACTTTATTTTTCCAATTCCACTATACTTTTATAAATAAGGGCAAATATGCAACAAAATCTTCAAATCACTGCACAGACATTGCCATATTTAGATGGCAACACTGCTAAAATGAAACTATTGGCTGGCAGACAACAGTAACATAATGTAACTTGAAATAGTTATTTGTCTACTAAAATAAGAAAGTCAAAATTTGGTATAGAAAAGTTTAGAAGTGTTTATGTGTAATATATGGAAATGATAGTCATGTAAAAGCTAATGACTACCTGAATTTTGATTCATTAATTTTTGTTCATCTTCACCTAGCTCCATATCTCTTAAATATAAACAATTATTTTAAAAAATTATTTGTAACAGCTTTATTTAGTTACAATTCACATACCATACATTTCACCCATTTAAAGTATATAATTCAGAGGCCGAGGTGGGTGGATCACTTGAGGTCAGGAGTTCGAGACCAGCCTGGCCAACATGGTGAAACCTCATCTCTACTAAAAATACAAAAATTAGCTGGGCGTGTTGGCGGGTGCCTGTAATCCCAGCTACTCAGGAGGCTGAGCCACGAGAATCGCTTGAACCCAGGAGGTGGAGGTTGCCATGAGCCGAGATCTGCCATTGCTCTGCAGCCTGGGCAACAAGAGCGAAACTCCGTCTCAAAAAATAAAATAAAATAAAACTAAAGCATACAATTCAATGAATTTTAGTGTATTTACAGAACTGTACAACCATCACCACAATCAATTTTAGAAAATTTTCATTATCCCAAAAAGAAGCCCTGTACTCTTTAGCCACCATCTGCCAATCCCTCTATACCCTGCAGTTCTTTGCAATAATTAGTCTACTTTCTGCCACAATAATTTGCCTATTTTGACATTTTATATAAATGGAATCACAAAAAAATGTGTTAGAGATGGGTTTCTTTCACTTAACAAAATGTTCCTAAGTTTATCCATGAAGTACCTTGTATCAGTACTTCATTCCTTTTTATGGCTGAATAATATTCCATTGTATGGGTATATGGCTAGACTACTCTTTATTTATTTATCAGTTAATAGATATTTGGATTGTTTCTACCTTTCAGCGATTGTGAACAATACCGCTATTAACATTCATGTACAAATTTTTGCATGAACATATATTTTCAATTCTCTTGGTTATATATCTAGGAGAGGAATTTCTAGGCTATAGGGAAACTCTATGTTTAACCTTTTGAGGAATTGTCAGACTGTTCCAAAGTGGCTGCATCATTTTACATTTTCACCAACAGTGCATGAGAGTTTCAATTTCCCCACATCCTCACCAACACTTATTTGTCTTTTATTATTATAGCCATCCTAATGAATATGAAGCAGTAGCTCATTGTGGTTTTGATTTGCATGTTCCTGATAACTAAAATCTTGAGCACCTTTTCATGTGCTTACTGGCCATTTTGATATCTTCTTTGGAAACAACTGTCTATTCAGATCCTGTGCTCATTATTAGTTGGGTTATTTGTCTTTTTATTATTGACTTGTAAGAGTTCTTACACAATCTAGATAAAAATCCTTTAACAAATAACATGATTTTCAAATATTCCTCCCATTGAATAGCTTTTCTTTTCATTCTCTCATAATGTCCTTTAATTTTTTGAAGTTTTTCTAGGTTTTTTTTTTATTATTATACTTTAAGTTATAGGGTACATGTGCACAATGTGCAGGTTTGTTACACATGTATACATATGTCGTGTTGGTTTGCTGCACCCATTAACTCGTCAATTACATTAGGTATTCCTCCTAATGCTATCCCTCCCCCGTCCCCCCACCACACGACAGGCCCCGGTGTGTGATGTTCCCTGCCCCGTGTCCAAGTTTTCTCATTGTTCAATTCCCACTTCTGAGTGAGAACATGCGGTGTTTGGTTTTCTGTCCTTGCGATAGTTTGCTCAGAATTATGGTTTCCAGCTTCATCCATGTCCCTACAAAGGACATGAACTCATCCTTTTTATGGCTGCATAGTATTCCATGGTGTACATATGCCACATTTTCTTAATCCATTCTATCATTGATGGACATTTGGGTTGGTTCCAAGTCTTTGCTATTGTGAATATTGCTGCAATAAACATACATGTGCATGTGTCTTTATAGTAGCATGATTTATAATCCTTTGGGTATATACCCAGTAATGGGATCGCTGGATCAAATGGTATTTCTAGTTCTAGATCCTTGAGGAATTGCCACACTGTCTTCCACAATGGTTGAACTAGTTTACACTCCCACCAACAGTGTAAAAGCGTTCCTATTTCTCCACATCCTCTCCAGCACCTGTTGTTTCCTGACTTTTAAATGATCACCATTCTAACTGGTGTGAGATGGTATCTCATTGTGGTTTTGATTTGCATTTCTCTGATGACCAGTGATGATGAGCATTTTTTCATGTGTCTTTTGGTTGCATAAATGTCTTCTTTTGAGAAGTGTCTGTTCATATCCTTTGCCCACTTTTTGATGGGGTTGTTTGATTTTTTCTTGTATATTTGTTTAAGTTCTTTGTAGATTCTGGATATTAGCCCTTTAGATGGGTAGATTGCAAAAATTTTCTCCCATTCTGTTGGTTGCCAGTTCACTCTGATGGTAGTTTCTTTTGCTGGCCAGAAGCTCTTTAGTTTAATTAGACCCCATTTGTCAATTTTGGCTTTTGTTGCCATTGCTTTTGGTGTTTTAGTCATGAAGTCCTTGCCCATGCCTGTGTCCTGAATGGTATTGCCTAGGTTTTCTTCTAGGGTTTTTATGGTTTTAGGTCTAATATTTAAGTCTTTAATCCATCTTGAATTAATTTTTATATAAGGTGTAAGGAAGGGATCCAGTTTCAGCTTTATACATATGGCTAGCCAGTTTTCCCAGCACCATTTATTAAATAGGAAATCCTTTCCCCATTTCTTGTTTTTGTCAGGTTTGTCAAAGATCAGATGGTTGTAGATGTGTGGTGTTATATCTGAGGCCTCTGTTCTGTTCCATTGGTCTATATCTCTGTTTTTGGTACCAGTACCATGCTGTTTTGGTTACTGTAGCCTTTAGTATATTTGAAGTCAGGTAGCGTGATGCCTCCAGCTTTGTTCTTTTTGCTAAAGATTGTCTTGGCAATGCAGGCTCTTTTTTGGTTCCATATGAACTTTAAAGTAGTTTTTCCAGTTCTGTGAAGAAAGTCATTGGTAGCTTGGTGGAGACGGCATTGAATCTATAAATTACCTTGGGCAGTATGGCCATTTTCATGATATTGATTCTTCCTATCCATGAGTATGGAATGTTCTTCCATTTGTTTGTATCCTCTTTTATTTCCTTGAGCAGTGGTTTGTAGTTCTCCTTGAAGAGGTCCTTCACATCCCTTGTAAGTTGGATTCCTAGGTATTTTATTCCCTTTGTAGCTATTGTGAATGGGAGTTCACTCATGATTTGGCTCTCTGTTTGTCTGTTATTGGTGTATAAGAATGCTTGTGATTTTTGCACATTGATTTTGTATGCTGAGACTTTGCTGAAGTTGGTTATCAGCTTAAGGAGATTTTGGGCTGAGATGATGGGGTTTTCTAAATATACAATCATGTCTTCTGCAAACAGGGACAATTTGACTTCCTCTTTTCCTAATTGAATACGCTTTATTTATTTCTCTTGCTTGATTGCCCTGCCAGAACTTCCAACACTATGTTGAATAGGAGTGGTGAGAGAGGGCATCCCTGTCTTGTGCCAGTTTTCAAAGGGAATGCTTCCAGTTTTCACCCATTTGGTATGATACTGGCTGTGGGTTTGTCATAGATAGCTCTTATTATTTTGAGATATGTTCCATCAATACCTAGTTTATTGAGAGTTTTTAGCATGAAGGGCTGTTGGATTTTGTCAAAGGCCTTTTCTGCATCTATTGAGATAATCACGTGGTTTTTCTCTTTGGTTTTGTTTATGTGATGGATTACGTTTATTGATATGCGTATGTTGAACCAGCCTTGCATCCCAGGGATGAAGCCAATTTGATCTTGGTGGATAAGCTTTTTGATGTGCTGCTGGATTCGGTTTGCCAGTATTTTATTGAGGATTTTCGCTTCGATGTTCATCAGGGATATTGGTCTAAAATTCCTTTTTTTGCTGTGTTTCTGCCAGGCTTTGGTATCAGGATGATGCTGGCCTCATAAAATGAGTTCGGGAGGATTCCCTCTTTTTCTATTGATTGGAATAGTTTCAGAAAGAATGGTACCAGCTCCTCCTTGTACCGCTGGTAGAATTTGGCTGTGAATCCATCTGGCCCTGGATTTTTTTTTGGTTGGCAGGCTATTAAGTATTGCCTCAATTTCAGAACTTGTTACTGGTCTATTCAGGGATTCGACTTCTTCCTGGTTTAGTCTTGGGAGGGTGTATGTGTCGAGCAATTTATCCATTTCTTCTAGATTTTCTAGTTTATTTGCATAGAGGTGTTCATAGTATTCTCTTATGATAGCTTGTATTTCTGTGGGATCAGTGGTGATATCCCCTTTATCATTTTTTATTGCGTCTGTTTGATTCTTCTCTCTTTTCTTCTTTATTAGTCTTGCTAGCAGTCTATCAATTTTGTTGATCTTTTCAAAAACCCAGCTCCTGGATTCATTTATTTTTTGAAGGGTTTTTTTTATGTCTCTATTACCTTCAGTTCTGCTCTGATCTTAGTTATCTCTTGCCTTCTGATAGCTTTTGAATTTGTTTGCTCTTGCTTCTCTAGTTCTTTTAATTGTGATGTTAGGGTGTCGATTTTAGATCTTTCCTGCTTTCTCTTGTGGGCATTTAGTGCTATAAATTTCCCTCTACAGACTGCTTTAAATGTGTCCCAGAGATTCTGGTACGTTGTGTCTTTGTTGTCATTGGTTTCAAAGAACATCTTTATTTCTGCCTTCATTTCGTTATTTACCCAGTAGTCATTCAGGAGCAGGTTGTTCAGTTTCCATGTAGTTGAGCGGTTTCGAGTGAGTTTCTTAATCTTGAGTTCTAATTTGATTGCACTGTGGTCTGAGAGACAGTTTGTTGTGATTTCTGTACTTTTATATTTGCTGAGGAGTGCTTTACTTCCAACTATGTGGTCAATTTTGGAATAAGTACAATGTGGTGCTGAGAAGAATGTATATTCTGTTGATTTGGGGGTTGAGTTCTGTAGATGTCTATTAGGTCTGCTTGGTGCAGAGCTGAGTTCAATTCCTGGATATCCTTGTTAACCTTCTGTCTCATTGATCTGTCTAATATTGACAGTGGGGTGTTAAATTCTCCCACTATTATTGTGTTGGAGTCTAAGTCTGTTTGTAGGTCTCTAAGGACTTGCTTTATGAATCTGGGTGCTCCTGTATTGGGTGCATATATATTTAGGATAATTAGCTCTTCTTGTTGAATTGATCCCTTTACCGTTATGTAATGGCCTTCTTTGTCTCTTTTGATCTTTGTTAGTTTAAAGTCTGTTTTATCAGAGACTAGGATTGCAACCCCTGCTTTTTTTTGCTTTCCGTTTGCTTGGTAGATCTTCCTCCATCCCTTTATTTTGAGGCTATGTATGTCTCTGCACGTGAGATGGGTCTGCTGAATACAGCACACTGATGGGTCTTGACTCTTTATCCAATTTGCCAGTCTGTGTCTTTTAATTGGGGCATTTAGCACATTTACATTTAAGGTTAATATTGTTATGTGTGAATTTGATCCTGTCATTATGATGTTAGCTGGTTATTTTGCCCGTTAGTTGATGCAGTTTCTTCCTAGCATCAATGGTCTTTACAATTTGGTATGTTTTTGCAGTGGCTGGTACCAGCTTTTCCTTTCCAAGTTTAGTGCTTCCTTCAGGAGCTCTTTTAGGGCAGGCCTGGTGGTGACAAAATCTGTCAGCATTTGCTTGTCTGTGAAGGATTTTATTTCTCTTTCACTTATGAAGCTTAGTTTGGCTGGATATGAAATTTGGGGTTGAAAATTCTTTTCCTTAAGAATGTTGAATATTGGCCCCCACTCTCTTCTGGCTTGTAGAGTTTCTTCTGAGAGATCTGCTGTTAGTCTGATGGGCTTCCCTATGCGGGTAACCTGACCTTTCTCTCTGGCTGCCCTTAAAATTTTTTCCTTCATTTCAACCTTGGTGAATCTGACAATTATGTGTCTTGGAGTTGCTCTTCTTGAGGAGTATCTTTGTGGTGTTCTCTGTATTTCCTGAATTTGAATGTTGGCCTGCCTTGCTAAGCTGGGGAAGTTCTCCTGGATAATATCCTGAAGCGTGTTTTCCAGCTTTGTTCCATTCTCTCCATCACTTTCAGGTACACCAATCAAATGTAGATTTGGTCTTTTCACATAGTCCCATATTTCTTGGAGGCTTTGTTTTTTTTGATTCTTTTTTCTCTAAACTTCTCTTCTCACTTTATTTCATTAATTTGATCTTCAATCTCTGATACCCTTTCTTCCACTTGATTGAATCAGCTACTGAAGCTTGTGCATGCGTCACGTAGTTCTTGTGCCATGGTTTTCAGCTCCATCGGGTCATTTAAGGTCTTCTCTACACTGTTTATTCTAGCTAGCTATTCATCTAATCTTTTTTCAACGTCTTTAGCTTCCTTGCGATGGGTTCGAACATCCTCCTTTGGCTCGGAGAAGTTTGTTATTACTGACCTTCTGAAGCCTACTTCTGTTAGCTCTTCAAAGTCATTCTCCATCCAGCTTTGTTCCATTGCTGGCGAGGAACTGCAATCCTTTGGAGGAGAAGAGGCTCTCTGGTTTTTAGAATTTTCAGCTTTTCTGCTCTGGTTTCTCCCCATCTTTGTGGTTTTATCTACCTTTGGTCTTTGATGATAGTGACCTACAGATGGGGTTTTGGTGTGGATGGCCTTTTAGTTGATATTGATGCTATTCCTTTCTGTTTGTTAGTTTTTCTTCTAACAGTCAGGTCCCTCAGCTGCAGCTCTGTTGGAGTTTGCTGGAGGTCCACTCCAGACCCTGTTTGCCTGGGTATCACCAGTGGAGGTTGCAGAACAGCAAATATTGCTGCCTGATCCTTCCTCTGGAAGCTTCATCTCAGAGGGGCACCCATATGTATGAGGTGTCAGTCAGCCCCTACTGGGAGGTGTCTCCAAGTTAGTCTACACAGGGGTCAGGGACCCACTTGAGGAGGCAGTCTGTCCGTTCTCAGAGCTCAAACACCATGCTGGGACGTTTAAGTCTGCAGAAGTTTCTGCTGCCTTTTGTTCAGCTATGCCCTGCCCCCAGAGGTGGAGTCTACAGAGGCAGGGGTCCTCATTGAGCTGGGATGGGCTCCACTCAGTTCAAGCTTCCTGGCCACTTTGTTTACCTACTCCAGCCTCAGCAATGGTGGATGCCCCTCCCCCAGCCAGGCTTGCCATCTCGCAGTTCGATCTTGGACTGCTGCATTAGCAGTGAGCAAGGTTCCGTGGGGATGGGACCCGCTGAGCCAGGTGCAGGATAAAATCTCTTGGTGTGCTGTTTGCTAAGACCATTGGAAAAGTGCAGTATTTGGGCGGGAGTGTCCCGATTTTCCTGGTACAGTCTGTCACAGCTTCCCTTGGCTAGGAAAGGGAAATCCCCCAACCCCTTGAGCTTCCCCAGTGAGGCAATGCCCCGCCCTGTTTCAGCTCACCCTCCATGGGCTGTACCCACTGTCCAACCAGTCCCAATTAGATGAACCAGGTACCTCAGTTGGAAATGCAGAAATCACCCATCTTCTGCATCAATCACACTAGGAGCTGCAGACCGGAGCTGTTCCTATTCGGCCATATTGGAATGCTGCAATGTCCTTTAATTTTTATCTATAAAAATCATCACAATTTATCTACTGCCATGGACTGAATTGTGTCCCCTGCCTCCAAAATGCATGCGTTGAAACCCTAATCCCCAGCATAATGGTATTTGGAGATGGGGCCTTGGGAGATAATTAGATTTAGATGAGGTCATGAGGGTGGAGCCCTCATGATGGAATTAGTGCCTTTATAAGAAGAGACACCAGAGAACTTGCTCGCTCTCTCTCACTCTCTTCACTGTGTGAGGACACAGTGAGAAGGTAGCTGTTTGCAAGCCAGGAAGAAGCCTTCACAAGAACGCGATCATGCTGACACCTGATCTCAGATTTCTAGCCTCCAGAACTAGAAGCCAATACATTTCTGTTACTTAGGCCACCCAGCCTATGGTATTTTGTCATAGCAGCTCACACTAAGACATCTGTTTTTTTCTTTTGTTTCTAATGCTTTTGATGTCATATCCAAAAAGCCATTGCCAAATCTAAGGTCATAAAGATTTACCCCCTGTATTTTCTTCTAACAGTTCTATGGTTTCAGGTCTTACATTTAAGTCTTTGATCCATTTTGAGTTAATGTTTATATACAGTGTGAGGTAGGAATCAAATTTCATTATTTTGCATGTGGATATCCAGGTGTCTCAACACAGTTTGTGGAAGAGATTGTTCTCTCTTCATATCAAAAATCAATTGGGGCCGAATGTGGTGGCTCCCACCTGTAATCCCAGCACTTTGGGAGGCTGAGGCAGGTGGATCACTTGAGGGCAGGAGTCTGAGACCAGCCTGGCCAATATGGTGAAACCGTGTCTCTACAGAAAATGCAAAAATTAGCTGGGAGTCATGGAACACACCTGTAATCCCAACTACTTGGAAGGCGGAAGCAGGAGAACCACTTGAACCTGGGAGGTGGAGATTGCAGTGAGCTGAGGTCATGCCACTGCACTCCAGCCTGGGAGACAGAACAAGACTCCATCTCAAAAAAAAAAAAAAAAATGAAGAAAAGAAAAGAAAAAAAATCAATTGGCTGTAAATATATGGGCTTATTTTTTGACTCTTAATTGTATTCCATTCTATATATCTATTCTTATGCCACTTCCAAATTGTCCTAATTACTATAGCTTTGTAGTAAGTTCTGAAATTGGGAAGCATGAGTCCTCCAACTTTCTTTTTCTTTTTCAAGAATGTTGTGGTTACTCTGGATCCTTTGAATTCCCATATGATTTTAGGATTACCTTCTCCATTTCTGCTAAGAAGCCAGCTTGAATTTTGACAGGGACTGTGTTGATCTGAAGATCAGTTTGGGGAGTATTGCCATCTTAAAAATATTAAGCCGGGCATGGTGGCTCACACCTGTAATCCCAGCACTTTGGGAGGCCAAGGCAGGCAGATTGCCTGAGCTCAGGAGTTCAAGACCAGCCTGGGCAACACAGTGAAACCCTGTCTCTACTAAAATACAAAAACTTAGCCAGGCACCACAGGGTGATGGCATGCACCTGTAATCCCAGCTACTTGGGAGGCTGAGGCAGTAGAATCTCTTGAAACTGGGAGCAGAGGTTGCAGTGAGCCGAGATGATGTATGATGTTAGCTGTGGGGTTTTTTGTAGGTGTCCTTTATCAGGTTAAGAAAATTATCTTCTATTTCTAGTTTGTTGAGTGTTTTTATCATGAGAGCATGTTAGATTTCTGCAAATTTTTTTTCCTGCATCTATGGGAACACACCTATTATTTTTTGTCCTATTGGTTGATTTTTGGATGTTAAACCAATCTTATAATAGATCGCTAGGGCCAGGTGTGGTGGCTCACGCCTGTAATCCCAACACTTTGGGAGGCCGAGGCAGGCAGATGACCTGAGTTCAGGAGTTTGAGACAAGCCTGGCCAACATGGCAAAACCTGGTCTCTACTAAAAATACAAAACTTAGCTGGGTGCCTGTAATCCCAGCTACTCGGGAGGCTGAGGCATGAGAATCGCTTGAACCCAAGAGGCGGAGGTTGCAGCGAGCCAAGATCATGCCACTGACCTCCAGACTTGGGGATAGAGCAAGGCTTTGTCTCCAAATAAGTAAATCACTGGGATACGTTTAACATGCTCATGGTGTACAAGCATTTTTATATGTTGATATACCCTGTTTGCTAGTATTTTTTTGAGGATTTGGGAGTCTGTCTTCTCATTTGGGTTTTTTTGTTTGTCTGTCTTGGAGAGGGTCTTGAGACAGGGTCTTGCTCTGTCACCCAGGCTGGAGTGCAGTGGTGTGATAACAGCTCACTGCAGCCCCTACCTCCCAGGATCAAAAGATCTTTCCACTTCAGCCTCCCAAGTAGCTGGGACTACTGGTGTTCACCACCACACCCAGCTAATTTTTAATTTTTTTTTGTAGAGATGGGGGTCTCACTATGTTGTGCAGGCTGGCCTTGAACTCCTAGGCTCAAAACCATTCTCTCACCTCAACTTCTAAAAGGGCTGGGATTATAGGTGTGAGCCACCATACCCAGCCAGGGTCTATATTCATAAAGATATTGGTCTGCAGTTTTATTTTTATGTCCTTGTCTGGTTTTGGTATCAGGATAATACTGACCTCATAGAATACACTGAAAAGTATTCATCCTTCTTTTTTTTTTGGATAAGTTTGTAAATATTTCTATTAATTCTTCTTTAAATGTTTGCTACAATTTGCCAGAGAAGAAATCTAGGCCTGAATTTTTGTTGTTGTTTTTGTTGTTGTTGTTGTTGTTGGCAATTTTATATTACTTGTCCAATATTTTTACTTGATAAAGATCTATTCAAACTTTCTATATCTTCTTGAGTCACCTTTGGTAATTTGTCTCTTTCCAGGGATTTATTCACTTTATCTAAATTATCTAATTTATTGGCATACTATTGTTCATAGTATTATTTTATAATACTTTTTATTTCTATTAGGTCAGTAGTGATGTCCCTTTTTCATTTCTGATTTTAGCAACTTGAGTCTTCTCTTTTTCTCTTGTTCAGTCTAGCTAAAATGTTTGTTGATTTTGTTGATCTTTTCAAGGAATTGGCTTTTGGGTTTGATTTTTTTTCTCTATTTTTTAAATTATCTATTTCATTAATTTTCACTCTAGCCTTTATTACTTCCTTTATTCTACTTGCCTGAGGTTTGGTTTGCTCTTCTTTTTCCTTAAGTGTCAGGGTGGAAGTTTAGTTTATTGATTTGAGATTATTCTTCTTTTATAATATAGATGTTTATAGCTAAAAATTTCCTTTAAGTACAGCTTTAGTTGTATACCATAAGTTATTTTTTTTCATTCTTTTTTTTTTTTTTTTTTTTCAGACAGGGTCTTACTCTGTTGCCTAGGCTGGAGTGCAGTGGCACAATCATAGCTGCAGCCTCGATCTCCTGGGCTCAAGCAATTCTCCCACCTCAGCCCCCTGAGTAGCTGGGACTACAGGCATGCCCCACCACTGCCCAGCTAAATTTTTTTTTATTTCTGGTGGAAATAAGGTCTTGCTATGTCACCTAGGCTGGTCTTAAACTCCTGAACTCAAGCAATTCTCCCACCTTGGCTTCCCAAAGTGCTAGGATTACAGGCATGAGCCACCACACCTGGCTATTTTTTCTTAGTTTTTATACATCTCAATGAATTTTCTCTTGTATTTTGTGTGTTTTTTGTTGTTGTTGTTTGTTTTGTGTTTGTTTTTAAGACAGGGTCTCATTATGTTACCCTGGCTGACCTCAAACTCCTCAGCTCCAGTGATTCTCCCAACTCAGCCCCCCGAGTAGCTGGGACTACAGGCACACACTGCACTCAGCTTCTCTTGATACTCTTCTTTAACCCATTGCTTTTCAGTGTGTTAATTTCCATGTATTTGTGAATTTCTCTTATTCAGTTGTTGATTTCTCATTTCATTCCATGTAGTTGAAGAACATACTTTGAAGCATTTCAATCCTTTTAAATGTATTGAGGTTTGTTTTATGGTCTAGCATATGGTCTATCCTGAAGAATGTTTCATATGCACTTGAGAAGAATTTATATTCTGCTACTCCTGGAGTATCTGTTAGGATTAGTTTGTTTATAATGGTCAAGTCTTCTGTTTCCTACCGATCTTCCACCTATTTGTTCTATCTATTGCTGAAGGTATTGAAGTCTCCAAGGACTATTATCAAATTGTCATCTCTCCTTTCATTTCTGTCAGTTTTTGTTTCATGTATTTTGGGATGCTGTTAATAGGTGCATATATGTTTATAATTGTTATGTCTTCCTGATAGATTGGCCCCTTTATTATTATAAAATGTCCTTCTTTATCTCTAGTAACATTTTTATTTTAAATTTTATTTTGTCTGACATTGTTATAGCCGCTTCAGATACCTCTGAGGTTCTGTTCATTTTTCTTCATTCTTCTGTCTTTGGATTTCATAATCTCTGCTGATCTATCTTCAAGTTCAATTCTCTCTTCTGCCAGTTCAAATCTACTGTTGAGCCTCTCTAGTGATTTTATTTCAGTTACTGAACTTTTTAACTTCACAAAGTCTACTTGATTCTTTTTTATAGTTTCTACCACTTTACTGATATTCTCTACATAATAAAATATTGTCATCCTATCTTCTTTTACTTCCTTAAGCATGGTTTCCTTACTTTCATAATGGCTACTTTGAAGTCTTTGTTAAGTCTGACATCTGTCCCTCTCACAAGTAGTTTCTGTTGACTGATTTTTATCCTGTGTATAGGTCACACTTTCCTGTTTCCCTGACGTTAGCATAATTTCTGTTGAAAACAAATGCTTCAGATGATATATTGTAGAAGTTCTGGATATCACTCCTCTCCCTCTGATGCCAAGGCTTGTTATTGTTGTATGCCTGTTTGTATATTGTCTGGGTGGATTATTTTAGTGAAGTCTATTTCCTTCACACTGTAAAGCCTCTGATGTTGTTCCTCAGAGGGTGCAACATTGGGCATATGCACAGCCACCCTAGGATGTCAGTAATGTTATTTTAGCAGGGCTCTCTTCTACTGCCTCTTCCCTTGATCACTCCCAGCTCTTATGCTTCACTAATTGTCAGCTGATTGCTCTATTGTTTGTGACAATGTCCTGAGACATAAATTGCTCCACAGCTAATCCAATTAAATTAGGACTCCCTTGCAGGGTTCATTTTTGAGATGCATGTTTAAGGTTTGCTCTGTCCCCAGGAGGGCTCTTCTTAGCAATCCTTTTCCCTGATGCTCTCTGGTAAACTAGTTGGTAAGTGGGTTCGCTTGTATCTATCATAAAGCCACCAGCTGCCTCTTAATTGCTTTCTAATGAAACTGCCATTGTTTGAGAGAACCCTTAGACTTGAACTTCCCTACATCCTGTATCTAACGCCATTCCTTATGGGAAGACTTTACATTTATTTGTTTAGAGTCCGCCTCTCCCCCTAGGAAAAATACCAGAGCCACAGTTCCAGAGCTGAGGAGTGGGGATAGAAATCACTTGTGTGCTTCTCTCTAGGTAACAGCTCTGCTTTAGGCAAACTAATTTTTCCATCCTCTGACCTCCCTCACTCTGCTCCTTGACTATAAGTCCCCATTTGTCCTTGTTGTATTCAGAATTGAGCTCAGTTCTACACTGAAGTCTCTTTCCCCTATTGCAGTAGTACTGAATACAATCTGTCCTTACCACCTCTAGTGTCCTGCTCCATTTAACACTCCTCACATTAATATTCCTCACACAGAAGTGAAACCCCACAAAACAATTTTTTGAACACTCTGTCATATATAGTTTCTAAGTTCATAAATCATGGAATTAAAAATTTAGAAATTGTCAAATGTGTTACTTATCACATTGTATTACCAGTATACTTCTAGGGCATTACATAATGTATTACATTCATTCCAAATCCTCATCCTGAGCCCATCTCTCACAAAAGCTTTTCCCTGCGAGTTTTGTTTTTGGGTTTTTTTTGAGATGGAGTCTCACTCTGTTGCCCAGGCTGGAGTGCAGTGGAACGATCTCAGCTCACTGCAACATCTGCCTCCCAGGTTCAAGCAGTTCTCTTGCCTCAGACTCCCAAGTAGCTGGGAGCAATTTATGTCCCAGGACATTGTCACAATGCACCACCATGCCTGGCTAATTTTTTGTATTTTTTTTAGTAGAGACAGGGTTTCACCATGTTGGCCAGGGTAGTCTAGAACTCCTGACCTCAAGTGATCTGTCTGCCTTGGCCTCCCAAAGTGCTGAGATTAGAGGCATGAGCCACTGTGCCTGGCCGTGATTTTAAAGTCCCTGGAATTTTACATGTCTGCTATTATTATCTCTAAAACTTTTCTGTGGGTCTCTTACCTCTCTTCTCAGCACACTATCAGCTATTAGAGGCATAGACATGCAGTTCAACTCATGTTAGTGGTTGGCTCAGCAGCACAACAGTGTCGAGTAAATGAAAACACAGCAAGTATCTCAGACTTACCAATGTGCATGGCATAATCCTGCTCAAAGACAACATTCTAGACCCCCTAACTGAGCTCTGCATTCTTCAATAAATGCTAATAATCCTAGGTAAGCACAGAGAATAAAAATGGAAGCATTACCCCATATAACTCATCACAACTAAAAAAAATGCTACTGTGCTTCTCCCACATATATGCAAAATATAGGCAAAATTATTTTCAATGAAACATTATTTGATGGAGCAGAAATCGGAAACAGCAAAAACATCCATCAATAGGGGAAAGATCAAATAAATTTAGTGTGGCCATATAATAGAGTGCTCTGCACAGGGACTGATATGGGCAGATGTTCAAATCATACTGTTGAGTTGCAGAACAATGCACACAGAATCATCATTCTTTATTTAAAGAAGGAAGGAAAGGAGGGAGGAAGGGATGGAGGCAGGGAGGAAGGAAGAAAGGGAGGGAATGAGGAAAGAAAGAAGAGAGAAAGGGAAGAAGGGAACTGTGCATGTAAAAGTATCTATTTTTATGCCTATAAATATATAGGAGGGGTTTTGAATAAAACTCTTAACAGCAAATATTTTTCTGTGAAAAATGAAAATGGAAGTGGAGATGCAGAGGGAAAGGGAAGGCTTTGATGCTTTATTTACTTCTACGTTGTTTGAATTTCCTATTCATTAAAAAAAAGACTAAATAGCAAAGAAAAGCACTGATATCAGGAAGAACTGTGTTGGAAATTCAGCTCTGCCACCATGTGTCCATTACTCTTACAAGTGCTTTACAGGCTTTCTCTCATTTAAACCAGACAATAACCTTATGAGATAGGCAGCATTATTATCCCTATATTATGGATAAAAATAGAGTCAGAATTTATAATCAAGTTTTCTTTTTTTTTTTTTTTTTTCTGAGACAAGGTTTCACTCTGTCGCCCAGGCTGGAGTGCACTGGTGTGATCTTGGCTCACTGCAACCTCTGCCACCCGGGTTCAAGTGATTCTCATGCCTCAGCCTCCCCAGTAGCTGGGATTATAGGTATGTGCCACCATGCCCAGCTAATTTTTGTATTTTTAGTAGAGACGAGGTTTCACCATGTTGGCCAGGCTGGTTCGAACTCCTGACCTCAAGTGATCCGCCCTCCTTGACCTCCCAAAGTGTTGGGATTACAGGCGTAAGCCACTGTGCCTGGCCTATAATAAAGTTTTCATGACTCCAAAATTTGCATTCTTAACAACTATGCTTCATTCACTGACATTTTTAAAGACCTTGGCTGGGCACAGTGGTTCATGCCTGTGATCCCAGAACTTTGGGAGGCAGAGGTGGAAGGTTCACTTGAGCCGGGGAGTTCAAGACCAGCCTGGGCAACATAGTGAGACCTGTTTCTACAAAATATAAAAATTAAAAAAATTAGCTGGGCATGGTGGCTCCCACCTGTGGTCTCAGATACTCAGAAGACTGAAGCAGAAAGATTGCTTGGGCCCATGAGGTTGAGGTGGCAGTGAGACACGATTGCACCACTGCTCTCCAGCCTGGGTGACACAGCGAGACCCTTTCTCAAAAAATTTAAAAAATAAATAAAAATAATTTAAAAGACCTCCTGTATCAGCGAATTGCTTTGTCAATTTAGACTCCTCTCAGCCATGTATAAGTAGCTTTTCCAACACATTATTAGACAATAGCATTGAAAATTTTTTGGCTAACTTGATAAGCCCAAAAAGTGGAAATACTTTATTGTTTTATTTGCACTTATTTTATTACTAGCAAGAGTAAACAATTTTCCACATATTTATTTGTTATATAACCACTTTTATTAATTATCTGTTCAAGTCTTCTGGCTATATATATGTATATATATGACATATGTATATGTATATATCAGCTTTTCATATAATGAACACATTTAATGATTTGTCATATCTGCTGAAAATATTTTGCCATTTTTTGAATATCTTATTTTGTTTATGTAGGTAACTTTTAATGCCTGTGTACTCTATCTTTTCCTTCTTGATTTACTCAATCATTTAGAAGTTTGTAAGTTACAAAAATGAAAATACAAGCCACAGACCGAAAGAAAATATTTGTAGAACACTTATCTGATGGGCCAGGTGCTGTGGCTCATGCCCATAATCCTAGCACTTTGTGTTTGTTTTTTTGTTTTGTTTTGTTTTTTCTAAATGAGCATTGAGTTTATTTATTTATTGACATTTTTCCCTTTCCAACTTTTATTTTAGGTTTAGGGGATACATGTGCAGGTCTGTTGCATGGGTAAATTGTGTGTTGCAGGGGTTTGGTATATAAATAATCTTGTCACCCATTTAATCAGCATAGTACCCAATAGGTAGTTTTTCAGTCCTCACCCTCCTCTCACTCTCCACCCTCAAGTAGGCTCTGGTGTCTATTGTTCCCTTCTTTGTGTCCACAGGTACTCAGTGTTTGGCTTCCACTTGTAAGTAAGGACATGCAGTATTTGGTTTTCTGTTCCTGCATTAATTCTCTCAGGATAATGGCCTCTAGCTCCAGCCATGTTGTCGCAAAAGACATGATTTTGTTCTTTTTTATGGCTGTGTAGTATTCCACAGTGTATATGTACCACATTTTCTTTTTCAAGTCCACTGTTGATGGGCATCTAGATTGATTGTGGCACTATTCACAATAGCAAAGACTTGGAACCAACCCAAATGTCCAACAATGATAGACTGGATTAAGAAAATGTGGCACATATACACCATGGAATACTATGCCGCCATAAAAAATGATGAGTTCATGTCCTTTGTAGGGACATGGATGAAGCTGGAAACCATCATTCTCAGCAAAGTATCGCAAGGTCAAAAAACCAAACACCACATGTTCTCACTCATAGGTGGGAATTGAACAATGAGAACACATGGACACAGGAAGGGGAACATCACACACCCGGGACTGTTGTGTGGTGGGGGTATGGGGGAGGGATAGCATTAGGAGATATACCTAATGCTAAATGATGAGTTAATGGGTGCAGCACAGTATACATATGTAACAAACCTGCACATTGTGCACATGTACCCTAAAACTTAAAGTATAATAATAATAAAATAAAAAACTACCATTCAATCCAGCAATCCCGTTACTGGGTACATACCCAAAGGAATAAAAATCATTCTATCATAAAGACACATGCACATGTATGTTCATCTCAGCACTATTCACAATAGCAAAGACATGGAATCCTAGCACTTTGAGAAGCTGAGGCAGCATGATCGCTCAAGCCCAGGAATTCAAGACTAGCCTGGGCAACATAGTGAGACTATAGTCCCAGCTACTCAGGAGGCTGAGACGAGAGGATCCCTTAAGTCCAGGAGGTCAAGGCTGCACTCCAGACTGGTTGACAGAGTGAGACCCTGTCTGGAAAACAGCCGGCCACATTGGCTCACGCCTCTAATCCCAGCACTTTGGGAGGTCAACGCGGGCAAATCACCTGAGGTCAGGAGTTTGAGACCAGCCTGGACAACATGGTGAAATCCCATCTCTACTACAAATACAAGTTAGCCAGTCATGGTGGCACATACCTGTAATCCCAGCTACTCAGGAGGCTGAGGCATGAGAATTGCTGGAACCTAGGAGGCAGAGGTTGCAGTGAGCCGAGATCACACCACTGCACTCCAGCCTGGGCAATAGAGCGAGACTCTGTTTAAAAAAAAAAAAAAAAAAATTCCACTTATCTGATAAAGGATTGGTATCCAAAATATATGAACTCTTAAAACTTAATTTAAAAAAATTTAAAAAGGGCAAAAGATCTGAAAACTTTACCAAAAAAGATATAAAGATGATAGATATGCAGATGAAAAGATGCTCAGCACCATGCATAATTAGGAGACTGCAAATCAAGGCAATGATGAGAGAGAAAACAACAAGAACGAGATACCACTACATACCTATTAGAACGACTGAAATCCAAAACACAAACATTTACACCAAGTGCTGGAGAGGATGGGAAACGGCAGGAACTCTTCCTCACTGCTGGAGGAAAAGGCAATTTCAGTTTACAAAGCTAAGCACAGGCTTACCATATGATTCAGGAATTGTGCTCTGTACTAGTCTGTTCTCACACTGCTATAAAGAAATACCTGAAACTGGGTAGTTTATAAAGAAAAGAGGTTTAATTGTCTCATGGTTCTGCAGGCTGTACAGGTTTCTGCTTCTGGGAGGCCTCGGGCAACTTAGAATCATGGCAGAAGGCAAAGGGGAAGCTGGCACATGTTACATGGCTGGAGCAGAAGGAAGACAGTGAAGGAAGAGGTGCTACACATTTTTAAACAACGAGATCTCATGAGAACTCACTCATTTTCATGAGAACAGCAAGGGGGAACTCTACCCCCATGAGCCAATCACCATCCACCGAGCCCCTCCTCCAACACTGGGGATTACAATTCGACATGAGATTTGGGTAGGAACACAAATCCATACCATATCATGCTCCTTGGTATTTACTCAAATTAATTGAAAACTTACATCCTTACAAAAACCTGCACATGAATGTTTACAGCAGCTTTATTCATAATTGCTAAAATTTAGAAGTACCCAAGATGTTTTTGGATTTGTTTATCCAGGTAAATGGATAAACTGTGGTACAGCCATACAATGGAATATTATTGAGCAATAAGAAGAAATGAGCTATCAAACCATAACATGACAGGAAAGAGCCTTAAATGCTATTTCTAAGTAAAAGAACCCAATCTGAAAAGGCTACATACTCTAATCTTTCTGGAAAATAATTTAGTACTGTATATCAAGAGT
Organism: Pan troglodytes; assembly: GCF_028858775.2. Lineage (NCBI taxonomy): Eukaryota > Metazoa > Chordata > Mammalia > Primates > Hominidae > Pan > Pan troglodytes. The sequence goes on along the minus strand of NC_072407.2, from coordinate 60,108,243 downwards.
CTTAAAAATGTTCATAATTTCTAACCCAGCAATTCCTCTTCTAAGGAAAAAATCCAGAAGAAAAAGTTTAGGTACAAAGATGTTTATTACAGCATATTTATAATACTATACATAGGTATTACACTTAAGTATCCAACAATTGAGCAAAAGTTACATAATGGTATATTTATTTAATTAAATATCATGCAGCCATGAAAAGAAAATACGATTTTGAAGAATTAATTGGGAAATGTTATAAAACAAGGTTAGGCAAAGAAAAGCAGGTAACTGTGTTGTATATATTGTATAATTTCTATTTTTTAAAAAATAGAAAAACACTAGATGGAAGGATGCCAGAATGTTAATAATGGTTGCCTCTGGATGGCAGGAACTAGGATTATAATTGACTTAGCCTCTACTTAAAAAACTAGGATTATAATTGACTTAGCCTCTACTTAAAAAAAAAAAAAAAACATTTGCTGTACTTTCTTATTTATTTATTTAAAGATGGGGTCTCACTCTGTCACCCTAGCTATGCAGCAGGTTCAACCTCCTGGGTTCAAGGGAGCCTCCTGCCTCAGTCTGCCAAGTAGCTGGGAGTACAGGTACATGCCACCACACCTGACTAATTTATTTTTTTGTAGAGAAAGGGATCTCACTATGTTGCCCAGGCTGGTCTTGAACTCCTAGGCTCAAGTAATCCTCCCACCTCAGCCTCCCAAAGTGCTGAGATAACAGACATGACCCACTGTGCCTGGCCCCTTCTGAACTTTCTAAATTATTTTCAATTATTGCATTTTTTAAATTGTTTATAGCTAGTAAAAATAATAAATTAAGTTACTCAATATGACCTTCTCTGCTCTGTCATCAGTTTGTTGTTTGTTTGTTTGTTTGTTTTTGAGACAGAGTCTCACTCACTCTGTCACTCAAGTTGGAGTGCAGTGACATAATCTTGGCTCACTGCAACCTCCACCTCCTGAGCCATTCTTCTGCCTCAGCCTCCCAAGTAGCTGGAAATACAAGCATGCACCACCACACCCAGCTAATTTTTGTATTTTTAGTAGAGATGGGATTTCACCATGTTGGCCAGGCTGGTCTCAAACTCCTAACTTCAAGTAATCTGCTCACCTCGGCCTCCCAAAGTGCTGGAATTGTAGGCGTGAGCCACTGCGCCCAGCCCTGTCATCAGTTTTGTACCTCAAAGAAGTACCTGGACCTGCTGGGATGTAAGCTTAACTCTGCAAACCTTTTTACTATATCCTACTTAGAGGCACTTACAAGGCACTCTAAGTCTGCACCACTGGCTACCACACAGGAATAATAATACACCTGGATGCCAACATGCAGAAGCACAAGACATCTTGTATGGTGGAAAGCAACAACTCCAGAAGAGGGAAAGTTCCAGTCTGAACTGGGGGAAGGTGAGTACAGAAATAATTGATGAGAGATGGACAGAAAGAAGGAGGGAAGTGCAGCTCTCTGGGACATGACTTGGCTTTCTGAATTCAGAACTATACCTGAAAATGAAGAAGACCTGGGCCCACTGTCAGACTCTAGTGCTTCTCCATGAAGGGGCTTCACTTTAGCCCTACAGGAAGGCAGTTGTTCCCTTTAGATAGCAATCAGGACTCCAGAGTTTGAACCCCTGTAGCAGGAGTTAAGTGGCTGGGAGCGGAAGATGAGATAGACTATGAAGATAAGCTGAGTCTTTAGGGCAGAACTTCTCAAATCTTAGTGAACTTTAGAATTACCAGTGAGATTGTTTAAATTGGTGATACTGGCACCAGAAATGCTAGGGTAGGACAAGAAATATCACATATTTTTAAACCAACCAAACAAGCAGCAATAAAGGAATACTGCATTTTTATCAAGAAACTCTCTGCTGTCAAGTCTTCCTGATGCATTTAAATTGCAACGGCTTTAAAATTCAAGAGACTCTCAAATTGTAGGCAAAATACTATGTGTGTGCATTTCTCTGGAGCAGGTCCGTAACAATCATCAGATTCTCAAGGAGTTCCATAATTCAAGAAGGCTAAGATCTTAATGAGCACAAAAAGTAAGAACTAAAGAGGCTTCACTCAAGCATCAAGTCAGAGGGGCAAAGGCAAGGTTAAGAAATATGCGTCCCGCCCACCAGGACATTGTAGACTGAAAGCCAGAGGGATAAAGACACATAAAGATGTACCTAAATGATTTTCACCAAGTCTGGAATGTTTTTTATTTTTAGACAAGATCTAAATGTTATTTTTATTTTTAGACAAGGTCTCACTTTGTCACCCAGGCTGGAGTGCAGTGGCATGATCATAGCTCACTGCAGCCTCAACCTTCCATGTTCAAATGATCCTTCTCCCTCAGCCTCCTGAGTAGCTGGGACTACAGGCATGTGATCCCACACCCGGCTAATTTTTGGGTTTTTTGTAGAGATGGGGCCTCACTGTGTTGCCCAGGCTGGTCTCAAACTCCTGGGCTCAAGCGATCCTCCCACCTCAGCTTCCCAAAGTGTTAGGATTACAGGCACCTAGCAGAGTCTGGAATGTTAATAGTTCATTTTTATTAGCTGTAAGCAGCTTGATGCATGAGTATGTGTCCATGTGTTTTAAAGGCGCAGGGCTCAGTGAGACATTACATTTGAGGGAGATTACTAGGAGGGAAAGTCAGTGGATTTGCCTAGTCAGAGAGACTCTAAGATTTCACAGAAAAGGGAAGAAGAGATGGCTAGTTGTTGGGGTCTTACACTCTGGAGTTTAAGCTGCTATAAGAAGGTAGAGTACTGTCAAGTAGATGTGGTGGTGCATACTGAAAGCAGCTATAGTTGAAACAGGAGCAACAATAATAGAAGTGGTCACTGTAAACCCAAACAGCTGGCATCACTCCCTACCTCACCAAATTATCAGTTATGGTGCACAGGAGGACAGACTGGAGACTCTGATCAAAGAAGATGCTGAGACAGTTGTAAGGGAGACGAGTTCTCCGTGTGCTCTGTCAAGAGCCAGATAGAAGAGAAAGGAGCAGGGTTCCAGCCTATTCCCCAGTGGGTGCTAAGAAGGACTGGCTTTCTTGTTACAAGGAGTAAGCATATTTCCACACCCTCTTTGTTTTCTTCCCTAGGAGTATGGCCTGGGAAATAATAATTACAAATATTGTCTTAAAAGGTTTACCTCCTGGGACCAAATCTTCACTGGCTAAATTCCTCTCAAAACAAATGCTTTATTCATTTGCCTCCCAGCTATATTAAAATAGCCTCCCAGCTGATTTCCCTACCTCCAATCTTCTGCACTATGGCTCAAGTGACGGTCTTTAAAATATTCAACCGTTCTCTCAATGGCTATAGAGAAATTTTTTGAAGCCTCAGAATCCCGTTTTTAAACAAAATATTACCTGGAAGCCCAATTTAATAAAAGTTAGAAGCAAAGCTGTTCTTGTTAAAATATCCTAGTATCCCCTCTGTTCAGCTCCTGTCCCCCATCCTTGCTCCAGAGGCTCCACCTCAGAACGCTAGGTCTCCAGGGTGGTGTGAAACTCATTTGCCTGCATGAAAAGAACTTTATAGCCCAAGCACCACCCCTGAGACCCCAACTCCCTTCATAGTCCCATATCCTGCTGCCCTGTATGTCCCTGTGCCTCAGCCACATGGAGCTACTAGATCCCAAATATACCATTTTTTAAAAACTTATTACAGAGAATTCTAATTTTAAATTTTAAATAATATACAGAAAAATCAAACAGAATACTATAATGAAACTTGGTGTACCCATACCCCAGCTTGAATTACCCATAGCCAATTGTGTCACTTATAGCCTCATCTACTCTTCTCCCATACTACTTAGAAGCAAATTTCCTCATCATAACATTTTATCCATTAAAATTTCAGTACATTGCTCGAATTTACAATGAATTAATCATAACCCATGATACCACTGTCATATCTAAAAATAATAATCCCTGAGTAACATCAAATATCCAGTATTCGAATTTCCAATTGTCTCATAAAATGTCCTCTTTATGTTAGAATCCAAATAAGACGCATGCATTGAGACTGATATTTTTTAATTTATAGGTCTGTCTCCACTTTTTTTCTTCTTGCAATTAATTTATTAAAGAAATTGGGTCATTTGTAATTCCTCCCATGTTGCTAGTTACATCCTTATGGTATAGTTAAACATTGCCCCCATCTTCTGTGTTTCCTATAAAATAGTATTTGGATCTACAAGTTTGATCAGACTCAGGCTTGATATTTTTTTAAACTACTTCATAGGTGATACAGATCTCTTTTTGTGATGTTAGCAGCTGTTGATGCTCAATGCCTAAGATCCCTTTATTAGGGATTGCAAAATGATAATATTATATTTCAATCACACCTTCAATTATGAGATGAAATGTTTCTAAAAAGAGAAACTTCCTCTTGCCTATGTGGACACCTAATGAACCGCATTCTTTTTATACCTCTGTACTTTTGCACATTATTCTATCTGACTTGAATGACTTCACACCTTCTCCAACTGATGGAATCCTAATTATCCTTTCAAACGAACCAAAATGTCACCTCAGTGAAGCCTTGCCCTCCTTCCTGGCAGAATTCAACCATCTTCTAAATGTTAAAAAGAAATCATTATAGTAATGCTTACCTCATTAATGAATTTACTGCCTTCATCCCTGGGATCAGAGCTCCTCAAAGACAGGAATAGCCTTAGGCCCTAGCATCTGTATGAAGTAGTTTCCCATCACTAGTGGCATCATAACGGTTGTAGTATCATAACACAATGCATTACTCATGTATTTGTGGTGATACTGGTGTAAACAAACCTACGGCACTGTCAGCCATATAAAAGTATAGCACATACAATTATGTACAGTACATAATACTTGATAATAATGAACGATTATGTTATTGGTTTATGTATTTACTATATTTTATTATTTTAGAGTATATTCCTCCTACTTATTAAAAAAAGTTAAGTATGCCAGGCAGGGTGGCTCACGCTTGAAATGCCAGCATTTTGGGAGGCCAAGGCAGGAGGACTGCTTGAGCCCAGGAGTTCAAGACCAGCCTGAGCCTGGGCAACATGGTGAGACCCCGTCTCTCCAAAAAAAATACAAAACTTAGCCTGGCATGGTGGCATGCACCTGTAGTCCAGCTACTTAGGAGGCTGAGATGAGAGGATCTCCTGAGCCTGAGGAGTTCAAGGCTGCGGTGAGCCAAAATCGTGCCATTGCACTCCAGCCTGGGCGAGACAGCAAGACACTGTTTCAAAAATAAAAAAAGGTTAACTGTAAAATAGCCCCAGGCAGGTCTCTTCAGCAGATCTTCCAGAAGAAAGCATTATTACCATAGATGATAGCTCCATGCACGTTATTGCCCCTGAAGACCTAGTAAGACACAATATGGAGGTGAAAGACAGTGATGATCCTGACCCCTTGTAAGCCTAAGCTAACACGTGTGTGTGTGTCTCAGTTTTTGGCTTCTTTGTGTGATTGATTCATTTTGAGAGACAGGGTCTTATTCTGTCATCCAGGCTGGAGTGCAGTGGCTCACTGTAACCTGGAACTCCTGGGGTCAAGGGACCCTCCTGCCTCAGCCTCCCAAGAAGCTAGGACTACAGGAGTGCATCATTGCTCCCAGCTAATTTTTTCATTTTTTTTGTAGAGACAGGGTTTGCTATGTTTCCCAACCTTGTCTTGAACTCCTGATCTCAAGCTATCCTGCCACCTTGGCCTCCCAAAGTGCTGGAATTATGTCTTAGTTTTTAACCAAAAAAAAAAAAAAAATTTAAAGTAAAATAACAAAATTTAAATAGAAAATAGCTATAGAATAAGGATATGGAAGAAGAAAATATTTTTGTACAGCTGTACAATGTGTTTGTCTTAAGCTGTTATTACAAAAGAGTCAAAAGTTTTTTTTTAATTTTTAAAGTTTGTGAAGAAAAGCTATAGTAAGCTAAGGCTAATTTATTACTGAAGAAAAATGGTTTATAAATTTAGTGTAGCCCAAGCGTACAGTAATGTCCTACGCCTTCACATCCACTCACCACTCACTCCCTGACTCACCCAGAGCAATTTTCAGTTCTCAAGCTTCATTCACGTAAGTACCCTATGCAGGTAAACATTCTATGTTTAGACGTGCAAATACTTACCATATTACAATTGCCTACAGTATTCATTATTACTATAATAATGGTACACACATGCTGTACAGGTTTGTAGCCTAGGAGTAGTGGGCTATACCACATAGCCCAGGAGTGTAGTAAATGATACCGTCTAGATTTGCATAAGGACACTCTATGATGTTCCCACAACAATGAAATTTCCTAACGATGCATTTCTTAGAACATATCCTTGTGATTAAGTGATGAGTGACAGTACTGATGGGGTCAGGGTTTCACTTTTTAAGTCAGTTTCGTGTAAGCAACACTATGGAATGCAGGTTACAAAGCAACTGGCAATGAGGTACCATCACAAGAATATGAGTTACCAGAATTCAAGACACTCTACAGGAAGTAAAAGCGAAGTCAGAGTTGAGATACTGAATGTCCACAGTCAGACATTAGAGAGGCCCAGAAAGGAGAGTTTGGGACCTGATTTCTCCAAAGTACAGAGAAGACATGATGAGAATCAGGTTGAGCCAGGGTCATTCCTGGGAATTCCATCAGAAACAAGTTAGAAGCAGGCTGTAGCCTTCAAACGGCTGGCTAGGACTCAAAGCCAACTGCATTCCACCTCCTTCCTCTGCACTCATTTCACAGTGTCAGGACTGTAGGCTTTGGGATGGCAGGCAGAGCAATCCCTACCTTCAGATAAGATGTAGGTTTAAAAAGCCAAAAATCCTCTGTGTTATGTTCCGAAGGAAGGGGTGGACAGGATACTTAGCATCTCTGCCCAGGGGCACAGAGCAGTAGGAAGCATATTTCCAAATCCTCTGGGGAAGTGAGTTGGAGGCTGATAAGGCTGAATTGTCCAGAGAGGGGGCAAAGCGGCCATACTGTCTGCTCATCCTAACCACAGGATCATGGGCTCTGGACTGAGGTTCCATACTGGGAAAAATGTCTCCTAAGTGGGCTATGGACTTCCATGTTGGCCACAAAAATATTGCCCAGAAGCAGGAAGATACCAGGTCTAAAATGGCATAGACTTATAATGGTAAAATAGGCAATCACGAGGAAAACAAGGAAGACTAACATGCACTATGGTAGAAAGATGTCCATGACATGCTTTATGGGAAAAAAACAAAATTGCAGAATATATACATCATACATTCCATTAGAAATAAATGTTTGTGGCTGGGCGTGGTGGCTCACACCTGTAATCCCAACATTTTGGGAGGCTGAGGCAGGTGGATCACTTGAGGTCAGGAGTTCGAGACCAGTCTGGCCAACATGGAGAAACCCCATCTCTACTAAAAACAAACAGCCGGGCATGGTGGCCCACACCTGTAATCCCACCTACTTGGGAGGCTGAGGCAGGAAAATCACTTGAACCTGGGAGGCAGAAGTTGTAGTGAGCGGAAATCAGCCTGGGCGACAGAGCGAGACTCTGCCTCAAAATAAAAAATAAAAAAGAAGTCTTTGTTGCATAAGCACTTGGAGAAAGATATCTGAAAGGATATGTAACAAATGGTTAAAAGTAGTTATTCCTGGGGAGTGACATAAAAGAGAGGCAAGAATTTTAATTCCGTAATCTGCTGTGTTAAATCATGTTATTTTAAAAAGTCATATAGGGTCTTTTAATTTAAACCAAAATATTAAAAATAATCGATCTATGAGGCAGAATGGGGTCAGGATGAGGCAAGGTGGGGTTGGGGTGTGTGCTGAAGGTCCACTCCACTGTTGCTGGAGGTGGAGACTCCTGGCTGGTGATGGGCTCTGCCAGCAAAGGACACTCATTGATTATCTCAACTATCACTAGTGGTTACTATGTACGCCTATGTTCAGCACCTACTATGCTCTGTTCTTGGCATTTTACTGGCCTTATAGGTAGAGAGCTGCTCAATAAGGACAAATCCCCAGCCCGCACTGGTCCCATCTGACCCCTGAAAGCCTGGGTTTATGTGGCAATGAGTCTGTTGGAATCAGAGTAAGGGACAAAAGCAGACAGAGTAAAGGAGTATATGGGTTCTTAGTCAGTCCTGTCAGTCCTCCAGGACTCAGGACTACCCTAAGTAAGCTGGCAATCTCTGCTCTGCAGGAAGGACTCACCAAGGGGGACCACCTCACATGAAGTAGCTTCCTCCTATAAGTCACAGGGTGGAATATGGCTGTGCCCTATTGGCTATGCTAACCACTCTTTGAGGGACAAACTTTTGAGCAGGAGAAATAAAACCAGATTTGTAATTCTTGATAGGCTGCCTGGTTGTAGAGGTCTGGAGTGGAAGCAACTAGAGAACTAGTGGAAATAAATGAAGAGGAAAGCAAAGAAAGAGAGGGATCAAGGGACAAGCAAGAGAGGAGTAGGGAGAACAGGATGAGGCAGGACAGTCAGACACAGGCCTGATGGTGGGAAGAACTGGAACTATTGCCCATTTTGCCCAATCGGTAAGGTGGCCTTTCTGGATTCTGAATCCTGGTTTTATACCAGAGGGAAGGAGAATTAAATGGAAGACTGAATCCATGCTCTCTAGGGTTCCAGACCCCAAAGATCCAAATATTGTAGGAAGATTGGAAGAAAAATTAAATATCCTCCAACGATGAAACATATCAAAGCAAACCCTACTTTTTTGTTAGTTACTTTGCAATGGGAAGCAGCATTGGCTTCTTAAAAAAAACAAACAGGCCGGGTGTGGTGGTTCAAGCCTCACTTTGGGAGGCCACAGTGGGCGGATCACCTGAGGCCAGGAATTCAAGACCAGCCTGGCCAACATGGCGAAACCCCGTCTCTACTAAAAATACAAAAATTAGCCAGGTTTGTTGGCACGCACTTGTAATCCCAGCTACTTGGGAGGCCAAGGCAGGAGAATTGTTTGAACCCAGGAGGAGGTTGCAGTGAGTTGAGATCGCGCCACTGCACTCCAGCCTGGGCAACAGAGTGAGACTCTCTCTCAAAAAATAAAAAAAAAAAAGAAAAAAAAGAAAATTTAAAAACAAACAAAAATATTCTCCTAAATCAGACTAGTTCCCTAGTTTTTCAGGGTCTCCTTTCCCTTCTTAAATATTTATGTACCAACAGGGTTCAAATCTAAACTCTCCACTCTTCTCATACTTACACTCCCTGGGCCATCTCATATACTCTTATAGCTTAAAGTACATTGCTTAAAGTAGACCGTCAAATCTGTATTCAGAATCCAGGCCTCTTTTGAGCCCTAGTGTCACATATCCAGCTGCCTATTGGATACTTCCACTTCAGTGTTCCTCAATCACTTCGAAATTTACTTGTAACTAAACTTTTCTCTTCCAACATATCCTTCCACTTGCCACTGTTTCCTGTCTCAATCAGTGGCTGATATCACCCAGATATCAGAAAATCATGCTTTTTTTGTCTTACTTTTTTTAGATGGGGTCTCACTCTGTCACCCAGGCTGGAGTGTAGTGGCATGATCTTGGCTCACTCTAACCTCTGCCTCCCAGGCTTAAGCCATCCTCCCACCTCAGCCTCCCAAGTAGCTGGGACCAGAAGCCCCATGACACCACACCCAGCTAATTTTTTGTATTTTTAGTAGAGAGAGGGTTTCACCATGTTGCCCAGGCAACTCTTCTCCTCACCCTATGTTCTTCTCAACTCTTCTCCTCACCCTATGTTCTACCAATTCTACCTTCTGAAGCAATTTATGTTAGTAGTAAAAGAAAAACCCACAGCATTTCTAATCAAACAAATCTGATCAAAAACAAAAAAATGTTTAACCTTTGTCACTGAGTGTAACCTAAGGCAAGTTACTTAACTGCTGTAAGATGGGGAGAATCACAGAGTTGTGGAAAATATTAAACAAGAATAATGCATATATGGCTGGGCGTGGTGGCTAACGCCTGTAATCCCAGCACTTTGGGAGGCCGAGGGAGGCAGATCACCTGAAGTCAGGAGTTCAAGACCAGCCTGGCCAACATGGTGAAACCCCATTTCTACTAAAAATAGAAAAATTAAGCAGATGTGGTGGTACATGCCTGTAATCCCAGCTACTTGGGAGGCTGAGGCAGGAACTGTTTGAATCTGGGAGGTGGAGGTTGCTGTGAGCCAAGATCACAGTCTCTGCACTCCAGCCTGGGTGACAGAGCATGTGAAGCCTAGCACGAAGGTTAGCCCCAAAATATTTGCTACTATTATATATGTTCATGTCATTCCCCTACGTATAGGGTTCGTGTGATTAAATGTCAATATATTCAAAGTACTTAGAAAGTTTCACACAGCGCTAAATATTACCTGTTAACATTACTGAACTGGAAATATTCTTTTCTTTCTATACTATATGACCTAGTCTAAGCCACCATTATCCCTTGCCTAGAATCTTGCAGCTTCCTCTGATCATCCAGTCTTTTCTTCTCCATACTCTTATCTATAGCTAGTGATCTAAGGACTTCACTACTTGAAACCCTTTGCCCTTGGAGTAATTTACCAAATGTTCCTTGAGGACATGTGCTCACTACATGTCTGTCTATCATAACAAAATACTTAATAAATGTATGTAGCTTTTTATTCATTCTTTCATTCAATTAAATCCCTTCATATCTCTCATGGGTTCTCATGCCCAAAGATTACTCCTTTATCTCTTGGGGTTTCAGACACACAGAAAAACCTTGATATCTTGTGAGGATGTCTTTTCTCATCTTGGTTCTGAGAAGTCTATGTGTTGTCACAAGCACTACCAGAATAAACAGATGCTTCCATGTGGGCGTGCCATAGTAATCTCTAAGCCTTTAACATTCACTTTTGCAAGAATCATTCCTAAAGGTCCTAACACTTAAGCACCTACAACAGAGCCTGGACAAAAGAGGTCTAAGTACCCACCAAAAGACTAAGGCTATCTTTTCCTAATCTAGGGTGTGGACATGTATACCACTTGCTTGTCATTTTGAGTTCCCCTTGAAATCATCCCTGAAGTAGTTGGACATAATAACTGAGCAATCGCATAGCTAATTATATGCATATATATGTAAAAGCACCTGGTGACAAATACAATAGTAATAATACACTATGTGCCAGGTACTGTTTTAAGTCCAATTACATTCATTATCTCATTACATCTTCATAATATGTAGATATTATTCTTCCCATGATGAAGGGTACCAAATGCTTTAGAAATTTGCTCAAGGTCACACAGCTAAAGTAGCACAGCAAGGACTTGAACTCAGACAATTTGGTTCCAGAGCCTGAATTTTGTGCTGAGTAGTTTAATATAAATGATCATTCTAAATCATCTCAAAAATCTGAGCTAGATTTCAGAGTCACTAACCTCGATAAAAAGAAATAAAAAGCCAGGCACAGTGGCTCACACCTGTAATCCTAGCACTTTGGGAGGCCAAGGCGGGAAGATCACCTGAGGTCAGGAGTTCGAGACCAGCCTGGCCAACATGGTGAAACCTCATCTCCACTAAAATACAAAAATTAGAGAGGCATGGTGGCGGGCAACTGTAATCCCAGCTACTCGGGAGGCTAAGGCAGGAGAATCGCTTGAACCCAGGAGGTAGAGGTGGCAGTGAGCAGAGATTGCACCGCTGCACTCCAGCCTGGGTGACAGAGCAAGACTCCGTCTCAAAAGATAAAAATGATAAATAATAAATAAAAGATTAAAGCAAAAGGCATTTGAATAAGACAGTAGATAGTACATCTTGATCCCACATATAAATCTAAGCTTGTTTCACTAGTATAGATATGCTTTAAGTGCACCATAAGGGACAGAGAAATGTCTGTTGCAAATGTGTGACATTGTAATGCACTACCAATTCAAAATTGAATCAATGTCCCTGAGTAAGCCCTTCTTAGTGCCCAGGAAATGATGACCCAGAGATGAGCTTGAATAGCCCAATGCTTCCCTGTGACCTCTCCTACTCTAAAGCCAGTGGTACCTAAAAATGATAACATCTTCATGTCAAAGGGTAGCCTCCAGCTTCAGTCCAGCCCTACTCTGGGTCAAACCCTTTTAGGATATGGGGAGGATACTCAGACAAGTAAGACTTTGCAATTTTTTTTTTTTTTTTTTTTTTGAGACAGAGTCTTGCTCTGTCGCCCACGCTGGAGTGCAGTGGTGCGATCTCGGCTCACTGCAACTTCCGCCTCCCGGGTTCACGCCATTCTCCTGCCTCAGCCTCCCGAGTAGCTGGGACTACAGGTGCCCACCACCACGCCCAGCTAATTTTTTGTATTTTTAGTAGAGATGGGGTTTCACTGCATTAGCCAGGATGGTCTCCATCTCCTGACCTCATGATCCGCCCACCTCGGCCTGCCAAAGTGCTGGGATTACAGAAGACTTTGCAATTTCATCAGCAAAATATGAAAGCATTTGTACTGACTGTGTCTTTAAGCCAGGCTGACCAACTCACTTACCAGCCAATTTTTAACTTTGCTTTTATAGAAATTGTCTTGGAGCTATTCCCTTTGTCCCTATTCTTGTTCTTCACTCTGCTCTTTGCTGCACACATCTATTTAACTTGCCACACGCTATACCCAGTGCTGTGATATAAAGGTGGGGGCTCCACCACTACCTACCACCACTGCCCTGCAGGCTCAGCTTGTTCCATCAGATGCAGCACCAGTACTAACCTTGCCCATACTCCTTTTGCTTTCTTCCCTCTCTACTTGTTTGGAAGTTATATGTCCTATATTCATTCTTTAGTGGTTATTCCAGCTAATATGTATTAGGTTGGTGCAAAAGTCATTGCAGTTCTTGCCATTTCAATGCAATTACTTCTGTACCAATCTAATATATTTAGTTTTTCAAGTCTTATCAGTATCTTTACTTTCCTCCTGAAGAACCCGAAAATTAGTGTTGTAATTGCTCCCTCAACTTTACATGCTATTGTTGTCCAGCATTTTAATTCTAGTCTGTATTTCTCTCCCATAAATTACACACTCCTCTTACAGTGAAGGCTTTAGCAATTTCGTTCAGTGTTCCTTCTTGCATCTGATTCTCCATCTGAGATCATTTTCCTTCCACCTCAAGGACATCCTTTTGTAAGTGGAAACTCTGCTTTTGTCGGAAAATGTTTTTAGTAGCTTTTTAAAAAGTGTCACCTCAGGTAAGCTTTCATAATAAGTTCCTTTTTCTCTTAACATGATGAAGATAAATTTCACTGTTTCCTGGCTTTCATTGTTGACACAGAAGTCACCATCTGGCTGGTTTTCTACAGGTAGTCTGTATTTTCTCTCCAGATGCCCACAATCTTTTCTTTGGTTTTCTGCATCTCACCCTGATGTACTAGGTAAGTTGGTTTATCTTGCTTGAGATTCACTGGGCTCCCTAAGTCTGAGGTTTGGTGCCTTTCATCCAACCCTAAAAAATTTCTCTTTGAATATTGCCTCCTCCTATCTCCTGATGTTCCAAATAATGCATATTAGATCTTATTCCATTGTTGTCTCAACCTCTTGCCTATTTTCCATTCTCTATCTGGGGTGCATTCTGTATAATTTCTTATCTTCCAATTCACAAATCCTCCTTCAATTTGTCTAATCTATTTAATCCATCCATTGACTTCTTACCTCAAATTTGTATTTTTCACTTCTAATTCAAAAAGTTCATTAATCGTTATTTCATTATAGTCTGTGCAACAATGCCAACATCTGAAGTATTTAAAAGATCAGCTTCTGTGTCTGTCTTTTCACTCATTGTGCCTTATTTCTTTGTTCAGTTTATAATTTTTGGGCAAGAGCACTCATTTGCCTTCAAAGTATATCTATGGGAATAGTTCTGAGGCCTTAGAGGAATTGCATTTGCTTCTGAAAATCACCTGGAAGCATAAACAAATGAGTACCACTTTAAATTCCCCAGTTAAGCTTTTTGGACCACACAGGTAGCCTAAGTTTGGACTGAAAGCCCATAGAAGGCCATTTGTGGTTATAAATCATCAGGGAAAATATTCTGTAGTTTCCATGTGGCACTAAGGTTGAGACAAATGAGTTCCTTGCTGCGCCTTTCTATGGAGTGTTTATTTCTTGTTCACCTTTACACTGAGGGTGTCCAGCTTTATGAGGGAACCTACTAGATTTCTCATTTCCTGTTGCCCATACTTTGTGTAATCACTAAAATAGAAGGTTATGGGCTGCTGAATTTGGCAAAAATTCTGAGGAAAAGCTGGCTTTGGCAGTTACTTCCTAGGATTCCAGCTTTTGCTTCATTTTGAAGAGCCGTAGGCTCCTCACTTTTGTGCCTGCTCAGCAATATGTTTAAAAGTATTTTTTATAAATATATTTACCCAGTATCGTGGTTGCTTCTGCTGAAAGGACTTTTCAGAATTATCTAATCCAGCATACTGCCAAAAACAGAGCCCTGAATTAGTTTCAAATACGCACACCAATGCACTCCCCCTGCCCCGATTCTGCCAACAGCGTGAACTGTAAGACCAAAGCTAAGCCTGCCTTTAAGGTGGAAGGAAAAGAAGAATTGAGGTGAGCCAGGCATGGTGGCTCACGCCTGTAATCACTACACTTTGGGAGGCCGAGGCAGGCAGATCACCTGAGGTTGGAAGTTCGAGACCAACCTGACCAACCTGGAGAAACCCCGTCTCTACTACAAATACAAAATTAGCCAGGCGTGGTGGCGCATGCCTGTAATCCCAGCTACTCCAGAGGCTGAGGCAGGAGAATTGCTTGAACCTAAGAGGCGGAGGTTGCAGTGAGCCAAGATTATGCCATTGCACTCCAGCCTGGGCAACAAGAGCGAAACTTCACCTCAAAAAAAAAAAAAAAAAGAATTGAGGTGAAGACAAAAATTGGGTAATTGACTGGAACATCACCACAAATATCCCATATTTCTTTTTCCTCAGGCATAAATGTCTTATGGCACTGTCCATTAGCACTAGAGATACTGGGGGAAAAGACAGCAGGGTAGTAATACTTTTGTGTCCTCAATAAAAGTGGAATAACCTGTCTTTTTTTAAAAATAAAGTAGTATATGGAGATAAGTATAGCACTTTTTCTCAGGTAAAAAAAAATTTTAAAGCTAGTTGCCACATGCTTATAGCTCCTACAGTTATAACAAGTGTAAAGCTCTTAGTCCATTCATGGATAGCTATCCATGGTCATTTTACACTGCATAAAAGGAGAAAAATGTCAGGTTAAAATGATGCAGACCAATCAACCTATCTTACCTCCTCCAGCTTTCTCTTCATCCATGTCTGTCTCTAAATCCTGGATGGATCAGTTGAAGAACTAATGCTTTAAGTGACACAGGCAACAGAACAGTCTTAAAGCTGTGTGAAAAAAAATTGTTCCTAGCAATTATCTTGTTTCTTTTTTGAGCTTTCCTGAGGTAGCTCTCTCTGGAAGCTACCAGAGTGATTTAAGTTTCCAGATGTGGTCTCCTTGGCTTTAGCCAATGGGGCCACTTGCTCGCCAGTTGAGATACCCTTTGTAGCTAGAAGTGACACTTAAGTCAAAGTCGGCAATTCCAGGGGATTCTCTGTGACCTACAGGACCCCAAATTAAGGGCTAGCTTCCTGCCTCAGCAACCTGAGCATTACCTACATATGATTTTCAGGATGAGAAGCTTCTCCTACCCAGATACCACACACCAACCTATCACTTACCATTATCTCAAACTCTATTGAAAGCAATGCATTCCTTTGAGATAAAGTTTCCTCTATGAATGCTCTCTTAAAATGGTGATCACCACATCATATTGTCTACATTCACCATACTAGTATTACTGCCAGTGGAGTTGAAGCCAGTAATCCTGGGTTCCACTTTGAGGCTATAACCTTAAGCAAGTCACTAGATCAGTCCCTTAAGTCACAGTTAACTGACCACATACATCAGAATAACCTGGATGGGCCAGGCATGGTGGCTTATGCCTGTAATCCCAGCACTTTGGGAGGCCTAGGTGGGTGGATCACCTGAGGTCAGGAGTTCAAGACCAGCCTGGCCAACATGGTGAAACCCCGTCTCTACTAAAAATACAAGTATTAACTGGATGTGGTGGCAGGTGCCTGTAGTCCCAGCTCATCAAGAGGCTGAGGCAGGAGAATCGCTTTAATCCGGGAGGCGGAGGTTGCACTGAGCTGAGATCGTGGCATTGCACTCCAGCCCGGGTGACAAGAGTGAAATTCCGTCTCAAAAAAAAAACAAAAACAAAAACAAAAAAAGGAGGATAACCTGGATGACTTACCATGATTTTAGATTCCTCAGTCCCACCTACTGAATCGATTTTTGGAAATGGAACATGGGACTCTGCATTTTCAACAAGCATACAGGGAATTCTTATGTAACTTGCTCAGATATACAGGGCTAGGTCTAGTCAATTCCATCTATGAAAATATTAAGAACCTTTGCTTCAGATATAAAAATAGACAAAATGAGAAAAAAATGATATGGAAAGACTGGTTCTTAGTTCTTCCTGGGTGAGGTGTTTCCAGTTTGTAGCAAAGAATATTAGTTCAGCAAGAAAAACAAGTGGCCGGCCATGCGCAGTGCCTCACGCCTGTAATGCCAGCACTTTGGGAGGCCAAGAAGGGTGGATCACTTGAGGTCAGGAGTTTGAGACCAGCCTGGCCAACATGGTGAAATCCTGTCTCTACTAAAAATACAAAATTAGCCAGGCGTGGTGGTACACACTTGTAATCCCAGCTACTCGGGAGGCTGAGGCAGAAGAATCGCTTGAATCCAGGAGGCTGAGGTTGCAGTGAGCCGAGATTGTGCCCCTGGGTGACAGAGCAAGACTCTGTCTAAAAAAAAAGTGGCCAAGTGAGGTCCCAGCTTTGACCTCTGTCACAAAGTACATCAGTGTCAAGAAACTTGTGAGATAGGGCCTTTACACATCATTCTGTGTAACATCTCATTGTATTTAGATATGGCACAGAGAGAAGTGTTTTTAAGATCATAGATCTTGTCTATGGCCATATCACCCTGAACGCACACGATCTCGTCTGATCATAGATCTTAGCTATAGAGGATTCTCATGGATTGCAATCTATGAGAAAAGATCCATCTGTTTCACTCTCTAATCTAAACCTAACCTTGACACAACGCTTAGCATATAGGAGGTGCTTGGCAAATATTTATTGAATGAGATAAACAAATGGACCAATCCAGAAGGAAGAGAGAAGAGTAGTAGGGTTTGTATCTAGCTCAATGCCAAAGGATAAGAACATAACAGGGAAATAAAGTGTTGCTGACAAGCAGCCAGGCTTTTCTATATAGATAAAAATCATCTCAAGCAGGGCTATCAAAACTCTTTGGAAAGTAAACTCTTAATAGCTTTTTGGCTTTGTACTTCAACCTCTAATCTAACACTACAATTGTTAGACACAAATCAAGCTTTAAAAGCTAGTTGATTTCCTGGTCTCGCTAGCCCATGAA
Organism: Pan troglodytes; assembly: GCF_028858775.2. Taxonomy (NCBI): domain Eukaryota; kingdom Metazoa; phylum Chordata; class Mammalia; order Primates; family Hominidae; genus Pan; species Pan troglodytes. The sequence goes on along the minus strand of NC_072407.2, from coordinate 60,090,837 downwards.
AGTTTTCATACCCAAGTCCTAGTTCAATAAAACAAGACAGGACCATCATCAGGAGCAGCTATATAATTTTAATCTAAAGATTTGGGCATACAGAAAGCATTTCACATAAATTCTCTTGAGTCTTTAATTATATGACAGGACATAAGGACCTCAGAAAAATAAGTATCTTCCCATAGATCTTAACCCTTGATCTCTGCAGCAGATAGTCCCTGGTAATCCAGGTAATATGGTCTGTAAAATATTAATAAATAGGCCTATTGACTTCTGACTAAAGGACTGCATATAGCCTGAGAAGCAACATTATGGCCCAGTGGTCAGTACTTATATACATGGGCCTTTTGATCCTATATTTTCCTATTAGGTAGTTGGGATTGGTAGTTTCTAATCTTCTAGTCCTAAGTGTTATATTTAAGAGAGCTACGTATTACAGTGGGCCTTATTCAAGGTTAGTTTTGTCAAATGTTGCAGAAGAATTCCAGTAATTAAAGTAAGTCATTAATTCTTTATGCTTCAGTTTCCTATCTCTAAATTAGCAATAAGCTCCCATGTTCAACTTCAGCCACATTCAATTTTTAAGAATCTTCAGAAGAAAAAATGTTTCACATATAGTTAACAAGAATGTTGCTTGATAAAGAGTTGGGGCTGAGCTCAAAATAAATCCTGGTATAACCTCCTTCTGGTTGCTCTGGAAAGGACACTGATACATAAGGAAGTAACAAAGATGCAAAGCAGGGAAGAAATAACAGCTTGAAGTGAAGAAATGACACAGACCCCCCACATACACACTTTAAAAACTTTATTTATATAAAAAACTCATTTGTTTTTAAAAGCATTAACAAGACAGAAAGAAAAGAGAAAAGGTATGGAGCAGAACACAAGCCCCTTAGTAGTGTTCGGTGGGAAGGTGGGATTTTTGGTTCTCTGGAATTGAATGTTTAGTGTTTTTTATAAACAAAAGAGAAAAAAAAAGTTAAAGGTCCCCAAAAGCCCATGGCTGTTCTATTACCCACACCCCACCGAGAAAAAAGAGCACCAGGAAAAGAGCAGAAGAGAACAAGAGAAATCAAGAGTGGAGCCAGGTCTGGATGGGGCAATTTTCCCTGTGCAGTGTGCTCTTAGGGTCACAGAGAGCAAAAGGCTCCTTTTTGCCAGAAAAGGTAGATGAAAGTGGGAAGAAATGGGAAGGGGGAAAAGGGTAAATAAGAAATTTTAATGCACGAGTAAAGGGGGTGGTGGGTTGTGCACTTTTCTCCTACCCCATAGCCTCAATATATAAGGGAAGGGGAAGAGAGGGATAAGGAACTCCAGTTGCATGGAACAGAGCTTTTAGATTAGATTAAGGGGAGTAGAAGGCAAATAAGGAAAAGGATTAGAAATAATAATAATAATCAACCCGCATAGCAGCTGATTTCTCTAGCCCAACCTGCTAATTAATATATGCTAAAGTGAGAGGGGGCAATACTGGAGGGAGGGGAGAATTGGGGAGACCACTTCCCTGTAACTCCTTCAGAGATGATGGTAAATTCTGGGCACCTAAGGAGTAAGAGTCACACCACTCACTTCTCTTACCAGCCTTACTTTGAGATTCATTGGAATAGGATTTTTGCAAAATCCCACCCATATGCTGTTGAGCAAAAGCTTGCTATGACTGAAATCATGGCTATACCAATCCTCAATGAAGAATCTGAGGTTCTCTCGGTCACTTCTCTTCTTTCTGCTATTTAGGGCCAATAGTAGGTAAGAAAGCAACAAAATATAATTTGCAAAATTATGAGAAATGAGACTGCAGAGGCAAAGAAAGGCACATGGAAGGGCGGGAGGAGATGCACCCCAGGCCAAAGGCACAAAGAAGAGGCAAAGCCAGGGGCAATCCCCACCTTGTAAGGGTAAAAGGGACAGGAGTTATGTACATCAAGTCCTTTAGTTTGCCAACCAATCCAGGGCAGAGGCAAGGGACAGGCCTATAAGGATAGGAAAAGGAGAAACGGGCGAGTGGGGAAGCCAGTTTCAGACTAATTGCTTCATGTACATTCCTACTAGCTCCTCCTAGAGGTCTTCTTCTTCCCAAAAACACATCTTTCTGCTCCTTCTCTACCAAAAGTCTTCCTTGACATTCTCCCCTTTCTACAGCCTCTTGGAAATGGCCAGGCCAACTCAGCAGACATATCACAGGGCAGGAGAGGTGGGTTAAGGACAGCCTGTGTTTAAGGGGCAGCAGCAATAGCCCAGGGTTGGCATGAGGCTTGCAGAAGAGATGGAGTCTGTAGGTTCTTGATGGTCCCTGCCTTGGAGATGAGGAGAGCAAGGTTTCTTAATCCCAGTTTTAGGAGACCTTCACTTACTCAAGGGTCCTTTGCCAGGTGGCATGTGCCAATGTTGCCGGCCTTCTTTGCTTCAAAAATAGCCATTAGGAATAAGGGAAGAGCTCACACTTTCCCCTCTCTAAAAGAAAATAAAAGTCCCTTCCCCACCAGGAAAAAAATCTTGATTAAGAATCGTCAGTTTATCAGACTGCTGGACATTGCATATACAGCATGTAACTTCCAATTCTTCCCACGGCTTCTAGTGAAGATTCCTATTCTCTCCATCCCTCCCCTCCACAAAAGGCCAGGAGTTCCAGGGAAAACTGGCAAAAAGAACTAATCTGCAGCAGTTTCTCAAAATATGCAAATAATTGAGTCAGGTTTCTTGGGAGAAAAATGGAGGGAATGGGGGAGGGGGAGGCGTTGAGACAATTAAACTTCACAGGAAGAAGTTGGGAGTTGATGGAAAGAAGGCAGCCACTTAGGGCTGTAAGGGCAGGAGGCAGCCTGGCAGTTGGCACAATAGTCCAGCGAAGAAAAAGGAAAATCATCAGTCAATTTCACCACCAAAAAATAAAAGTACATATAAGCCCAGATGGAACGGAGATAGTGGTGCTAAATCTTCTGCTGTGGAGAAAAAAGAGAAAGAGAGAATGTTAATGGGGTTGGGATTAAGGAGACCCCCCCAAAAAAGTTGAGCAAATCTGGAGAAAGGAAAGCAGCACATAATGGAGAATCAGATCACCAGCTGCATGTCCCAGACTCGTAAGAGGTAATAATCACAAAAGCAGAACCCCTCGAGCCCCATGTGGCTGAGACTACTTAGTCTCTGGCCTGATCAGATTAGCGTGATTGACAAGTTGCTGGCACTCAGGAGCCTCCTTCCTCAAGGACAATCTTGGGGGTGACTGAAGGACATACCATGGAGGGGTAAGACACTTGGCCCCCCTCATCATCCAAAACCAACACATCCAACTCTTCCTCCAGAGATTCCTGCCCCTCGTCCTGCTGTGAACACATGCAATTTGTTAGTATGAGTAGAGACAGGAACCTCATGAGTGTGTGCCAGAGCTAGGGAAACTCTGAAAATTTGTAAACTCAAACAAAACAAGATATAATAGTAAGAGAAGGGAAAAACATGCATAAACAGGGAGGGAGAGGAAAAAGGTAATGTTTGAAAGTAGATCAGTTAGTGTTAGTCATATCAGTAACACTTTTACAGACATGCTTCCCCCATTTTGACCACTGCAGAATAACGGCCCAAGAAATCCCAACATGAGTCAGAACTCTTACTTTTTCCTGAAAACCCCTACCAGAAAAGGATGCGATCTTTCTCTGTACTTTTTTTTGTGTTTCACAAAACACATAGGCTTCAAATAGAACTAGCCTTAGACAGATAGCAGTATATAAAGAGAATTTACCATCAAGGGTGTTGTTCCCTTCAATGGCTCCATGTCGCCTAGATCCCCCGATCGATCCAGTGTTCTATTGTGGTCTCCTCTCTCATTTGGTGTGGAATAGTTGTTATCTGGTTTAAAAAAAAAAAAAGTACACAGAAATATGACATTCCCCTCTAATGTAAAACGTATATCAAGCAGATAGGTGTAATTAGGCATCACTGTTGGGAACTGAGCTTGTCAAATGCTCCACAAAGCCATTAAAGTCTGATGGTCCCCGACTTAAAGAACTTGAATCTGGCTGACCGTGGTGGCTCATGCCTGTAATCCCAGCACTTTGGGAAGCTGAGACGGGCAGATCACTTAAGGCCAGGAGTTCAAGATCAGCCTAGCCAACATGGTGAAACCCCATCTCTACTAAAAATATAAGAATAAGCCAGGTGTGATGGTGTACACTTGTAGTCCCAGCTACTCGGGAGGCTGAGGTATGAGAATCACGCCACTGCACTCCAGCCCAGGTGAACGAGTGAGACTCTGTCTCAAAAAAAGAACTTGAATCTAAGATGGAAGACAATATGTATAAAATACCCAGAATATGACATAATAAAGCTAAACAAGAGGTTTGTCTGAAAAGGTTATGGGAATTAAAAGAAGAGCGAGTGAAATATGCTGCAATTGTTAGGAAGGACCTGACAAGGGAAAACAGGACTTGAGTTAAGCCTTTGGAGATAAAGAGAATTTAGAAAGACAAAAGGGAAGGACATACCAGTAAGAGGTATTACATGAGCAGAATCAAACTATAGAGTGAAAAGATAGAATAGCAAGCAGAATAGTTGGGCAGAAACAGATGTATCCATTCACTCCAGAGAAGGAGACTGGGGTAGGAATATAATGGGCTACAAACTTGAATGTGTAGTAATAGGAGAGGCATAGAAAGATTTCTGAAAACCTTTGAGCATGTAAGAATGTAGAGCCGGGCGCGGTGGCTCACGCCTGTAATCCCAGCACTTTGGGAGGCCGAGGCGGGCGGATCACGAGGTCAGGAGATCGAGACCATCCTGGCTAACACGGTGAAACCCCGTCTCTACTAAAAATACAAAAAAATTAGCCGGGCGTGGTAGCGGGCGCCTGTAGTCCCAGCTACTCGGGAGGCTGAGGCAGGAGAATGGCGTGAACCCGGGAGGCGGAGCTTGCAGTGAGCCAAGATCGCACCACTGCACTCCAGCCTGGGCGACAGAGCGAGACTCCGTCTCAAAAAAAAAAAAAAAAAAAAAAAAAGAATGTAGAAAAAGTAGACGGATCAGATTTTATTAAATTTCCTTACATCCTTCAAAATGGAAATGATCAGCCAATGCTCTCCCAGGATGGTAAATGGTAAGGGTATTAGAAAAAAAACTATAGAGCTAGACAGCTCTCCTTAGCCCAGTGAAATATTACTCCACATCCTTAGGCAAGAATTAATCACCTACCTAGTGATTTTGTGTTTGATCCCATATTGCTCATCTGAATTTCTTCCCGATCAGGTTTCTTATCTGTATGAAGTCAGAAAGTTATCCATGTCAAAAACAATTCTTCAAAATCTGTACACATCATGAAAATTGCTCTCTGGTCCTCCTTCCTTCCCTTCATTCACACTTCTACTTAGCACCAACTATGTGCACCACAATGCCTGGATAATTTTTAAGCTTTTTGTAGAGATGAGGTCTCACTATGTTGCTCAGGCTGGTCTGAAACTCCTGGGCTCAAGTGATTCTCCCACCTCAGTCTCCCAAAGTACTGGGATTACAGGTGTGAGCCATCACACCTGGCCCCTACAGACTCTTAAATCAAAAAACAATTCCATCTAAACTAGCAGTTTTCAAATTATTTGGTCTCAAGGCCCTTTTACAGTCTTAAAAATTATAAGGATCTAAAGAACCTTCATTGGTGTGAGTTTTATGTATTAATTGTTACCATACTGACAAGTTTAAAGTATCTATTTCACTTAATGGTAAACTTCTTACATGTTATCATAAATAATCTTTAATAACATCCTTTTCATTTTTGTATATCTCTTTGAAATTTGGCTTAGATTCTCATACCTGCTTCTGCATTCAATCTTTTGTGATATGTTATTGTAGTTAATGTATATCAAGAAAATCCAGCCTCACACAGATAAAAAGTTGGAAAAGAGGATGATTTTAATAGTCTTTTCAGATAATTGTGGTTATTCTTCTTTAATAGTATACTAATTAGTAGTAGTTTCTTAAAGGTTGACAGTAATGTGGAATCTATAATTAACAATCACTTCATATTCTGTTTAGTTAAAATCCATTGGTCCATCTTGCACTTTTAACGGATCAATTACCTATGTACGATTTTGACATATGTATTTGTCACTTGCAAAATACTGCTTCAAGTTATCCAGATATTCAAAATGCTAACACATAGCATTACACAATATTTTGAAATCACATTCGTTAACATCACTGTTTATTTCATTAGAAAAGTCTTTTTTCATTTTAATCATGTATTTTTTGAGACAGGGTCTTGCTCTGTTGCCCAGGCTGGAATGCAGTAGCACAATCACAGCTCACTGCAGCCTTGACCACCTGGGCTCAAGTGATCTCCCTGCCTCAGCCTCCCAAAGTAATTGGGACTACAGGAATGTGCCACCATGCCTGGCTAATTTTTTTGTACAGATATGGTCTCATTATGTTGCTCAGGCTGGTCTCAAACTCCTGGGCTCAAATGATCCTCCTGCCTCAGTCTCCCAAAGTACTGAGATTATAAGCATGAGACACTACACTCAGCCTAGAAAAGTCCTTTCAGTATTGGGAAGTTACCAGGCTCACAGTGGCAAATAAAAGTTTTTCAAAACTACAATTTCCACTTGAAAGCTCAGGCAGCAAACACTGTGTTATTTTCCTCAAAGCAACAAGCTTATCGCATTCATTTTTGAGAAAATGTCTGCCAAATGCACACATCTGAATAATCCCTTTGTCTACCACACATTTTTTTCCAAGTAAAAACAGTGTTCCATTAAACAAAGTGGCTAGTGTGGCTGAGCGCCGGATGTAATCCTAACACTTGGCCAAGGCAGGAGGATCGCTTGACCCCAGGAGTTCAAGACCAGCCTGGGTAACACAGGGAGACCCCATCTCAAAATAAATAAATAAACAATTAAAAAGTGGCTAGTCTAACTAGTAACTGAAACAAGTTACTAGTACATTTCCTTAAGACAACCATCATGCTTTAATATGCTATTTCATCAGCACAGAATATTAAAAAGATGTATACTCAAGGGTAGAAAAACAATAAAAGTGATTTTTTTTTTCTTTTGATATGGAGTCTCAACTCTGTCGCCCTGGCTGGAATGCAATGGTGCAATCTTGGCTCACTGCAACCTCCGCCTCCTGGGTTCAAGCGATTCTCCTGCCTCAGCCTCCTGAGTAGCTGGGAATACAGGCGTCTGCCACCACACCCGGCTAATTTTTGTATTTTTAGTAGAGACGGGGTTTCACCATGTTGGCCAGGCTGATCTTGAACTCCTGACCTCAGGTGATCTGCCCACCTCAGCCTCCCAAAGTGCTAGGATTACAGGCGTGAGCTACCACACCTGGCCTGATGTTTTTTCTTCTCCAGTTAAGTGAAAATGGCTCTCTGCTTTTACCTATGTGAGTGGCAATGAAGACTACAATGACTCATTCAGCTTTATGTCACTGCCCTGGTTTGTGCTAAGCCACCAGCAAGAAGCATCACTGCTTTCTGTGCCATCAGTACAAATTGTAACAATCTTGGGACTCTCAGACCACACTTTAAGAACCAATAATCAAGGAAAAAGCCAAGTGTGATTAAGATAATAATGGTCACAATATACACTTTATGTGAAAAAGAAAAAATTTACAAAACAAAATATATAATTCATCTCAGAGGAAAAATGTGTTTACTCACATGATAAAAATGTTTTAAAAGATACAAGTGGTTTTCTCTGGATAAAAGAAACAAGTGATTTTTTGTTATTTTTCTGATTGTTTATATTTTGTAATTTTAAAATAGTAACTATCTATTACAATATTAGGTATTAAATGGAAATTTAAAAGGAGAAAAAATAGACAAAACAGACTAGAGTTCACTTTCCAGTGTTTTAAGTTCACAAGCAATGATAAAGGAATCACATTCAGGCTAATTACCTGTTTTGTTTTGATTTCTAATGCTTAAGACCTACCCATTTCTGCGTTAGGATCCTGGAGTGGAAAATTATTCCCCTCCCACAAAAGGCTAGCTAATTCAGAAATAATATATATCCTATTTCTTAGTAAGCCACCTAGAACAGCAAGAGTGGCTAAAAGGAGAGGGTGTGCCTTCTGGATACTGCACCTGATTTTTGGTTCCGGTCAATGAGAGGGAGAGTACTATCATCATATGAATGACTGCTCTGGCTTCGGGAAGCATTGTTTAGATTCACCTAGAGGCAAACACAAATGCGACAATGTGACAGAATACTGAATTCACCCTATCTTATGCTCTAATGGGCATAAACCTCTAGGTTCCTATTCCCAAATAGAATCATGAAAAAGCAACTTATAAGAGTTGAATAAATACCCTAGACAGTGAGACAAACTAGGATATTATGGCTTCTATTTGTGTTCCAGAACAGGAGATTACAAAGGATCCAAATATTGACACTATCAGAAGAAAATACAGTTTCAGAGAATAGTAAAAATTTCCTCAAAGGGCTACGGTAGATTTGGGCAAAAGTCAAAAAGGCCATCATCCTTCATCATCACCTGCACCTAAAGTATGTTATGACATAGAGGGATACCTGAGCTGTGTCGGCAACAAATGAATTGTAGACACATCATCCTTTTGAGGAGTAAACCAAATCTTTTTTTTTTTTCTTTTTTTTTTTGAGACAGGGTTTAGCTATGTTGCCCAGGCTGGAGTGCAGCAGTGTGATGTCGGCTCACTGCAACCTCCACCTCCTGGGCTCAGGCAATCCTCCCACCTCAGCCTCCTGAGTTGCTGGGACTACTGGCAAACGACACCACGCCTGGCTACTTTTATTTTTATTTTTGGTAGAGATGGGTTTCGCCATGTTTCCCAGGCTGGTCTCACACTCCTAGGCTCAGGCAATCCACCTGCCTCAGCCTCCCAAAGTGTTGGAATTACAGGTGTGAGCCACCACACCTGGCCAAATAATTCCTAATTAAGAAATATGGGTCAAAAATAGATTTAACATGAGGCCAGGTGTGATGGCTCATGCCTGTAATCCTAGCACTTTGGGAGGCCGAGGCAGGTTGCCTAAGCTCAGAGTTCAAGATTAGCCTGGCCAACATGGTGAAACCTCATCTCTACTAAAAATATAAAAAATTAGCTGGGCGTGGTGGCATGCGCCTGTAGTCCCAGCTACTGGGGAGGCTGAGGCACAAGAATCACTTGAACCCTGGAGGCAGAGGTTGCAGTGAGCCGAGATTGCGCCACTTCACTCTAGCCTGGGCAACAGAGTGAGACTCTGTCTCCGAAAAAGAAAAAAAAAAAATAGGTTTAGCATGATGGTGAAATGGAAGAAACGAAAGAAAACAGAAGCATTATCCTGGGACCAAGAAAAAAAAAGTAAAAGTCTTGGTCTCAAAAGTTACTATACCTGAAAGTCTGATTTCTTCCATCCTTCTTTTTCCAGTGGCTTCCGCAGTTCCTTATATCCCCAGATTGTCTGTAATACAAGTGCTGCTGCTCGAACTTCTTTTTCTGAGCGGTTCCTTTGGAGGAAAGTAACACCATACGGAATTTGGATATAAAATCAGGAAAAAAGCTTAGATCCTATATCCTCTAATAACATAAGAATATAAATGCCAGGGGCAGGGCACAGTGGCTCCTGCCTGTAATCCCAGCACTTTGGGAGGCCGAGGCAGGTGGATCACCTGAGGTCAGGAGATGGAGACCATCTTGGCTAACACGGTGAAACCCCATCTCCACTAAAAGTACAAAAAATTAGCTGGGCATGGTGGCACGCACCTGTAGTCCCAGCTACTCAGGAGGCTGAGCCAGGAGAATCACTTGAACCCGGGAGGTGGAGGTTGCAGAGACTGCGCCACTGCACTCCAGCCTGGGTGACAGAGCGAGACTCTGCCTCAAACAAACAAAAAAGAATATAAATGCCAAAATGGGTTAAATCAAATTTTTACCAAATCCTGTATTCTATCCCAAATAGCGACACAAGAAAAGTTTGACATGAATCTATTATCAATTTATGGATCAACATTAAGACAGATAATAGAGCAATAGCTCTTCACACATTACATGTAAATAAGGGGAAATTTCCTTTTTCTTAGTAACCAAAAGAGGAAAACAACTCTCCACTCACTCAAATTCTTTTGACTGTAATTTTAGGTGGTAAGCTCACCCTGATTTGTTGATCAACACCAGCTTCTCAATACCCTGTGTCTCTCGAAGCTTTTTGGCAGCCTCCAAGTTCTCAGCAATAACCTCGTTGATAGTGTTCAAAATAGAGATGACAGTGTCCTCAGAGAAATTCCAAGAGGAGTTCTGCTGTCCTCCTGGCAGATTCTTTACCAAGTTAGGAATAGCATGTTTACCTAGTAAGAAAGAATGTATGCAGGGAGAAAAGATCAAGTCAGGTCATGAAGAGCCTTACATTATACTTAATTGCATTAATCATATCAAGTGTAGGTGCTGTCCACATGAATCAACTTCATTATCCTATAGGATTATCATATCAAAAGGGCTAAGGACCTGAAATAGCCATGGATTTACTGTCCTACCTATTCCTTTATTTCTTTTCTACTTCAACCACATTGAAAGTGTAAATACTGTATATTAAATAAGCTACACAGTCCTTTCAGATACTCTAATGAAAATATCTTGAATATTATAATAATGTAATAGAAGAGTTATTATGAATTTAAAATATAAATAAATAACTGCACTCTGCTACTAACTAGCTACATTAACTCTGGGCAATTTACTTAACTTCCATGAGTTATTTCCTTATCCTATTAAAAAAAATGGACCTTTGTAAAGTGGTGAGGATTAAATGGAAACACAGAAGTGTTTAACAACGCTTAGTAACAAAGTAAGTGCTCAATAAATAATAGCAATTATTATTTTATTTTTGAAGAGTTGTCACTTGTTTTCTTTCCAAGAACCATTAAACTAAAACCCTTACCAACTCTTGCATTCATAAACTATGAAGGGGGGGAGGGTCCTTCCCTTCAGTCATTTCAATAAATTCAATAAATTATTAGGCACCTGCTGGACTACAAACACCGTACTAAATTTTGAGGTAACAGTTAGCATTCAACTCCTCACCAATTAATTCTTTGTTGCGAGCATCCACAGCCAGGTTTCTCAGTGCTCCAGATGCAGCTTTCACCACCCGTTCATGTTCATTAGTCAGGAGGTCAGCTATGGCAGAAAGAGCCTTCTCTTGACGCAGAGCAGAGCGGATGTATCGACCATACTAGAATAGCAAATAGAAAGGGGTGGAACAAATTACAAATGGCAGCCAACTAGTTATCTAAGTTTTCCCATCTCCAAATCCCTTTTCTAAAAGGTACCGTCCAGCGCCCAGCACACAAGTTCTGGATAGCTCCAGCTGAGGCTTCTAGGATGGCAGGAGTCTTGCTCTCCTTAAGAAGTGAGATGTATATCCGAACCACCTCTGGCTGAAATAAGAGCTCATAGCCTGCACAAAAGAGAAATAGAAGGCAGAGGGTGCTAATCAGTACCAATAAACCAGGCTCTAGCTGGCTGGAGTCCAGCCTTAGTACTCTCAGTTGATGGATTTATGCTTCTATACCATCAGGTTCCCTAAACTCTCTCACACTCTCTACAGCAAACTTAGAGGCCAAATTCCATGTCTTAAGAATAATGAATCCATGGTAAGAGTAGAACAAATATCAACTCATTATACTCAACTCCTCTCTTTCCTTCCTTCTTGCCTCCTCTCCCATAGCTTTGCCTTTGGTTCTACCATGAGCGCTCAGGGGCTCCATTTAGCTCATTGACAGCACTCAAGGTTAAAAATTCCTCATCTCAAATCAATTATTTCTAACTTAACCCAGTCATTCTTCCCACCTCTGTGATTACTACAAGGGTCCATTATAGATTAAACGTTTACAGTTTTTATATCCATGGAGAGCTGTGAACTTTGGACTCACTGTATTGATGAATATAAAGATCCAAATTTCTTTTAGTAAAGTACAAAAAGTATCTTTTCTTTTCTTTTTTCTTTTTTTTTTTTTTTGAGACGGAGTCTCTATTTGTCGCCCAGGCTGGAGTGCAGTGGCGCGATCTTGGCTCACTGCAACCTCTGCTTCCCAGATTCAAGCAATTCTCCTGCCTCAGCCTCCAGAGTAGCTGGGATTACAGGCACCCACCATCATGCCCAGCTAATTTTTGCATTTTTAGTAGAGACAGGGTTTCACCATGTTGGCCAGGCTGGTCTCAAACTCCTGATCTCAGGTGATCTGCCCGCCTCGGCCTCCCAAAGTGCTGGGATTGCAGGCATGAGCCACTGTGCCCAGCCTAAAAAGTATCTTTCTTGCTAAAGAAGCTTCTTTTAATAGTGAGGTTTAAGTCTCAGGCACTACAGTGGCCATTTATGGTTCCTAAATTTCTGCTCTATACTACCATCAGGACCTTATTCTATCCTCAAGTAACCTGAATAACTGCCTTAACAAGCAGTCCTTTTTAAGTTACTGCTATAATACTATGCAGCTTCCCAATACTTTCACAATCATTTCAAATCTGTAAGTTGGAAAAGAGAGGACAATAAACGTTATTACATAAAGTCTGCTGTTAGGTTACTAAATATCTTATCTTTGTACTATGTTTATAAGACCTTTGGAGACTGAGAAGATAACTTACCTCGAGCTGGACACGTTCTTTTAGGGAAATCCACTGTATCGTTTGCTGGATCCTCTATAGGTTTTTTCCCTACAAAAATGAAAAAGGGCGGGAAAAGGGGTAAGCCAGTTTAAAAAAGAAAAGATTCCACCTGGCACATTTTTCATCCTTCAGTCAGAACCTTTTGATCACAGATGCACCACGAGGGGAAAAGGGGCAGGTGAGGGCAACTTGTTCCAGCAGGGGACTATTCAGAAACAAGGATAGAAAACAGGCAGCAGATAGGTAAGATGAGGATGACCACTGTTGATGCTATTGTCCTGAGTTCTGATAATGGGGACTGCTGCCCAGAAACAGCATGCCGTGAGCTATTAGCTCCAAAGAGCTAAACTTGTTTCAGTGTCTTCCTCAACTGAACTTTCCTACATGCATAGACAGGGAAAGGTTAGGCAAGGACATACTAGGGAAGCTAAAATCAAAACATGCAAATTAGAAGTAGATAAGCACCTTAAAAGACTCCACTCACCTCTGGAGAACCACTCATCTTCCAGTGCATCACCCAAGGTAGAAAGCAGAGAAGAGAAATGAAATAAGAAAAATGCAGGAGAAAGATGTCAGCAGAATCATGGGCAAATAAGCAGGGAAGCACAGAGAAGAAAAGAAAAACACAGAAAATGCAAAGGACATATGGGGAAGAAGGTCCCAGATTAGTTGAGTTCTCATTTTCCACTGCCCCACTCATTGATACCACCACCACCACCACCAACACATCACAACCACCATCCCATCACCACACCTTGAATGAAGCACACAACACAGGGAAAGCAGCAAACCAAAAAGACATCCATAACCAGGCAGACTCCCATACTGTTGCCAAGTATTTTGTACCTTAAGCTAAAGTGTTCCTTCCTTTCCCTATCCCACATTAAAGACTAAGAAACAGGAACCAAGACTCACCTTTGCCCTTCTTGGCCCCAAAGCAACTGGCAGCATGTGGCCCAGTATTGTTGGCAACATTGGGAGCTGCCTCTTGGTAACGCTCTGCCTGTGGGATCTCCCGGTGAACTTGATATGATAAGTTCCGAAGGAGGCAAACACAGTTCTCTACAAGCTTAGGGACATAAAAGGGCCAATGAGAAAAAAGAATGTCTATTGTGATTTCTCCACAAGTACAGGTTTCCATGACTCAGGTATTAAAATGTTGATCTTCAAATGCATAACCCAATCCATAACTTCTCAGGATGCCTCTTAAGTGCTCCAGGCTTCTTGAAATCCCTGTAGCCTCAGGCTAATGGAAGGTCCAACTATGGACTTATTGGCTTCTGCCACTATTTGGTGTGTGACTGAAACTGGATCATCATTCTTACTACTTAGACAATGTACAATTTTGGAAGACAGCTAAGCAGCTTTAAAATACATAGGTGACAGATTTAAAAAAAAGAAAAAAAAGCCGGGCACAGTGGCTCACACCTGTAATCCCAGCACTTTGGGAGGCCGAGGCGGGTGGATCACCTGAGGTCAGGAGTTCAAAACCAGCCTGACCAACCTGGTGAAACCCTGTCTCTACTAAAACACAAAAATTAGCCGGGCATGGTGGCAGGTGCCTGTAATCCCAGCTACTCAGGAGCTGAGGCAGAGAATTGCTTGAACCCAGGAGGGAGAGGCTGCAATGAGCCGAGATCACGGGACTGTACTCCAGCCTGGGACAGAGCCAGACTCCATCTCAAAAAAACAAACAAACAAACAAAAAACATGTTTTAAGTTGAATACCCACTTTAAGGAGTAAGGGCTTGGCTGGGCACAGTGGCTCACGCCTGTAATTCCAATGCTTTGGGAGGCTGAGGCGGGGGGATCACGTGAGGTCAAGAGTTTGAGACCAGCCAGGCCAACATGGTGAAACCCCGTCTCTATTAAAAATACAAAAATTAGCTGGGTGTGCTGGTGCACGCCTGTAATCCCATCTACTTGGAAGGCTCAGGCACGAGAATCGCTTGAACCCAGGAAGCAGAAGTTGCAGTGAGCTGAGATCACATCACTGCACCCCAGGCTGGGCAACAGAGCAAGACTCTGTCTCAAAAATAAGGGGTAGGGGACAGTATAAATATTTAATGTTACTTGAAAGCCTGAGATGATAGGTCTCTGACCTACAGATACTTCATAGTTGTGGTGAATGAAATTCACTCAGCCATTAAAGGTAAGACAGCACTTACCTTGCTGTCTGAATCCTTCTGCCCAATCTCAGCCTGAACAATGAAAATGAGGGCATCAACTAAACCATCACATTCCCGAAGTTTCCGGCGAGCTTCACTCCTCTCTGAGCTTACATTCCTGAGGGGAAACCAGAAGCTTCAAGATGACTCAAATCCAGAAATCCTCCCTTAAATATCCCTCAACACCTACAAGATTCCTGAATATTTTTTTCTACTCACTGTAATAGTAAATACCTATTATAAGCAAGGTACTGCAGTTGAGAGAAAGTTGATTAACAGTCCCTGCCTTCTGAATGTTTATATCACTGTGGGGTAGGGATTAATGATATGTACCAGATGCAGTAATTCAAGATGGAATATATACTTCTTGTATGGAAGTATAATACATATGTAGAATGGAACACAGCACACAGAGGTGTATTCCAAAGAGAGAAAGATTATATAGCAGCATTTATAGGATATAAAAAGAATTCAGGAAAACTTTAATAAAATAAAGGCACTTGAGTTTAACCACAAAAAGATAAATAAGAAGAGAAAGGCATCACAGAAAGAACAGACCTTCCTCACCCATGCCCTAACCTCCTAGTACTCTGTACCCCTTTTGCTGAATTTATCACAGCCTGACTTGAAATACAAATAACTAGGGCAAGGACATAGACACACACAAGTCCAGGACTAGACCACCTTACATGTGGTAGATGCTGAACAAAAGCTTACCAAAGTAGATGAACAAAGTCAAAGAGGCATAAAAGTGAAGAGGATGTGTGGGGAACAGCAAGAAAACTGATATAGGTACATGTGGTATACATGAGAGAATAGCAACAAAGAAAGACAGGTTGGAGTTACAGTATGCAATACAGATAGGAATGGAGGCTAAAGAATAGGCTAAAGAATTTTAATTTTTTTTTTTTTTAGGAAATTTAAGTCAGTCCTCAAAAATTCATCTTCATATTCTCAAAGTCCCTACTGTTACCTAAGGCAGCCAGCTGTGTTGGTGAGCACCGATTCCCACTCAATATGGCGTGGCTTACAGTCTTCATTAGGTTCCCGCTCCCAACCAGAATGAGGAATGATCACTTCATCTGTCAAGGCATGCAGTGCATGGTCCACAATCTCCATTTTGATTGAGTCATGGGATGAAAGATTCCACAGGGTTCCTGGAAGAGACAATTCATCAGATGGCTCTTGAGCATTCAAGACAATATGTCTGAAGAACGTCAAAGAGAATCCCCCTATCGTATCACTTCTCAGTCTTCCCCAGTGACCAAATACCTTATAGTAATATTCAAGCTTTGTTTGCGACCCTCACCAAGAAACATATTCTACATTATAGCTCAAAATAAACATACAGATCATGAAACAAACAATGTTTAACTATAAGCAACACTCAGGCTGGGTGTGGTGGCTCACGCCTGTAATCCCAGCACTTTGGGAGGCCAAGGTGGGCGGATCACAAGGTTGGGAGATCAAGACCATCCTGGCTAACACGGTGAAACCCCGTCTCTACTAAAAATACAAAAAATTAGCCGGGCGTGGTGGCGGGCACCTGTAGTCCCAGCTACTCGGGAAGCTGAGGCAGGAGAATGGCGTGAACCCATGAGGCGGAGCTTGCGGTGAGCTGAGATTGTGCCACTGCACTCCAGCCTGGGCGACAGAGCGAGACTCCATCTCAAAAAAAACAAACAAAACAAAACTATAAGCAATGCTCAATGCTCTCCGATCTGTCTATACCAGAGTTTTTCAACCTCAGCACCACTGACATTTTCGGCCAGATGATTCTTTGTTATGAGGAGCTGTCTTGTCTATTGTTGGATGTTTACCAGTACCCCTGGCCTTTACTCACTAGATGCCAGTAGCACTCCCTCTCCCCTGTTCCAAGTTATAACAACCAAAAATATCTCCAACACTGCAAATGTCCAAATGTCCTCAGGGCAGGGCAGGCAAAATGGCCCACAACTGAGAAACAATGGTCTATACTACTTTTTCTTTATTTCTTTCCCTTGGAATGCTGATTATGCTCCACAAAATTTTGTTTTATTCACTAACGGATCACGCAAATAGATCACAACCCACAATCTGAAAAACTACTGCTCTAAATAAAGCAAGAACCACAAGCTTAAATGTCTATATGGGTCAAGCAGGTGAGTCAAGAGAGGAAGATACTTAAAAGAAATTACAAGCATGTGAAAAAATAGCAGTTGACAGCTCCATGTTTGGGAAACAACTTCCTAAACAGCTGTAGTTGGTCAGATAATAGAATGTGTTGGAGATTAGTGTAAATTAGAGAGCACATGCGCCAATCAGTTCAGACCAAATACTGCTAAGGAAGAAAAGAGATCCATTGTTAACAACTCTTCCACGTTTTTAATAGAAGCCAAGAATCTGGAATTTTAAGTGAAATCTTCTGAATTTTAAACATCAGCAACCAGTTCTTTAAAATTTCAAAAATGCTGTGTGATCCAAACAAATCTGTGAGATGGATTTGACCCACAGCCACCAGTTCACAACCTTTCATCAAAAGTAAAAGGTCTGGAAATCCCTCTAGTTCTCAACATCACTAGAGAGTAACACTGACTTAGCAATTTTCCTTAGGCCTAGAACTCACCGGTAATAACTTCAGTAAGGTCCATATCACGAGCCTTTCGAAGCAATCGCACAAGGGCAGGCACACCATCACAGTTTTTTATGGCAATCTTGTTATCCTGGTCACGTCCAAAAGAGATATTCTTGAGAGCTCCACAGGCTCCAAGGTGCACTTCCTTTTTGGGATGGTCTAACAATCCCACCAGTACTGGGATGCCCTTGAGCTTCCGCACGTCAGTCTTCACCTTGTCATTGCGGTAGCATAAGTGTTGCAGGTATGCAGCTGCATTGGACTTGACAGCATCCAAGCGGAATCCAAGCATGGCGATCACCTCTGGCAGCTCTGGCTGTCTCCAATTAGGAGGTGGAGGCCCTCCTTTGCGCAGGCTATCCAAGCTTGCTAAACTTCCTCGCTCATGCTGGGCCAAAGGAGCCCAATAGTATTGATCCGATGGCACCTCCTCACCAATCATGTCTTCATAGCTCCTGAGAAGTTTTGGAAGAACCAAGAGAATACATCAAGTCATTATGGCTAGCTTCCTGGACATTCCCATTACCCTCATCTGCAAAGGAGGATTAACTGGAGTTTCAGTGTGCTCATCTTATCTCTCCTTTGCATGAATAATATACTGATCAATTTTCCTCAATGGGTTAGTAAAAATAAAAGGTAATAATTTTAAAAACACCTGCAATTTAATTAAAACTACATTTTTTTCTTTGAAGTCTGCAGGCTTAGAAAGTAACAAGCATTCAGGAAAGGCTAATCAAAAAGAAAGAACCAAATCCTTACTACTTATCATTTATTTGAATGATATCTGACAGTTATTAACTTTTCTAGGTAGAGATCAGGATAAACTCTCAGAGAACAGAATTAACCAAAGCAACTGACTCAATGCCACAGAAGTCTGAGAACAGTTCCTTAACCAAACAGGAAATTAGGCATTTACACACAGGAAACAACTGGTAGGATAAGACCTTTAAATACATTTCATATTTAAGCTTCTCCTTATCCTATTTTGGAAATTATAAAAGATGGATTGATAGAGAAAAACTAATAAAGGGCTTCCTGCTACATCACAGGAGGATCTGGCTTTGGTACTGATGAGGTATAAACTTGAAAAGTAATTTTCACAGTCATTCCAAGGTCATGTCTGCTACTCAACAAATGTGTTAAGAGGTAAGATTCCATCCTCCAATTTCTAAAGACAATACCTCCAGCTCTTTCAAAATGAAGGCTATTCACCAACATCACATTTGGGAAGCCCAGCCACTAGGAACAGAGAAAGCAATTGAAAGTAAGAAAAATCAAACCAGGAGACAATTCTTCCTGTTTCAGTACTACCAACAACCACTAGAGGGTGAGTCTGTCACACTATTATTTATTCGTAACTACCAGGAAGGAAGAAACCCATTATCTGTGAGCTCATCTCTTTCTGGCTCCCACAGGAGAGGATAATCTATTGTGTGGAGCTCTCCAAATAAGCCATTGTTTGTTCTACAAAACCACTCCCACTGTCACCAAATACTCAAGGTTGCCCTGAGCAGAAGGCCTGCCTCACAGGTATCAACATCAACTATGCAACAGTGATTCAGATGGACAAAGCATTTAGTAAACCATGACCAAGATGGTCTTAAAATAACACGGAAACAGGACCAGGCATGGTGGCTCACATCTGTAATCCCAGCACTTCGGGAGGCTGCAGTGGGTGGATTACCTGAGGTCAGAAGTTCGAGACCAGCATGGCCAACATGGAAAAATCCCATCTCTACTAAAAATACAAAAATTAGCAGGGCATGGTGGTGGGCACCTGTAATCCCAGCTACTTGGGAGGCGGAGGCAAGAGAATCGCTTGAACCCAAGAGGTGGAGGTTGCAGTGAACTGAGATTGTGCCACTGCACTCCAGCCTAAGTGACAGAGCGAGACTCTATTTCGAAGAAAAAAAAAAAAAAGGTCAAGATTAAACCCTTCAAATCAAGAAGGGGGTACTAAAAATGCCCAAACAGCTGGTAAAACAAAATTGGTTGTCTTCTAAACTATTATGCATCACTTTTGCATCCACCCCAACCATAAAAATTTTCTGCTTACTATAAAATTAAGGAAAAGTATTTACTAACATTATAAAATACCATGGAACAAAAAGCCTCCTGGGTATAATACCAGATCGCACCACTGCTCTCCAGCCTGGGTGACAGAGCAAGACTCCATCTCAAAAAAAAAAAACACAGGGAAACAAAATGAATAGCTTAGATAGCTTAAAAGTAGGCTATTGAGCAGTATGTTAAGATTCCATTTTAGTAGAGGGAAAATAGGATATAGTTACATGTATAATTAAAAAAACTCAAAGGATATGCACCAAAATGTTAACAGTGGTTCTTTATCAATAGGTGGTAATGCTTTTCTGGGTTTTTCAGGCTCCGTATTGAACATGTTTAACCTCTATTATTAATATACAAAATTATAAGAACAATTACCATAACCAAAATTTCCAGATAACTCTATCTTATATCCTTTTCTACACAAAGGCAGTGGATTGGACATTCTTTCCTTTGTTTTACAAGAAACAAAGCTGTGCCTGGGAAGACCAAATGACTTGCTTGAGGCTACTTAGCTAGTGGCAAAGGCACAACTAGAACCAAGGTCTCAGGGTTCAGTGCTTTTTCCACTAATCACTGCCTCACTGTTTAAGTTTGACCTTGTATTACTCTTCTAGCCTGGAACAGGAAGCAGCAAATATGCTTGCTAGTCAAGCAGGTTTCCAAGTCCAGTGCTACCCTGGAACAAACCCAAGAACCAGGCCCAAAACTCTATGTGAACTAGCACAACTAGGGACGGCAGAGAATGACCTGGCCACCCACACCCATCTGGGTCCAATCACTCTTTACTAATGAGGAAGTCAGAAAAAGCAGACTTGCAGTAGAGCCAACACCCTGGACAGACTGCTTCAATGAAGGCTGTTATCTACCACTGCTCTAGGTTGCACCAGCCGAGGTCTGGTGCTCCTGTAGGAATAAAAATGAGTCACATGGGAGCTGGATTAGCTATCCAAGACACCTGAAAGGTGAGTGACTCAATCTTAGATAATGGGGCCTCTACCCCTGGGCCCAGCCCTGTTCACTCTTAACCAAAGCTACCTAATATATGAGGAAAATAAGCACCAAGGCATTTGCTTTAAAAGGTCATGACCCCATATAGAGAAATTCAGCAACAGCTGCTAGGATATCCTTAACATCAAGACAACCGTAAATCATCCCTTGTTTCTTATCATTTCTCTTTACCTGGAAAACACTGTTTCTAATTTATTCTGAAGCAGCATTGGCAGCCCATGGGCCAAACCTGTTTTTGTACACCCCCATAATGCTATTTTTAAAAGATTGTTTGAAAAAAAGAACAACATATGACAAAGATGATACACGGCCTGCAAAGCCTAAAATAGTTCTACGTGGTCCTTTTCAGGGGTCTGTCGACCCCATTCTAAAGCATTCTCTCAAGGCAACAAGGCAAACCATATACCAGTCCAAACATCAATCACTCCTTTTTTCACATCACCAAAGAATCTCCAGGAACAAGTAGTAAAGTCAGAGTAGGCAGGTGCTTAGTGACCTTTCAGAGTGTTGCTAATGTAACCCCTGACCCCCACCCAAGGATGCCACCACAATTTCACTTTACAATCAAATAATAAGACCCTAAGCACAGAATGTCAAGGCCCTTGTGAGGTCAAAGTTTGTTTTTAACTTTGGGATTAAAAACACAAGAAAGTTCTTATACACGTCCTCAACTGTCTCTTTTGGTTCTGAATTCCTAAAACCCTCAACTCTGTTTTGTTTTGGGGTTTTTTTGGCTTTTTTTTTTTTTTTTGAGACAGTCTCACTACGTCACCCAGGCTGGAGTGCAGTGGCAGGATCTCGGCTCACTACAGCCTCTGCCACCCGGGTTCAAGTGATTCTCCTGCCTCAGCCTCCTGAGTAGCTGAGACTACAGGCACGAGCCACCACACCCGGCTAATTTTTGTATTTTTAGTAGAGACAGGGTTTCACTGTGTTAAGCCAGGATGATCTCGATCTCCTGACCTCGTGATCCGCCCAACTCGGCCTCCCAAAGTGCTGGGATTACAAGCGTGAGACACCGTGCCCAACCAACTCTGTTCTTAATACCAAATCAGAAGCTAAAGAAATTCCCAGGAAGAAGTGAGCAAGAATTCCATGGCCCCAGACATCAGAATCCTCTGCCTAACACACCAAAAGGGGGTCACATCTTAGCCAGAAACAGCAAAAACTTCAGCATAGAAGCAGAAGCAAAGTTCACTCTTCAGGACACAGACTAATAACAATCACAAGTTGTTTTCTTTTTTTTCTTTTTCTTTTTTTTTTTGAGGTGGAGTTTCGCTCTTGTTGCCCAGGCTGGAGTGCAATGGCATGATCTTGGCTCACCACAACCTCTGCCTCCCGGGTTCATATGATTCTCCTGCCTCAGCCTCCCGAGTAGCTGAGATTACAGGCATGCACCACTACGCCCAGCTAATTTTGTATTTTTAGTAGAGGCGGGGTTTCTCCATGTTGGTCAGGCTGGTCTTGAACTCCGGACCTCAGGTGATCCACCCACCTCAGTCTCCAAAAGCGCTGGGATTACAGGCGTGAGCCACCGCGCCTGGCCCATATATTCAAATTATAGAAAACAATTTGTGGGCCAGGCGCGGTGGCTCACGCCTGTAATCCCAGCGCTTTTGGAGGCCAAGGCGGGTGGATCACCAGAGGTCGGGAGTTTGAGACCAGCCTGGCCAACATGGTGAAACCCCATCTCTACTAAAAATATAAAAATTAGCCAGGCGTGATGGTGCTTGCCTGTAGTCCCAGCTACTAGGGAGGCTGAGGCACGAGAATCACTTGAACCCGGGAGGCGGAGGTGGCAGTGAGCCAAGATGGCACCCCTGTACTCCAGCATGGGTGAAAGAGCAAGACTCTGTCTCAAAAAAATAAAAAATAAAATTATATTATTTTCATTTAAAAAATTATATATATATTTGTATTATATATATATAGCAAGTCAATACTAAGCCAAGTCAGAAAAGGGAAAAACAGGGTAGCTTTTCACCCCAAAAAAAAGCAGAGGGGAGGAGGCCACGAGTATCTCTGATCCCAAAAAGCTCCTAGAAGTTGAAGGAAAAGCTACCCCTTGTCCCTGGTCTTGGAAAGACCCTTTTCTCTTCCCCTATTCTTGCCTACCTGAGGCGCCGACGAGGGTCAGAGGGTGTCCCAGTCCGACGGGCAGTGCCATAATCAGACATCATACCATAATCCAGGTCATCATAGCCCATACTACGCTGGTCATCCTCTAGCCCATAAGGCTCTGGATGAAAGCGATGCAGATCCACGCTGCTCCCACCTACCCGAACCTGGGGTTGGGGCCCATACACATCCTGTCTACTAGGTGCCCGGTAGCCTTCCATGCTGGGCCTATACCGCTCCTCAATGCGGGTCACCCGGGACAGACTGCCATAGTTATCACTGCCACCTGGATAACCATCTTCATAGTGGCGACTATAACCATCAGGAGGGTAGTGGAAGTTCCTAGGAAGGGTAGCAGTGCCAGCTTGCCCCACATAGGGACCAGGTCCCCCATTGCCATTCTTGCGGAAATCACGACCCAAAGTCTGGATATAGTTGTTAGAAACTGATGAAGCATCCACAGGCAACCCGTCTGGTCCCATAGTGACTGGCTGTACTGTCCGTGTTGTCACAGTCTTCACTACTTTCTTGACCTGCAAGTAGGAAACAAGAAAAAGAAAAACTAATTAAGGAAGTGAGCAATTAAATTCTTTTTTTTTTTTTTTGAGATGGAGTCTTGCACTGTTGCCTTGGCTGGAGTGCAATGGCGTGATCTCGGCTCACCTGCAACCTCTGCCTCCCAGGTTCACGCAATTCTCCTGCCTCAGCCTCCCGAGTAGCTGGTATTACAGGCACACACCACCACACCTGGCTAATTTTTTGTATTTTTAGTAGAGACGGGGTTTCACTATGTTGCCCAGACTGGTCTCAAACTCCTGACCTCGTGATCCGCCCACCTCAGCCTCCCACAGGGCTGGGATTACAAGCGTGACCCACCGCGCCCAGACATGAACAATTAAATTCTATACCACTCCAAAAGAAACAAACCTTTATATCCCTAGGTCACTTTACCTAGAAATGCCTTAAGGCCTACCATCTATCTTTCTTTCCATCCTATAGGAAGTCCCCAAGCAGGAAAATTGCCCTGACAGTAACTATGCTTATAAGGGAAGCTACTATAGACCTTGATATACCTTCTGTCTTCCCTATCCCATAACATTTTCCCATCTCTTCATCCTTTCTATCTGGCCAGAGATCACTTCATGCAATCAGATCAATAATGGCATATCAGTCCTCCATCTTAATGAAGGGCTTAACCCCTCCCCTAATAGAGAAGAAAAGACCTCTTATCACTTCCAGATCTTACACACGTCTTAGTTTACCGTGGTCTCTGTGCGCCGAGTGGTCCCATCATCTGAGGTCTCCACAGAGACTACAGACATGGCTCCCTCAGGATCCTCCTCCGTGTAGGTCTCCACGATCTGCCCCGGCTCCTGCATCCTGGGGATGGTGCTATATAGAAGGTGACTGTGATCCTATATGCAAAAGAGAAAAGAGAAGAAACTACTATTAAGTGCTATGTATAACAAGCCATCCTAATAAGAAGCATAAGTGGTAACCCTGGAGACAGGGACTCCTCATGCATCTTCTATAGGCCTCAGGATTTTTAGATGGGTGGCTGTCATCTTTTGAACTTGTACAAAAGGACAGTAGACATAATTTCCCAGTTGTAGTCATTTAACAAACATGAACTAACTATAGCCACATCAACATCCAAGTGACAGACAGTAGATTTAACTTCCCAGCTGTGGTCATCTAAGTGAACATGAACTGTGTTAACTGCAGTTTCATCTATATCTGAGTGATCCCTCAAAAGAGCAGCTCACCCAATAAATAAATAACTTTTATTTATTTACTTGAGATAGGGTCTCACTCTATCACCCAAGCTAGAGTGCAGTGGCATGATCATAGCTCACTGGAGTCCCAACCTCCCAGGCTCAAGCAATCTTGCCATTTCAGCCTCCTGAGTAGCTAGAACTACAGGCTCACGCCACCATGCCTGGCTAATTTTATTTTTTTTGTAGAGACAGGGTCTATGTTGCCCAGGCTGGTCTTGAACTCCTGGGCTCAAGCAATCCTCCAGCCTCAGCCTCCCAAAGTGCTGGAATTACAGGAATGAGCAAACCACGCCTGGCCAAAATAAAGAACTTTGTTTTTTTTTTTTTTTTTGAGACGGAGTTTTGCTCTGCCTTGGCCTCCCAAAGTGTTAGATTACAGGCATGAGACACCGTGCCCAGTCTAAAATAAAGAACTTTTTTTTTTTTTTTTTGAGACAGAGTTTTGCTCTTGTTGCCCAGGCTAGAGTACAATGGCATGATCTCAGCTCACCACAATCTCCGCCACCTGGGTTCAAGCAATTCTCCTGCCTCAGCCTCCCGAGTAGCTGGGATTACAGGCATGTGCCACCACGCCTGACTAATTTTGTATTTTCAGTAGAGACGGGGTTTCTCCATGTTGGTCAGGCTGGTCTCCAACTCCCGACCTGAGGTGATCTGCCCACCTCAGCCTCCCAAAGTGCTGGGATTACAGGCATGAGCCACCATGCCTGGCCAAAAATAAAGAACTTTTAAGACAAACCTGAAAATCCCAGTAAGAGCCATCTTTTGACTGGCTTTATGTTACTCTTCAGATACCGTCTAAAAGGCTCAAGACCAGCCAGATTTTAGGTAGGGTTTTTTGCTGCAAAGTAGAAGCCTACTGTCTCTAGAAAAGAAACTCAGTACTTAGGGATCAAATGGGGTGGCAGTGGGGAGGAGGAATAGTCATAAAGATCAATGGTCATTAAAATTCATTCCAAAACAAAACTGCATATATACTTTGGAGCTCCACTTCTTTGTTTTCGTAAATAAAAGAAACCAATTGACGAGTATGTACAATGTGCCAGGCACCTTACAAGACACAAATATGCTCTTATAGGCTGGGGAAATAAGAAAATATGAATGAAGCAACCCAGGTCTTGAGCCAAAGAATTACCTGGGGTCCGTTGAGTTTCAAATCTGAAAATTTCTGTCTTTCAAGGTCAGCATCGCCCACAAACCGGCCGTTCTGAAACACAGCCCACAAGAAGACAATTCATTTTGTGGCCTTCTTTTGCTCTATCAAATACAAATGATCTTTTTTTCAAACAGGAAAAGGGCTTTCAAGAAGATATGTGTGGCCTGGAGGCCTTGTGTCAGTACTCATAAAAGAACCGTTCACTCTTTAGTCTTAGCACTTTCCTCAAAATTGAAAATCAGGCCTGGAACTCTGGCAGACAGGGTCTCTGGAACATAAGAACGTAAACTCCACGAGGGCAGAGGGTTTTTTGGGATAAGTTTAGTTTAGTCTAGTGCCTTGAACAGTGCCTGGCACATAACAGGTGCTCAAAAACTATTTGCTGAATAAACAGCACAGACCTAGATAATTTCCCTTACATGCAACCTTTTTGGAAAGCCATAAAAATGTAAGGAAAGTTGGAAGGGCTAAGTTGGGGGGTTTCCAAAGAGCTTTATAGTCTCATGAATCTTCATGCAGTACTACCACTGGAAACTCCCATTCCCGGCAGCTTTTTAAAGAAAGAAGCAAGATGGCTATCATGTCCTAATGTAAAAAATAGAAATTTAATTAAAGAAAAAAGCAAGAGATACGAGTCTCCCTTTCCAAGTACAAAAACAAGCACCCCAACTCCCCTCAAGAAAACAGAAGGCTCAATATCTTTACCAACAATTATTAGAGCCACAGAATACATTCCAAAATGTCATCCAGAAGTTGCTCTGTCTTAAGCAGCAGGAAATAATCTAATGACATTATACCACATAAAAATGTATTTGCCTGCTCCTCTTCCAGTAGAATAGTGAGATCCAACCACCTTGGGAGACTCTTCCTCCACCCCACTCCCATTACATAGAGTGTAATGCTGCAGGGAGAGGAAGTTAAACATTACTTTCAGGAAGAAGGAAGGGTGTGGTTTTACTGCTAAGCAGAAGTTAAAAATAAGAGAGCAACCGCATACTGAATCCTGGAATTCCCCATGACCTCCAAACCTGAGCAGTCCAGCTTTCCCCTTTCAATATAATTTCATCCCTAACTTTCTATTGTAGTTCCTGTAAAAATCCTAGGAACACTGCAAGCATGCTGCCTCCCTCAAATTCCTTGATCCTCCAACTGGAATTCTGTTCTCTCTCAACTGCAAGGCTCCTCAGTATGAGGGACTTTCTCTATCTTAAAAAAAAAAAAAAAAATTACTCAGCCGGGTGCGGTAGCTCACGCCTGTAATCCCAGCACTTTGGGAGGTCGAGGCAGGTGGATCACGAGGTCAAGAGATCGAGACCATCCTGGCCAACATGGTGAAACCCCATTTCTACTAAAACTACAAAAATTGGCTGGGTGTGGTGGCACACGCCTGTAGTCCCAGCTACTCAGGAGGCTGAGGCAGGAGAATTGCTTGAACCCGGGAGGCGAATGTTGCAGTGAGCCAAGATTGCACCACTACACTCCTATTTAAATAAATAAATAAAAATTAGTCAATGAAAAGGACTATCAGGGCATGAGCACTGTTCTGGTTCCCACTCAGAGATCTCTCGTAAGATGCAATCTATCAGGCAATGTCTACCACACACACACATGCGCGAGTGCGCGTGCGCACACACACACACACACACACACACACACACACACAGAGGAAGACAGACAAAACCTCAGACAGATTACATCACAGCAAAGTCAGACTAGAAAAACCAGAGGAAACACAAGATACTTCTCATTTCTAACACCAACTCTCCCAAGTCACATCACAGAGTCAGCCAACCCAGAGACCACTGGCTCCTGTGGTTATTTGGGTTAAACAGCAGCATGATGCTCCCTCTCCAACTCTAACCAACAGAATTAACAATGACCCCTTCCTCCAACACATGATTTACACAGCCAACAAAAAGAGCACACAAGGACAATATGGAGCAGGAGTACACAATTTATGGATACTGCCACACCTGGGTACAGACTGTTCCCTCAGGGAGACTGAACTAGGGCTGAGAGCACAAGATGCCCAACCATTAAGTGGGCATTTACTTTCCTGATTTTTTGATACCAAGAAAAAAAAAATCAGAAAAGAAAAGTAACTTGAGTACAGCTGCAAACTAATCTACCATTACTAGAATTGTAGCCCACCCCAAAAAACCTACTCCAGCAGAACAGGAAGTCAGATGGATGCTTCTAGAGATAGTAACTGCACCCAGCTCAGTCCAGCAGCAATATTCCTTGTCTCTTATCAGCATTTAACACCCCTGGAAAAAAATCCCTGGAAGAACGGGCACTGGACAGCCCATCACCAAAAGGAGAGTAGCTTCCCAAAAAGGATCATAGCCTCTCTGTGACCACGCCAAAGTCCTACCTGCACGTCTGATGGAGAGGGGGGTTACCTGATGCCGGCGGGTGAGTGTGCCGTTGGCCATGAGTGGGTTGGCATCTTGTGGTGAGACCCGGACGCGTTCCAGCTGCGCCGAGACGTGGCGCCGTTCCTCCTCCAGCGCCCGGGTCAGCTTCTCAAACTGGGCCTCTTGTTCCTTCACAGAGGCCAAGATGCTGGCGGTCGACTCCACCTCTGAGTCGTCCATGAAGGTAAGGGGCGGAGCCGCCGCAGGGCAGGGTAAAAAGGAAGGTGAATCACAGAGGAAGGAGAAGGAGGGAGAGAGACCCCCTCACTTCACACTACCGGGAAAGGGTAAGAGAAAGGAGAGAAAAGGTCACAGGTCAGAGAAGACAGATGAATTATTAATCCCAGAGCCAAAGATGCCCTCTCGTGGTTTTACTGCAGTGCAGAAAGCAAGCCACCGCCAAGCCTGGGAGCCCATCACCAGTGTCTGTTCAAGCGGAATCCTTTGCCCACTACGCTTTCTTCAACATCCCACCAGAAATAACTATTGAAAGGAAAGGTGCAATTAAATCTAAGTCTCTACACTGTTAGGAGAGGGAGAATGTGGTGAGGTGCTGTAGTTATGAGATTGGATTCCCTGAAAAAAATCTGCTGGTATCAACTCAATGAAATGTGTAACTCCAATGGTACAGGCAAGCATTCACTATTCTGCAGGGACAAGCCACTTTTAGAGATAATAGGGCAATACAGATCTTACTTAACCTCTCCCACATCTAAACACTAAAACTGCTGAAGTGGCAGCAAATTAAAAAAAAAAAAATTACTATGCTAAACTAAATGCCAATTAAGAAATGAAAAGGCCGGGCGCTGTGGCTTACACCTGTAATCCCAGCACTTTGGGAGGCCGAGGCAGGCGGATCACGAGGTCAGAAGTTCGAGACCAGTCTGGCCAACATAGTGAAACCCTGTCTCTACTAAAAAAATACAAAAAAAGGCCGGGCGTGGTGGCGGGAGCCTGTAATTCCAGCTACTCGGGAGGCTGAGACAGGAGAATGGCGTGAACGCGGGAGGTGGAGCTTACAGTGAGCCAAGATCGCGCTATTGCACTCCAGCCTAGGCGACAGTGCAAGACTCCGTCTCAAAAAAAAAAACAAAACAAAAAAACAACACACACACACACAAAATTAGCCGGGTGTGGTGGCGTACTCCTATAATCCCAGCAACTCGGGAGGCTGAGGCAGGAGAATAGCGCAAATCAGGGAGGCGGAGGTTGCAGTGAGCCAAGATCGCGCCATTGCACTCCAGCTGGGGCGACAGTGCAAGACTCCGTCTCAAAAAAAAAAAAAAAAAGAAAGAAATGAAAGTAGGTGGCTCACACCTGTAATCCCAGCACTTTACGAGGCCGAGGTGGGTGGATCACTTGAGGTCAGGTTCAGTTGGTCAAGACCAGCCTGGCCAACATGGGGAAACCTTATCTCTACTAAAAACACAAAAATTAGCCAGGCATGGTGGTAGGCACCTGTAATCCCAGCCGAGGCATGAGAATTGCGTGAACCCAGGAGACGGAGGGTGTAGTGAGCCGAGATGGCACCGCTGCACTCCAGGCTGGACAACAGAGTGAGGCTCTGCCTCCAAAAATATAATAATACATTCATAAAAGGGCGTTTCTACTTTCCAAACTATACTACTATAGTTTGTTAAATATTATATTGATGGCAAAACGTGTTCCTTGACTAATGGAGACAACAGAGTAACAGAACCACAAAAAACTCTACGTGTAAAAAAGCACTGTCTTCAGGAAACTTCACCTCCTTGGGAAGTAGGAAAAGGAGTATTAGCCTCAACCTCTGAAAGTGCACCTCACAGTAGTTCATATCCTAACCTCCACACGTCAATGGCTGGAAGTTCCCACATCTCTGTAATCCTGCAGAAACCTCTAACTCAAGCTTGTCCAACCCTTGGCCCGCGGGACGCATGCAGCCCAGGACAGCTTTGAATGCGGCCCAACACAAATTTGTAAACTTTCTTGAAACATTATGAGATTTTTTTTTTTTTTTGCAATTCTTTTTTAGCTCATTGGCTATCCTTAGCGTACATTATGTATGGCCCAACACAATTCTTCTTCCACTGTAGCCCAGGGAAGCCAAAAGATTGGACGCTCTTGTTTTAAATAGACTATCTTTTTACCCTTTTATTTGTTCTAACTCAGGATAAATATCCAAGTATCTAGAGGGTCTATGTGTGCTATCTATACAATAAAAGATAGTTATATAAAAATGAAGAGTTCTCCATACCATTATATAAACAGGAGGTTTTACAGGCATTAGTGATACTCTGTTGGACTCAATGGGTTTTTTTCTCTCTTATAGCTATGAAAGACTTTATGCCAGTCCAAAATATACAATGTTGAAAGACAGGTTTTGAAATAAATATTCTCCCCAATTCCCACCCTCTCACCAACCCATAAAGAAAAAAGGTATTTAAAAAGATTTTTTTCTGCTATGACATGAAAGGAATAAAAATACATATTTCTTAAAAAGTAAGATTTTTCATTCTTAATAAACATATTTCCATACACACCTGTTAAGAGAAGGTCGCAACTGATTGGTTTAACACAGAGAACAGCCCAGTCTAGATTCAAAAAATCATGGAAGAAGCATCCCAGCCACCACAGCAAGGAGGAAGCAGAAGGAGAGAGCTGCAGAAATATTTGAAGGAAAAATGGGAATGAGAGGAAAATAAAATATACCCAATACATAAAAACCAGAAGAGCAAGGGGCAATATTAGGAATGAAAGGAAGTAATTTAAAATATGACTTGGAATTGCTTAATGTGACAAGTGCCCTTTAGACCTTGTTGTGTTCAGATACCTAGGCCTTGGATGTCGTTTTCATTAAAACCTGGATTCTACTGTCAAGTGAGAGCTCCTCTACTTGTATTTCCATATATAACCAGGAACAGGTTATAATATGTATAAAAATCCATTTACCCTGTTTCCAGCAACCAAATTGGGGAAAAAGAAAAAAACTGCTGTTGGAATGCCCTTCCCCCTCCCTTCCCACCCCTAAGGCAGAAACCTCAAAGCCCAGTCCCAGCATGCCCACAAAGACATTGAGAAACCAATGCAAAAGTTGTGTGGGGAAGACATGTGGGGACTAGCCTAGGCTGAGCCTTTTGCTTCAGTTCCCTTTCCCACGCTCCCCAGAGCCCCACCAAGCACAAATGCTCGGGCCTGTTTGCCTTAGAGTGTATGCAGAAGTCAGCAAGCAAGAGTACCCAAAGGAACTGATAAATAAGTGTCCAATAAACTCCTGAATCAATCCAGTCCCTAAGTTTAAAGAACGTGGTCGCCCTTCCCTAAATTCCTCCTACCCCAGCTCGAAGTTCCCATAATCGCCTATCAACTCTTCTTCCTTTCAGTCCAAAACCCATTGCCACTTTCTCATATTCCCACCCTACATTCCAACAGGCCACTCAAAGGTCTTTCTTGAATAAGCACCCTTATTTAAAAAAAAAAAAAAAAGGTGCTCCCCTTTCATCTCTATTTCTTAAGTACTTGCCCTTATCCACTATGTACAATGACCTATGAACCTTCCACACCAAGAGGACTCTGAGCTCAAAAAGAGATTCTTCCAGTTACTGAATTTCAACAGGGTCTGAAGTGCAATTACCACTCCAGCAGCATCCACCCTATAATCTTCTTTGCTAATAAAAGCCCAAATTACTGCTACCACGGGGGATACAGTGACATTCCCTGCTGCAAAGAGAAAGTGTATAGATGGCCATAAATGGCCCTGCAACTTAAATTCAGTGAAGAAGGTTAGGAAGGGAGATAGGAAAAATACTCAGGGCTCTAGGTCAGAAAGCAGTATCTGGAGAAACATTAGCTTCCACCATCTTCACAGCTTTAAAGCTGACCACCTGGCTCTAATTTGGAAAAGAAGACAGCACAATTACACAAAAAGATCAGATTCCTAGGTCTAAAAGCATGGGGAGATACTCTGCCTGAAAAAGGACAGAAGCAGAGGCCATATGGGATAGAACACAACTCAAGAAGACTGGTCCCAGTTCTGGCTCTACTACTACCCAACAATGGCAGTAAACCCTGTCATATTCTCACTTGTAAGATGCCAAATCCATTTGCCCCGTTTCCAGGAACCAAATTGGGGAAAAAGAAAAAAAATTGCTGCTTCCCAGGAGTTAGGAAATTAGCCCGGTCTAACTCAGAGTTGTGAGGATTAGGTGAGACAATGTATGTTATATACAAATGTCAGGTATTAAGTTGTTTCAAAAGTTGGTTTAACACTTCCAATTACATTACTTCACCGTAATGTCTCAGCCTCAAACTATTTTGTGAACTAGTAGATGAAATCAACTGGATCAAAAACATAACTAGGTTCTAAGGAGTGAATGGGCTGGTTTCCCTACTCCTAATCTATTTACTAGAACGTCCCACCTATACCAGTGTTTCTGGGACAAAGGACACTTCTCTAGTGCCTGGAAGTCATCACATCATTACACATCTGTCATAATAAGTTCTTGATTCTGTATTTGAGGCCTTAACAATTTATTACCTTGGAGAAAGGGAATGTGAAACTAATGATTACTGAATGTTTTACATTTACTATCTTGGCAATCCTTACAACAACCCTAAGGAAGTTTTATTGCAAATAAGACTCATGGGTGAAGAAACTACCCAAGGTCTCACAGTTAATAGCAAATTTTGAATTTAAACCCAGGTCTATGCCATTCCAAAGCCTGTGTTCTCTTTCTATGCCATGGTGTCAAGTCCAAATAGAAGTGCAGTCAGTACCAGATGGATGGTCCAGAGCCTCTCCTCTACAACCTTTGAGAGCTTTCTTCTCAACTATCACAGGAAAACAGGGAAAGAAAAGGGTTCTACTTTGTTTTTTTAGGCTCAAGAGTTACCCATAATATCTACATATAAGTGAGAAAACAGAAAAAAAATGGGAGGAAAAGGTATGTATGAGTGGGGAAAGAATGAAGCTGTTAGGCAGGCTACAGTAAATGGTCTCATCGCTTGGAGACTTAAGGAAAAAAGATTCTTCTCCATGCCATATGCATCAAAAAGATCACACTACAAACCTTCAGCTGACTTTGGCAGACAGTCAGGAGTCGTAATTACAAGTCCAGCCCAATACCTTTCCAGCTTTGCCACTTACATTTTTTATTTATTTATTTATTTTTTTTTTTGAGATAGAGTCTCGCTTAGTGGCCCAGGCTGGAGTGCTGTGGTGCAATCTCAGCTCACTGCAACCTCCACCTCCTGGGTTCAGGCGATTCTCCTGCCTCAGCCTCCCGAATAGCTGGGATTACAGGTGCATGACACCACACCGGGCTAATTTTTTGTATTTTTAGTGGAGATGGGGTTTCACCGTGTCAGCCAGGATGGTCTCGATCTCCTGACCTCATGATCCGCCTGCCTCAGCCTCCCATAGTGCTGGGATTACAGGCGTGAGCCACGGCAGCCAGCCTCCACTTACTTAGATTTTTAAATAGACTACATTTCCTCTCACAAAAAAAAAAAAAATCAAAGAATTCCTAAAGTCAGGGGGTTGAGGAAACATAAAGTGAAACTTGTTATTCCCCCTTAAGACTAGATTTTCTGAGAATACCTAGTTTTACTCTCAATAAGCCATTAAGTCCTACATTACTGGATCCCACCCACACTAGAAAGATATTCCTGCTATTACCCAGAGTCCATAGTCCATAGTAAAGATCCTTCATCCAAGCAATGATAATGATAAAAACTCAGTCTCTTCTGTAAGAACTCCAGACCAAAAGAAGTTAAATTAAATCAAATACCCAGAAGGACCAAACAACTAGACAGTGCTAACCAGATAGGAGGTCCAAAAAACAAAAAAATCACTTACCGGCCGGGCGTGGTGGCTCAAGCCTGTAATCCCAGCACTTTGGGAGGCCGAGGTGAGCGGATCACAAGGTCAGGGGTTTGAGACCGGCCTGACCAACATGGTGAAACCCCGTCTCTACTAAAAATAAAAAATTAGCCAGGCTTGGTGGTGCACACCTGTAATCCCAGCTACTCAGGAGGCTGAGGCAGGAGAATCACTTGAACCGGGGAGGCGGAGGTTGCAGTGAGCCGAGATCATGCCGCTGCACTCCAGCATGGGTGACAGAGCTAGACTCAGTACCCCCCCACACACACACACACAAAAAAAATCACCTACTAATAGCACAGTCCCTGGAATGATTTCTTCTACTGTAAACTGACTAAAGAAATACAATTTGGAATTATGATTCTTAAGAGGTTAAGTGTATAGGCTTTGTTATCTGCCTGGGTTTAAGTATAAGATCTATCCTTATTAGCTATATGACTTTGGGCAAAGTATAAACCACTCGAAACTGCAGCTTCCTTTTTTGTAAAATGGAGGAATAAAAATACATAGGGTGGTTGTGAAGATTAAATGAGGCATTTCATGTAAAGTGTTTAGAAAAATGTCTTGACGCACAGAAAGCCAGTAATATTGTTACTACTACAGGGACTAGAGCTTGGGTGTGGTTGGTGGTTTTTGAAGTTTGTAAACCAGCCTCCCCAGGCTCCCCTCTTTCATTTGCAGCAGACCTGAAAACTACAGGAATTATTCACTTTTAGAGGGAAAAACAAAATAAAACTCCAGATTAGGGGTCAAAAGACTGGGGGTCCAAGTCTTGGCTCCTCCAAAAACTAGCTAGGAGACCTTGGAAAAGTTATAACCCCTGTAAGCTTCCATTTCTATTACTCTTCATGGTTTAGTTTTAATGAGCTAATATATATAAAACCATAGCCTATGTGAACTCTGAAGTTCACCAATCTTTGGGTTTTTGCAAAAATAATTTTGTCTTCAGAGCCAGTCTCAAAGGCAGCTCTCCTCCTTTCTTCCTATTTAT